>NC_064303.1:64781807-65149374 GCF_023373825.1 Bactrocera dorsalis
GGGCTATTCCGGCCGAAATGCTCGAAAAAGTTGCCCAAAATTGGACTTTCCGAATGGACCACCTAAGACGCAGCCGCGGTCAACATTTAAATGAAATTATCTTCAAAAAGTAAATGTCATGAACCAATCTAACGTTTCAAATAAAGAACCGATGAGATTTTGCAAATTTTATGCGTTTTTTTTTTTTTTAAAAGTTATCAAGCTCTTAAAAAATCACCCTTTATAATGCTGTACTAGAACAAGTAGCAGAGAATATTTTACTCGAAATACATCACCAGTGCAACACGGCTTCCAAAAATCTGGACAAAGAAATATTATTGATTTCAGTAAAGTACCAAAAAGAAGCCAAGTTGTATCAATTATATCAGATAACGGTGTCAATATGATAATAACTTCGAATAGGTTATCACAAATGCATAGAGGCGATGCTGTTCTGTTGTGTTTATTTTTGTATTCGGTCCATGCAGAGATACTTATGTATGTAAGTCTCGATACATATTGTTTGTTTACAGCTGCATGTGTTGATTGAGCTGGGTGCGTGAGTATGATAAGGGATGTTATGTTCCTTAACTCGCGCTGTTGTAAACTCGGCTATAACCGGCTAGCGGTGTCTAGGGCAATAAATAAAGAAGAAGAACATAGTGGGGAAAAATTAGTTTCTCTTAATTTAGACTATCAAAAATTAAATGGATTTCAAGGGAGAAAACTAAAATATCGATTGTTTTATTCCGGAATTATTGAAACTAACGAGTGGTCTGACTACCGATAGTTTTGCTATCTATTAAAAAGACATTCCAAGACGGAAGTAACACGTATCACAAATACCAGTACACTTTTCCAGCTTTCTCAACACATGTATATTCGGTGTCATTTCTGATTGAATATGGAACGTGAAAACCGCAATTGTGTGGATAATTTTGACGTCTCAACAGACAAGATTTTATTTGATTATTATTTAAATGTCGCGTAATTCTTTTAAATTTATTTATGGATTTTTGCAGATTAACAGCCCGGGAAAATCTTCTAAATGTGCAAATCATGTTGTGTCCTCTGACGTTTATGTTACTGTCCTTTCACGGTCCATAAGATTACAATATTTTAACGGAATTATGTTGCGTCCTCCGACGATTATGTTATTGTCCCTTCAGAGTCAAATAAGAAGACAATGTTGTAACGGCGAGACCGGAGCAAGTAAGTTTATTATAGATGGAATAAAAAATACAAACTGAACTTAAAATTGAACTAAAAAAATATTATTGAACATAAAATCATAAGTGTGCGTTACTTTATCCGGCAAGCCGAATTAGCAACACAATCACTTGCGACACAGGGAAGTGTCGGGATAGCTGTTGATGGCCTTCCGTACTTCCTTCCACGTTTGTCCTCCTTTTATGATTTGCATAACAACGATAAAGTCAACGCCAACAAAACAGAGCAAGATGCTTACTGCAAACCAAACTTATGTGGTCTGGCCTCCTATTCGTCCTTGAAATTTTGAATGACGTGCAAATTGTGATTATTCACCCTCTGTAGATGGGGCATGCTTAGCACTGGATCGTGGCTGATAATGTTGAGTAGAAGTGACCCTGCCACGCCTGGCGATTTCTTTAAAACTTACATATTTTGTGCCGTTGATTGTGGCAGAAGAGAGAAAAGTGACGAGATGTGTCCCGTTTGTAGTAGTCTCCGGATCATCGTCTGTGCTAACTTTTGCAGTGCTCTCGTTGATAATAATAATGCCGTCACCGACTTGTTTAATGGGCCTTAGGTGGCTTGGCTGAGTGCGGCAAAGGGCTGTGTCTCCGCACTGCAATGTTTGTGCGCAGGTGTCTTGCGTTGCCAGTTTACAGACGGCGGCATAGGTCATCGTTACGCATTAATTTACCGCTAGTACGCCATCGTTGCATTCGGCCAAGGTATCATCTTGCAGCTGTAGTGTGACGTGTTGACATACCAGAGAGAAGATGGTGATTTTCTTACAGATAAGCTTGACCCTAGGATACGCTATTAATATATCGACATTATTCTCGGACTTTAGATGCTTCGGTTAGGCTAACTGTGGGAATTCCGACAGGGTATTCATTCCTAATTAATTTCAAATTATCATGGTCAAAAATAGTAGGATTTATTATATCCGCGTTAGCTAACGTAATTGTGAGTATCAAGTTTGATATTTATAATACCCAACGATTACCCTCCTCCCACCCAACCGACGCGAGGGGCGCAATCCCTGAACGAGCGTAATTAGCCCAGTCATAAATGGCAAGAGAGTTTTAAGCGTTGCGATCTTAAGCAGAGCAACAGAAACAAGAATTTCAACAGCCAAAATTAAGAATTAAATTAAAGTTTATAATATTTAAATGTTATTTGTTAAGAGTAGGTAAAATAATTTTTGAAGTTATACTTCTTATACGACGCCGGAAAAGGTTGCGATAGATTCTGGTTGCGCAACCTTCCATATAAAAGTAACGCAAGGTTGCGCAACCTCGCTCCATCCATATGAATGTAACGCAACCTTGTCTGCGAAGATGTGCGAGCAGCAAGCGAAGCGGTGACAATCGGCGATCGTTTGTTCGTTTCTTTCGGCACAGCTCGGTCGACACAACAACACAACACAATGTTGCCATGCTTATGCTGTTGTTGTTTTTGTAGAACAATGTTTCAATTTTTGGTTGGTGACATATTCACATGTGTGCGCATATGTATGTTTGTATGCTTGTGCATTATTGAAGTTATAGTTCTTTTTCTTTCGTTTGCCTTTCTGCGAATTCTCAACTATTTTGTGTGACTTTTAATTGAAATACTCTGCGTTAGCCTTTCAGAATCACACAGAATCATTTCCGTGGTTTTTGAAATCGACCCACGAGGACGAGGTATATCGTTTTATTTGGGAGCGTGAGATTTAAGAAAATCGCTCGCTTACAAGGGATAAAACGACTTCTGAGTGGAGATTTTAATGAATAAATTCACAGAATCATTTCTGTGCCTTTGGAAATCGACCCACGAGGACGAGGTATATCGTTTTATCTGGGAGCGTGAGATTTAAGAAATTTATTTCTAATTTTGTCTTTTGGCATATTAGAAATGTTTCTTCGAAAATCGCTCGCTTACAAGGGATAAAACGACTTCTGAGTGGTGATTTTAATGAATAAATTTCTTTTGGTTGAAAATACTCTGCGTTGGCCGTTAAGAAGTTAAGACTATACTTCTAAGGGATCACAGCAATATTATGTATATGTTTATACATATTATGTATATGTATGTATATTGCTGTGATAAATTTATTGCGAAAGCAAATGTTCTACAAATGTATATGTATATTCTATACTTAAACAAAATTATTTGAACCATCGTATGTTTCTTGCAGAGACCTGCATTGAGTATGATCGATCCGGTTTGATCAGCCTCGCTCAAAACGGTCACAACTCATCCCAGCGGTTCGCAACAAAATTGTTCGATCGAGTTACGTGCTCAAAACGAAGGAGTTCGATCAGTTGATTGGATTGCTCTGTTTACTGATTGAAACTGATTGGTTGGTTCCGGTATGATGATTGGAAATGATTGTACAGAAAAAGACGATCAAGTCCAACGATGCCCGAAAACTCAGACATCGATCAAGTTGCGTTTGAATTGATTGTGATTAGACCAATCAGATCGAAAATTGCCCTGCGAATATGTATATACATAGTTTGTATGTACATATTTGTGTGTTTTAACGGAAACAAGTTGCGATGCATAAAATTAACCAAAAAATTACTGCATATATTTTTTCATTTTTAACGCTTAAAACTAAAATTCAATTAATGCTTAAAATTAATAAACAATGGTAATGCTTAGGCAACACAAATTTCTAATTTTAATCACTTCTTCATTGAGATCCACAAAAACTTAAAATTAAAAAAGGGTTTATTTTTTGGTTTCAATCGTAATCGCTAAAACTTTTATAAAATGAATTTAAAAAAAAATAAGCTTTCAACTGAACATGGTCCGAGCCTATTTCTTTTTTCAGTTATAATATTTCAAGCTAAAGAAAAAGAACGCTCAGCGACTGCGCTGCTGGCAGGAACCAACCGGTATGACCAAACGGTATGATTGTGATCGATCGGAATGCAAGCAGCATTCTCGAACATTCTTTGCTGCTCACACAAGGCTTACGATCGAGAAAAATCATGACGAAACAAGCAACAGTGATTGAAAGTTTTCCGTCACAAAAAATCTGAGTCAATGATCGGGTATGATTGAAAAAATTGTGATCGTTGCAGCTCTCTGGTTTCTTGCATGCATAACCAAATCATACTTAAGTTAGCGCAACCTAAGTGTCAATGGTGGTGTTTGTGGTAAGCGCCTAGAATGTCACGATGTGAACACTGGTTCGAATCTCAACAGAATTTATTTTTAAATTTTTGCTTTTTAACATCGTATACTATACTAATAAATATTTTTTTTCTTACTAATAGAAAATAAATTTATCACAGCAATATACATATACATAATATTGCTGTGATAAATTTAATTTCTATTAGTAAGCAAAAAATTAAAAATAAATTCTGTTGAGATTGTAGCCCGTGTTTTAAAAGGAGGAAAACAGTACAATATTATCGTGAATACCGAGCACGAAAGAAAGCAGAGCGGGAAAAGGAGAAATTGGAAATGATAGCTGGCAGCCAACCGAGGAAGAGGAAAACAGCTGAGGAATATCAGAGAGCGCGTAAAAAGATTCAACGTCTGCTGTTTCATCAATCTCTGCGGGAGCATCTATAACTACTGATGAATCAACGATCGTCAATTGACCGATAACTGCTGGGCTTTCAACGCGTGTTGATGGATTACAAAAGATATATGGTTACTCTGCATATTCCCTTCCGCAAACGAAGAGACAGAACTTCTTTCCGAATTAAAATTCCTTCATTTAGACTTTGCTTTATAAAATGTGCATAATAAAATTATAAAATGTGAATTTAAGTTTTCTTTCATAGAAAATGTTATGCATTTCTGAACACCGCTAAGAAGTATAACTTCTTCCGCGCGTAGGGACTCCACGCACCTTTTTTTTAATGGTAAAGGGTGAATCACTCTTTTTTTTGAGTAACAACACACTTCGGAACATATTTTTCAAATAAAGCACTAAATTCAATAATGCCACTATAATCTGGCCAAGTTACTTATGAAAGTTCGTAATTAATCTTCTTAAAATTAGCTTTCGCAAAGTAGAGCCGAAAACAAAGGTCTTGTGTATTATTATGAGCAAAGTTGGCTATGATTTTGATGTTAATTTCCTGTATATGATACGGGTCCTCGGGCCGAACCCAAGGATCACATCGGACAACGGACAATATTGAAGCGTTATCAACATAATCTAGAACTAAGAACTTACCAAACTCGTTTGAAATTAATTTGGTTAAGACTCAACTCCGACATTTCATCTAAGAACTCGTTAAAACATAAGCGAGTACTAATAGGTATGGTGGAATCATCAATAAACTTCCATGATACGTACGGTAAATTGAAATCTCCCAAAACAATCAAGGAATCAGTATTATTAGCTATTGAGAAAACATTATTTATTAATGAAGCATGCTACATATATACAGATAAGTCCGAGTGAAGCGGTATATAAGATAAAGTTAAGTAGATATATCCACTATTAGCGCAAATACGAATGCTCTTAAATTCAATGAAGTCTGCATGCGGAACATCGACTTCTTCAGATGGAACTGAAGAATGAACAGCAAACAAGACACCACCTCCTTTTCTGTTCATCCGGTCATATCTAAAGATTTCGAAATCGCTGTTGAATATTTCATTATCAAAAATGTGAGGCTTTAGCCAAGTTTCTGTGAAGGCAGTGATTTTAAAGTTGCAATGACCGCTATTTAAATACAAATCAGCAAGTTTTGTATTAAGACCTCTAACATTTTTATAATAAATATTCAGCGAATTATTGTTAATTAGTTTTTTGTAATCACGGGATTTCTTGGCAATTTAGGGATAACTACGGGGGGCTTATCGCGTTTGTGCTCGAATTCGCGCACGAAGACCCCAGATGGCCAGAATGAGTTGTCAAGTATCGATTGAAAATTGTCAGCGGATACGTCGATCTTAAACGACGAAATATCCCTGTTGTATTTGAAATTAAATTTACGGATGTCTGTATCTACCGTTTTTAATTTCGACGAGATGTAACTTTTAATATCATCGACTGTGGTATCCGCAGCAAGTCTCGAGATAAAAATTGCCTTTTTCCGTGGTATTACAACTAAGTTTTTATTAGCTGACTTGTAGATATTTGGAGGCGGATCTTGAGAAGGTTTCCGCTTACCGTGTTCAGTAACAGTTTTCTCTGTGTCCTGAGCAGACGGAACCTTCTCTGCTTGATGACAAGGTGATGAAAGATTAATAAGGTCAATAGTGGGTGGGGGCATTCTTTTTGAGAAAGATACAGTGGGATTCTTCATCAGACGGACGATTACTTTTTGATGAGGGTTTAGGATTTTCTTCCTGCACATTTAGGCATTGAAATTATTGAAACAGCGTTTCATAATGCCTAATTTACTCAGTAAGGGTTTCAAGCTCACGACCAATCTCCTTGAAACCATTGCGCGCCTGCTTAAAAACTTTAAACAATTCAATTTCTGTTGTTTGCATTTTAAGCAAGGCCAGCGCAAGCCCTTACTGCCGAGAATAGAATCCAATATCCTACCTGTCAGTCCAGCACATTTAAGATGGAAAAGCCCATCACAAAGCCAGCAGGAAACAAAACGTTCCGACTCGCCTTTCACAGAGCAGTTCGGAAAGTTACAAGTCATAATGAAAAACACAATATTAAACAAAAATATAAAAAATGTTAAATAATAAAAGTAAATAGACCAATGACAAAAGTATTTATAACAAATGAATGCAATAAAAATAGTTGGTTACCAAAGATAACAACCAATGTAGCGAGCGGTTTGAGATGCACTGTAAAACACGAAAAGTAAGAAACTCGCGAACATCTGTGGACAAAGATGGAAACGAATAAAAACAAGAAAGAAGTTTCAGTAAGCAATATAAATTAATACTAACACCTGCACTATTTGAAATGTAACACAAAAACAAATTGAAAATGACTCGGCGGGATGAATTAAAATTAGCCAACACACAATTAAAGTAAATTTCAATTGCTTTAATAGAATAATATAACATTAATACTTATCTTAACGGATCACTTAATTCAGATAATTTTACCACAAAGTTTTAAATATTATATAAATTAACAAATTTCTAAGAGCACGAAAGCACAGCTGTACACGAGTAAAGTTGCCAGATCAATTTGATCTATTAATATTCCATTTCTTGCTAATAGTGCTTCATACAAATGCGGATCATTCAGAATGCGTAACCAGCTGTCAAAGCTACTTGAAGAAATAATGTATTTTTTTTTCTTGAGCAATTACTTGAGAGCTGGATACCAACCTTAACATAGCAGAGGAAACTGTAAATTTAACCAAATTATTCGCGGAGTCACACATGCGAAGACTTTGATACAAAACACATTAGAAATTTATTTTCCGTAACAAAAATGCACCACAGAACGGCAAGACGATTAGACTTCGTGGGCTCAGCACTCAAGGTAATAGCAGGCACGCCTGATGCCTCTGATTTTGAAAAAGTAAGGTGGTCCGAATCCAATTTAATTGATGCTAACAGTAGACAGGTAGTTATTAATACACAAACACAGTAACAAATTAATAAATTTACTGATACGTTGAACGAAATAATTAAAGCTAAAAAAATTAATAATTAAAGCTAAAAAAAATTATACCAGATTACTTTAGAGCTGCATACAAGCACAAGTAAATTTATCGCGGGAAAGTTTCTTGACCGTTTCTTAAGCGTTTTTTTATATGCAGTTTTTACATTTCTTGAGAGCTGGATACTAAGCTTTAGCTAGGTCTATTAAATTGATTGAGTGTTTTAATTATGAAAATGCTGTTTTAGATTTTACTTGGAAGCAACCACTATTTAAGGTTGTCTTTATGTACCACCCTCCCTCTAATAAGAACAGAAGTTCCAAGGTCTGCTTGAATTGTTTCCTCTGTGCAAGGGGGTGTTAACTTATTTTCTAATATTCTGTTATTTTTTACGAAAATTTTTTCGAGTGTATTATGAAAGCGTTCCACCTGGCCATTTGAGCAACTGTGTAGTGGTGGTGCGTTCACAATGTCGACGTCGCACATACCTTGGCGGAGAAAGTCTACATACACCCCCTGTTTTCTTCGATGTGAGAGTACAAAAAGTTTTTAGAAAAATGTATTTATACAGTTTTATTCTAATATTTATTATAATAGCAATCAACTTAAAAAATCCATTATTTAACATAAAACAACAAATTTATGGAAGAAAAACTCAAAAATTGCTTTGACAAAAGTCTACATACAGTTCAAATCTCATACTTTGTACATTGTTATATTAACAGTAAGGTAACGTTAGCCTTTTTCTTTTATTTCAATATGTTTATTGTTTGATATTTATTGAATTTAGTTGTGGTTTAAACACTTCAATAGCTATAATGGCTCCGTAAAATGAAATATCAATTGATGTAAGAAATTTGGTGATAAAAGAAAGAAAAGAAAAAAAATCATATGGTGAAATTTCTAAAATTTTAAACTTGAGTCGAGCAACAGTACAGACAATTCTAAAAAACTTTAAAAATAATGGTTCCAACGAAAATAAACCGCGCAGTGGACCCCCAAAAAAACAATCTCGTAGATACGTCAGCCTGATTCTCAACGAAGTAGATCAAAATCCAAAAGTAAATGCTCCAAATATAGCCGAACCCATAGCGAGTACGTCACAAATGAGTATCCAACCAAGAACAATAAAAAAAAACTCTAAACGATAACGGATTCCACAGTAGAACACCACGGAAGAAACCTTTTATTTCTGAAAAAATCGGAAAATTCGTTCAAAGTTCGCCAAAAAACACAAAGAAAAGGAAATGGATTTTTGGAAAAAAGTTTCATTTACAGATGATTCTAAATTCACTCTTTTTGGTAGTGATGAAAGTGCTAAAATTTGATGGAAAACTAACGCCACGCTTGAACCGAAGAACGTAGTATCAATTGTGAAGCTCGGTGGCGGCAGCGTAATGGTTTGGGGAGCTGTTGCGGCCTCTGGAGTTAGAAATTCGGACTTTATTGAAGGTGAAATGGACGGTTATAAGTATAAGTCTCTGTTGGAACATAATTTGAAGCCTTTGGTGGATAATTTAGGGCTCGGTTCCGGTTGGATATTTCAACAAGATAACGATCCGATGCATGCGGCGCAAATTGTCAAGGATTGGTTGCTTTATTATACTCCAAGTCAATTAAATACACCACCTCAAAGTCCAAATATGAATATTATTGAACATGTCTGGAAGGATTTTGGAGCGTAGAATTAGAAAGAACCAAATTTCTAGCTCTGCTCTACTCTAAGAGCGCATATTGGGACCTTGGAACAGTATTACATCTGCAGCGTTGACAAATTTTGCAGAATCAATGCCACGGCGTCTTCAAGCAGTTACAGATGCCAATGGGGACCCAACTAAATACTAAAACGCCTTAATAACTAGCATTTTGTAAAGTTTTTCGCACTGAACTAAGATATTTTTGTACTGTATGTAGACTTTTGTCAACACAATATTTGAGTTTTTATTCCATAAATTTGTAGTTTTATATTAATTAACGGATTTTTTAAGTTTGTTGTTATTAGAAAGAAGATTAGAATAAAACTGTATCAACACATTTTTCTAAAAAGTTTTTGTACTCTCACATCGAAGAAAACAGGGGGTGTATGTAGACTTTTGTCCGCCACTGTAGGTTTCTGCTAGTGCATACTGCGGCTAAAAATATAAGGAGTTGTCGCAGGACAATGACATTTGGTACATCATTGTTTTGGATTCCAATCAAGAAAAAAATTAAAAAAATTTTTTAAAAAATTTTATTTTCCCATCCCATATAAGGTGAAACTAAATTTTTGACCTACAGTACTGATTTTTGGTACATAGCATTTTTATGACATTATATACATATGTTGGTGTTAAATTTCAATAATATCCGCCCACTTTTACGTCCACCTCCCATACAACTAAATTCTCTTTTATCAAGTCTCTTTTAGCAACTTTTTTACATCTTCGAGACATTCTGACATTGTTTTTTTCAAGGGGGGCAATTTGGGGCAGCTGATTTTTTTTTTATCGTTTAGCTGAGACTTCAGGCTTTAATTCGGTATATGCATTATTATTTTCAATGGATTTTGATGCAAATTTTTTCTTTGATACAAATTATAAATGAAAAATAATAACAAAGTTGGTTTTCAATAGTTGTTTTATTGTATCAATGATTTGACTTTTGAGTAAATTTTTTGCTAATTTTGATGTTCTCTACATTCACCAACTTTGGGTATTTCTGGACAAAAAACTAATGCAGATAGAATCCTAATACTTTGGGAAAATAATGTATAGATAGTTGGTAACAAACTGTGAAATTTCATTCATTTCATTCAAATCAGACAACATGAAATTTTTGAATTTCGACCACAGATATCCCAATGTGCGTCGTACCAGTTTTTCAACAGTTTCAGTTTTATAGTTTCTGATTTAAAAGAAGCTTCGTTATTGGAGCAAATTGTCTTGGTCTGTGGGAACAAATTCAACAGCTGGATTATTGGCGGTTTTACATCTGTTATTGTGCGAGACACCAGTGGCTATACCACAGCGAATTTTGAGAATTTCTCAATGCAAGTAAGAAACATTTTTTTGTCACTTGAAAAGATATCAATGCGGAGTATTTCTAATGTCGACAACTTTACTTTTGCAGTGCTGGAATTTGGTTGGAAATTTAGCGCCAAATCATGTTGTATACTGTCTAGTGCTGGTAGTTTCGAATAGGGTGTTTTTGTCTGTGAAATTTATAAGGTGACGTATTTTTTGGCCAAAGAGTATGATAACTCGTTTCAATGGGAATTGTGATTCTTCAAGAACGATTTCATTTTTTAAACAGCTTAAAGCTTTTCTGTCGTTTCGATCGTGTAGGTCAACGCGTTTTCGCTGTGAATCGTTGCAGCGTTTTGTAAGATGTAAATTTTGAATTTTGCTGTGATAGGGCATACTTTTGCGATATGTTTTCGTGATCATTCGTGGCGTAGTGTGTGTTTGGTTTGAATGATCCAACATTAAACTCAAAAAAAGAATCTTTAAATTTATACCGTGGAGGAAAAACAAAGATCTTTTTTGATTGAGAATATTTTCATTCTGATTTTATTTTGATATTTTCATTGCTTATACGAGTATACTGTTTCAGAAAACTATCTTAAATAACTAAATATATGTGTTTGTGTGTATGTTTGTATGTATTGCAGCATTTTGTTTATGCTGCTTGATATGGGGTTGTTCCCAAGTGTACAATTCAATACATGTGTGTGTGTTTAATGTTATTTTATGTGGGCTTCGAAACTATAAATATATGATTTGTATTTACCCATTCAGTTTACAATTCCTATACGCATTTTTATTATTAATGTATGCACATTGCATATAAATGTTTATGTACCCTGCCAGCCGAGAGCGGTTAAAAAACTAGTGAAACAGTAGGTTGGCAAACCCTCAAAGGTAATGAAAAGTGGTTAGCTTGCCATAGGCCGTATGAAGATTCTAACCACTTTTCCCCTCACACGGACGTATACATGTGATCATACATCTCTGTTGCGCTTATTCTGCAGTGTCATATAAAAAAGTATATCTGACCTGCTCTAATATCCGCAATCGAGAGCTGATGCAAGGTTGCAATTTCCCTTTCCTAATTAAAAATATTTTTAAAATGCTAAATATTTTAATTTATTTTTATTTTTCCTTACTAATAAAAAATTAACAATTTTTACAGAATTGCAAATATGTACATATCTTCTTCCTAATTGGCGTAGACACCGCTTACGCGATTATAGCCGAGTTAACGACAGCGCGCTGGTCGTTTCTTCTTTTCGCTACGTGGCGCCAATTGGTTAATTCAAGCGAAGCCAGGTCCTTCTCCACTTGCTCCTTCCAACGGAGTGGAAGTCTTCCTCCTCCTGAACTATATCAATATCATCGGCACTCGCCAGCAGCTTGGCAGTCTTATAAAAGATTGTACCTTCTCGGTTTAGTTCAGCAGCTCGAATTATTTTCTACAGAAGAAGGTTGAAGAAGTCCCACAAAAGAGAATCACCTTGTCTGAACCCTCATTTGGTATCGAACGGCTTGGAGAGGTCCTTAGTTTTGCGGGTATACCAAATTCAGATATCGCGGCATAAAGGCTCCTTTTCGTGCTGCGAAAAGCAGGTTTGAAATCGACGAGGAGGTGGTGTATGCCGATTTTCTTCTCACGGCTCTTTTCCACGATTTGCGGCATGGTTAATCTCTGTTCCGTTGTTGATTTTCCAGGTCTAAAGTCATACTGATAAGGTCGAATCAGCTTGTTGCCGGTGGCCTTTAATTCTTCACAATACCCTCGATAGACGCTTATCCCACAGTAGTTGGCGCAGATTGTGGGGTCTCCATTTTTGCTTTCGTCCGACCATATTTTACAAAGAAGCTATTGCATGCCCCTTATCAATTCTTCGCCACTGTGTTTGAATAGCTCGGCCGGAAATCCATCGGCCCCCGCCGCCTTGTTATTCTTCAGACGGGTGATTGCTATTCGAACTTAAAGAGGAATACACATAATTAAAAATATATACTGTAATATTGAGATTTTTGACGTTTATCCATCTTTACCAAAACTTTAAAATTAGCTTAAACATAAAGCGTAAATATGAACGGGGTAGGATAAGTAGAGCAGTAGAAATAGAAAACAAGCGTTAGAAAAAACGGCGTAGAATAAGGGGAGTATACATTTTGATCCTCTACCAAATATGGAACCACCCAGTTATTGTCCATGGACGCGGTTTCTGCTGTTCCTTCCTGGGGCTCTCTACGCGCCTACAATGGGAAACCATTTTTGTTCATTTGCGTATCTTTCAAGAGAGCGCGGCTGGGGTACATGTAATCGTAATTGATAAGTCCAGTCCAGTGCGTCTTGAATAACGGGAACTGTTTAAGAACGATGGCGGGAGTACCGTCATGTGACCCAAGTCACTGGGGTTGACGTTGCATTTTTCGGTAATGGCTTCTTGGAGGTGTACGTAGCTCCAAGGATGCAGCTTACTCTGATTTATAGCAATGTAGCGCATATGCTCGCTCTCCCTCATATCCTCCAACCCTCAAGTCACTGGGGTTGACGTTGCATTTTTCGGTAAAGGCTTCTTGGAGGTGTACGTAGCTCCAAGGACGCAGCTTACTCTGATTTATAGCAATGTAGCGCATATGCTCGCTCTCCCTCTTTACAAACATATCCTCTAAGAAATGAAATATTACTGTCCCTGAGCGTAGCAACAAGTTAAAATTGTTTTCACGGACCATATTGAATGAGTAAAAGTCTATCCAGCTTATTCTTTTTATTTGCGTTGGTTTGAGGGATATTAAAGTGTTATTTATGGAATCAGTCTCATTACTTAATTGTCATACCTCGTAGAAGTTGAAGAAGTCGATGCTAGTTATATTGAAACCAAAGGAAATGCGAAAGAAACCAATATTGCTAAACTTTTAAGGGATCAAATAAAAAACAGTATGATTACTCTAAAAACATATAACACTATTTAATAAAGTAAACTTTTCAATTTTTCACATTTTCACATTTATTTGATTAAAATTCACATTAATGATATAAAGCTTTAGTCTATTGCACATGTGTATATAGTACATACATATCTATATATGTAAGTATTATATATGTAATAAAAAGTAAAAACTATCACATCAACACAAAATACGTCTTCAAATCAAAACAATTCATTTAAATTATTAATATAATAAATAAATAATTATCAGTAAGTACATATTAAAAAATAAGTAACAGACTTCAATGTCAATAACTAAAATACAACATTTTTATTGGTCGGGCCGTTAAAATTTTAGTTTTGTTTTGTTCAAATCAATCCCTTTTTGTGTTCGAATTTTTCAACAGCCAATTTATATTTTCTTTTACCGATTTTATGTTTTTTTCATACATTTTGAAATCACCTTTAGGTTTTCATTATTCGTCGGTTGTGATGTCTGACCCACTTGGTTGAGTTAACTGTGATGCACCAAATTCTGAGGTGCCGCTTATTCCACTGACGGATATTTCCATTGCCAGAAGCTCACTAACCTGCTCCCCCAACGATGTTACGGAGCAATGTCTGTGGACCACTACCAGATCCAGAGATACTTAGTTTGTTCCGCCGCATTTTTGCTTTCAAATGGGTTTTATAATCCGACCAAACCTTTAAATAATTAAGTAATATGTGCTTCAAAAATCATTTATAATTTATCTTTTTTACCTTTTTCCATTTTAAAACATCGAGCGATGGTGGCCCCGCAGCATTAAGATCACATACCAACTCTTTCCATAAATTATTTGCAGCATTTTTCGCGTCCACAGTTTTCAGTTGTCCTTTGGAAAGTTCAGAATGTGTTTCCATATAATTAATTAAAATTTCGAATTGTGTTGGGTTTGTTTGCTTATTTTTAGAATGTTCCTTGTTAAATAATTTTTTTTTAATTAAAACTACAAATATGCCTTATAAACTTACATTTTTTGTCCGTTGCGCTTGCCAGTTTGATATCGAATCAAAAATTCGTTAAACTCACAGATTTGACACTCGTTTACTGCTTCCAATGCGAAGGGGTAAAAATAAATGCGCAAAACGCAATTTCCAATGCGCTTGTCGCCTTGCAGAGTTGCTTTTTTTCATTAACGAGCGTTTTCACTTGTGCAACGCCTTACAAAGTAACCCCCCAGGGCACCAATTTTCAGATTTTCGCTAATTTGTTAGGTTTTCTTTAAAAATTGTCGGGTAAGCTGGTCGGATATTGTTCATTTTTATGAAACCGACTCTAAGTCGAGTTATCTGTGTGCGCATAAATTAACCGTTGCTCATATTTATCCAAATACCTTCCAAAAAATGAAGGTTAAATTAGCGTTTCAAGTATTGAGTAATACGGTCGCTTCTGGTATATTGTCCCTATATAGCTCGGGAGCCTTAAGCTGGAATAGTATGAGCTTAATTAATACCGCGGAATTCGTTTCGTTTTTTAATAAATTATTTGATATTTCAAATAGCAGTTTCGTTGAGGCTGTTGTACCCACTAAAAAGTGTTGTAGTTTCCCCTGAACAGTTAGAGTTTTTAAATGAGGCAGAAAAAATTCTAAAAACTATTCGGGTCGTAGACGATTTAGAAAGCAACATAACCAAAAATTTTAGTTTTATAAAGCGGTGGATGTTAAATATTAACAGTTTAAGACGATTGTGGCGATTTTTGTGACTCTCAGGTTTTCCGTACATGAAGACGAGACATGTCAGGACAGAAAATTAGAAAATTTTTTTGGGCAGATTCGAAGCAGAGGAGGCACTAGAGTAACGCCTTATATGTTCTCTGGTTTGTTTAGGAAACCGTGGGGCTTACGTTACGTAAACGTCATAACAAAAGGAAACTGTGAGCTTCGTTTAGAAACTGATGCTACAGTAATTTCGGAACATAGTAATAATGTTCTGCGTAATGTATGTAAGGATTCACTATTGAATGACCTTTCTTGGCAGGATTTTTAAGGTTTACCACGGCCTGAACACTCCCTCGTTAGATCAATCACATTAGACAGTAGTTTAAAAATTAATTTTTTGAAAGAAAATACGTTTAGCTACTTTGCGGCTATTTTTATTTAAAAATTTTCAAACTGCACACATGTTCCCTGCCTTTACCATATTTAGGAGATGAAATTCCTTCGGACGAATTCATCTTCATGCTTCAAAATCAAATAGACAAATGCAATTTAGTGAAGCCGCCTGATTAAATTGCATTTGTAAAAATTTTGGAAACAAGATTTTTAGAAGAATTCGACAGTAATTGTCATAAAATAGGAATAGGAAATATTCTTCTTAATAAAATGAAAAATGTTAAGCCATTTTTGTGTTGTAATAATTGTGACCCAAAAATAGTTATAGCTCTTTTTATTAGAATTAAAATAAATTTTTAAATAAAGACCTTTCTATCCCTAATTTTAAAAATAAAATTTTGTGTGTCTCACACCTATAGGTTTCAAATTTTTTTTATTTTTTAGTGGTTACAATATGCGAACTTAAACTTACGATAGAATATAAAAAAGTAAAATTTTTTTAAACAGGTAGAATAAAGAGGTTATAAAATTAGAAAGCAATTTTTTTAACGAAAATTAGAATTTGGTATTTAAATGAAGGCATTTGTATATATGTAAATAATTCGTTTAACACTGTGATATTTTTATATATTTTTTACATGAATTGTTATTGTTTTGTTTTTATCCTTATATGTATACATTTATAGTTTTGTTTTTTTCGTTGTATACTAATGAACTGTTGCTGTTTTGTTACTTTATGTAAATAAATTTTTAATGAGTGATATAGGCCTAAAGGGGAACCGAGCACCCAAAACTAACTTTGGTAACGCGCCGTTTTGCATACCTCCTGGATGGTGTGGAAAGTACAGTTGGGCATTTTAATTTACTTGCCCAAAAATTCTTATTTCGTTTGATCTGGCCACTATGGAAAATGTTTTAAAAAACGTTTATTTTGAGGCGCTCTCACACTGGAATAAGATGGGTATCCTATTATCCCTGGTACTAATGCATTCGCCAATTGGTTTGAGTGCTCTTGGAGCTTAGATATATATTTCATTCTGCTGTCCTCTACTTCTTTGTTTACCATTGGAATAGCAAGATCTTTATGGATATTTTCATTATGCATGTACCATAGCGAGCAAATGATTGTTCTAAACGTTTTTGATTGGAACTTTTGTATTATATAGTATCAATATTAATTGCTCAGCTCGTACCCTATAGTTGAATTCCATAAACCCAAATCGGCTTTGGGACCGCATTATTTAAAAGCACTTTGTTGTCTAGGCTAAGTGTAGATTTTTTATTTAAAAGCCAATTTAAATGTGCAGCTCTTATCTGTCGCTCATCAGACATAAAATCTCCCACTTTAACCATAAGTTTTCTATTATTTAAATAAGACTCTAATGTTTTATACAATTCTAAAGGTATAATGTTTTTAATCTTATATAAAAGGCCTTCACACCACAATTGCAATTAGCATTTGTGTGATAATATTATGATATCCTCGAAACTTTTTTAGATTAAGATCTTTTATGATTCTACTAATTTCAAAATGTGAAGTGCTCAAAGTCTAAAGCAACTCGCTCGCTATGTCGGGTAAAATTGACAGCTTAAAGTTGTTCTCTGGGCAATTAGGTATTAACCTTTCCTAGGCACTTCGGGCCCAATTTCCACCCAAGTATAGGCATGTTAGAGTTGACTTAATGAACTTTTGGGCTTTACGAAGGGAATTTCACTTGCTTCAATTTGGCTTAGCTTCTTTATATATGTATTACGGTGTGTCATTCTGAGGCAGCCTTTTTTTTCAACTGAAAAACAGGCTCAAAACTTTCGAAAATGTGTAAAAAAAAGTCACTCAAAAGATGAGCTCTTAATATTAATATTAAGAGGTGCCTATTTCAAATTTTCTGTTTGCCATATAAATTACATGGAAAAAAAATCATTTTTTTTTTGTGGTGTTATTTGTGCGGACTCTCGAGTAGAATCGGGATCGAGTTTACCATCCCTACTGGCAGCCATCGGGGCACATATAAAACCTCCGCACAATAACCACCACAAAAAAAATGATTTTTTTCCATGTAATTTATATGGAAAACAGAAAATTTGAAATAGACACCTCTTAATATTAATATTAAGAGCTCATCTTTTAAGTGACTTTTTTTTACACATTTTCGAAAGTTTTGAGCCTTTTTTCCAGTTGAAAAAAAGGTTGCCTCAGAATGGCACACCCTAATATGTTTGTTTCGGTGTTGAATTTTTCCTTCCGTTTAAGTGCTTTTTTTAATTTACGTTGAGAAGATTTCAATCGAAGCTGAGTGGAAGGGTAGCGAATTATCTGCCATTCTCGTCTTCCACGCCTTTTTTCATTTACAAGCTTTTTTATTTTTTTATTACTGATTTTTCTGTGACCAAGCGGCTTATAGTTTTTGTTTGTTGTTGCTTAGACAACTGCGTTAGGTATTATATCATTGAGTTCTCTTATGCTTTCGTCAATATCTCTTCTTGTATTTAATTTGTACTCAATATACTCAATATTAATAGATTGTTCACATAGCCTTATTAGTAGAGGATAATGATCAGAAAAAAGGTAAGTACATGAATCAACTGTTATGTGCGATTTATCTATATTTTTGATTACAGCAAAATCAATTAATCTGGTATTTTGTTTTGATTACTAAGTCAATATGTCGGCTTACCAGGAGATATTATGTTAACCCTTGTGTTGCCACCCAAAAAAAATCACACTATCTGCCGCCCAGGGTACCCGGGTACCCGTAAGCGAATTCGTGCGTATAAGTGCATTATACGTAAAAATAATTGAGTTGACACCATGGATCAAATGTGTACGAGGTACTCCACCCAACAGCGAACGTGTAGATGGCCGCTGGCTTTCTTTTTTAACATCCTCGACATTGCAGGTGTGCCTGCTTATGTCATCTACTATGAGAATAACAGCATGCTTTGTAAGAAAACAAACAGACGAAGACTTTTCCTTCGACAATTGTGAGAAGAATGATCAATGCCGATGATCGAAGAACGTGTCTCGAATCAGCAAATAATGCGAAACCACTCTACCAAAATCCCAGTCGAAAGTTTCTTTGCGCAGCAGCCTATTCGCAAACGCCGAAAGACACTGAAATCCTGCGTTGAGTGCGATAAGCCCGTATGCGGTCAGCTTTCGGTGAACATTTCTAAATGTTTACATTACAATGAGTAATTTTTCATTTTTCTTAAATTTTTAATTAATTCTTAAAATTTAGTTATTCAAATTTACTTGTTTAAATTATTAGTTATATTTCACTGTGCACAAAGCAGAAAAATCATTAATTTTTTTGTAACTTCATGTCGCAAAATAAAATTATTATTATTATTATATACAGCAATTTTTTATCAAAAAATAGTTAAAGATGAACATAATTTGTTGTAGTTATCATAGATACTTATTTACTCCTTTTAGGTATAAAATAAAATTATAATCATAATGTATTATACAAACTGCGCCGAACTTCTGTCGGGGTACCCAGGTACCCGGGTGGCTGAGACGTGTTTTTATTTTCAAATGTAACATTTCTAAAAAAATAAAACTCATATTTTTCTGTTAGAAAAAAATTTAAACTGTGTATAATGCACAATTCGCTAGATAATCGGTTAAACCTTGGGGATACAAGAGGATTTTAGCCTATCTTTTTTAGAAAAAATATTCAACAAAGTACACTCCGGTGGGTACCCGGGTACCCGGGTGGCAACAAAAGGGTTAAGTTTATTGTGCCTGTACAGATGTTCTTTTGGATTAATTTGTAATGAGTCTCAATACATGTGTTTTGCACTGTAATCTCCACCTGCTGGAAATCTATGACCTAGGGTTCTACAAAACTCTTTAAATTGGGTGTTTGTAATTTTAAATAGAGATAGGCTGTATATAGGCGCTAGGTTTAAGTCCCAGCAGGGATTTTATATAAAAATATTGTTGTAGCTTGTAACTGCGCTGTAACATGAGATTCTAATGCATGGTGGTTATAACGTTTTCTAACCAACACTGCTGATCCACAATGTGCCTTCCATCTGGTTGATTTTTAACATAGAGTCTAAATCCCGGTATAAAGAAATTGTTTTTATTCGTAAGATGACTTTCTGACAATAGTATAACATCCATATTATTTTCATCAAGAAATCTAATAGGTGCCAACTTATGTTGATTAACACCGTTAGCATTCCAAATACAAATGTTCAATACATCAATTTTTTACTTAAAAAAGTTTGCAATATTTGGTTTTGTGATTTTATCATCTCTCGAATCATATTTTGCATTGTAGACATAAATTGTGCCATACATTGGGTAAGGTTGAAAATCATAGTTTCAACGCTTCTACATGGTTGGTTTTGGGCCAATTGCATTTATGCAATGTTGCCTCTCAGCACATTTGCATAGATTTCTTGTATAGTATTAGATTTTAAGATGACCCGGTTTTGAAAATGGGACAGTGATTTTAATATTTTCGTTAGGAGAAATATTTATCATTTGATTATAGTTCGCAATGTTATTTCCTCCAAAATTAATATATTTTTATTTAAATCCTTATTTTTAAGAGCACATTTTGATGAACGATGTAAATCACCACACACCACACAGACATTGCGTAGGTCCTATATGCTTCCGTGTTTCCATATTCTTGGCAGTGTGTGGATTGTACTGGACCATTTCTTTTATGTGATTCCTCAACGGTAATTCTGCCATGGAGCAGATATTTATTGGAGGATGGAGTCATGTGTAGAAGTTCACGCAAGTGAGGAAAGTTCTCTGATCGCCATTCACTTGGGAGTGGCCAGAAACGATTCTTTTGCATATGACTCAAGCAGCTCACGACTTCCGGTCTTTGACCAAGTATTCTCTGGGTAGCCTAAGAACATCCGAGCTAACGTGAGAAGGCGAAACATCCCCTGCATAGGGTTGTGCGCTGTGTTTGGGACCCGCCACGTAAAAAAACACCCCCAATGAAAAGGAACAACAAGCCTCGGATGAGTGACCCCCCTTTTGATGACGACCATGGCAAACGAAATAAGAAATCGGATGTGTTTCATGTTTCTTTAATTGGCAAGAATTTGAAATCAACTCTATTTGGAATATTGGTTGTGGGACTTTACTACTGACTAGAACCACTCTCTTTCAGTGCTTCTTTAATATCTTAAAGTCTACCAAAGTCTCTATACCTTTTATGCCAACAATTAGGCCTTTTGAGCTCTTTAGTTGGTAAGAGTAGTAATTCTTGTTATATCTGACAAGTATTTTACAACATCCATGAAACTTTTTTCAATGAATGTTTCATGTTTTGTTTCATATACGAGTATGTTACCTTTTTTGAAGGTCACTATGTGGAAATTGTTTGTGCCTATTATATTGCTTATAATAGATTGGGGGCGGTTTGTCAAGGTTCGTTGCTCAGTAAGGCAAATCTGTTGCCATTTAGAATTTCTGTCTTTTTATCGTGCACGGCTGAAATTGCTGGGTATTGATCGCTGATTTCATTGGACTAGATTTCCTTTTTAAGTTTACGTAGCGATCAATACCAGTCTGATCAGATAACCCTTTTTTGCATGGTACATTCTGACTTTGCATTTTGTTTTCTTTCGCTGACCGAGTGCTTGCCGCTTAATTGCTATTTTCCGCTGACTGCGTCCTTTGCTTCGTTTCAATTCCAGCTGATCGCTGCCATGACTGAGCTGAAGCTGAAGTAGGCATTTAAGGAATGGTGAGGCTGCGAAGCACCTATGTTTTATTTGTATACTCTTGCAACCAGTTGTTACAGAGTATTATAGTTTTATT
This sequence comes from Bactrocera dorsalis, assembly GCF_023373825.1. Classification (NCBI taxonomy): domain Eukaryota; kingdom Metazoa; phylum Arthropoda; class Insecta; order Diptera; family Tephritidae; genus Bactrocera; species Bactrocera dorsalis. The sequence goes on from NC_064303.1 coordinate 64,803,354, forward strand.
CCCCTAACGGTTGTACGTATCACCCAAAACTAATCGAGATAGATATATATCTACAACCTAACGGTTGTACGTATCACCCAAACCTAATCGAGATAGATATAAGGTTATACATATAAATGATCATTTTTTTATATTCTCATGTGACATTGTGAAAATGGCGCACTTTTAAATTCCACTTGATTCGTTCAGTTTCCAGTAGACAAATCAAGAAGCTTTGCACGAATAGTGTATTTAAGATGCCCCACTTTATGACCAAAAATTGTCTAAATCCAATAAAAAACTGTTTAAGCCACAACGTACTGAATATTAAGACCTCGGTAGCAATAGTTGAAAGTATAAGGTATACATATTTTCGAACTTCGAGGTGACTTTGTACCGCATATATTAGCCAATATGTGAGTTCCTCTTCTCTTTTGGCGTGGACACCGCTTACGCGATTACAGCCGAGTGAGCAACATCGCGCCAGTGGTTTCTTCTTTTCGCTAAGTGGTGCCAATTGGATATTCAAGGGAGGCCAGGTCCTTCTCTACCTGATCTTTCCATTAGAGTGAAGGGGTTCCTCTTCCTCCGCTTTTCCCTGCGGCTACTGCGCCGAATAATTTCAGAGCTGGAGTGTTTTGGTTCATTCGGACAACATGACCCAGCCAGCGTAGCCGCTATCTCTTAATTCACTGAACTACATATGTCAATGTCGAATGCGATATTCGCCGTGACCAACCATAAATCTTTCGCAGCACTTTGCTCTCGAAAACTCGCGGCGTCGACTCATCAGTTCTTGGCTGACATTGTTGTTGGTGTTTATACTGGTTCCTAAATAGCCGAAATTATCTACACCTTTAAAGTTATGACTGTCAACAGTGACGTGAGAGCCAAGTCGCGAATTCGATGACTGTTTGTTTGATAACAGAAGGTATTTCGTCATGCCCTCATTCACTGCCAGACCCATTTGCTTTGCTTCCCTGTTCAGTCTGGAAAAAGCAGAACTAAAGGCGCCACCGCGGCCGTTGATATTTATATCATCGGCATACGCCAGCAGTTGTACACTCTTATAAAAGATTGTACCTGCTCGATTAAGATCTGCAGCTCGAATTATTTTCTCAAAAAGCAGAGTGAAGAAGTTGCACGATAGAGAGTCGCCTTGTTTGAAACCTGGTTTGGTATCGAACGGCTTGGAGAGGTCCTTCCCGAAGCTTACGGAGCTTTTACTCTAGCTCAACGTCATTTTACACAGCCGTATTAGTTTTGCGGGGATACCAAATTCAGACTTCGCGGCATAAAGCAACTCCTTTTCGTGCTGTCGAAAGCAGCTTTAAAATCGACGAAGAGGAGGTGTATGTTGTTCACACAATACACTCTATAGAACCTTATACGAGATGTTGTGGTCGATCGTAACGTTGCGAGATAGGCAGCCTGTTTTCTCTCCTCTGCGACACGGCACTCCTCGTCGTACCAGCTGTTCTTTTGCACTTTCCGAAAACCAATGGTTTCGGTTGCAGCTGTACGTAAGGAGTTTGAAATGCCGTCCCACAGTTCCCTTATACCGAGTTGTTGACGAGTGCTCTTAGAGAGCAGGAGTGCAAGCCGAGTAGAAAATCGTTCGGTTGTCTGTTGTGATTGCAGCTTCTCGACGTCGCTTGTTGACGTGCGCTTTTTCTTGCACAGAGGCGGGTGTGTATCTTGGCTGCAATAAGGTAGTGGTCCGAGTCGACATTAGGACCTCGGAGCGCACGCACATCTAAAACACTGGAGATGTGTCCTCCGATAACAACATGATCGATCTGGTTTGTGGTTTTTCGATCCGAGAGGTGGCTTGATGAATTTTCTTATGCTGAAATCTAGTACTACAGATAACCATATTTCAAGCCGCGGCGAAGTCGATCAGCCTCAACCCGTTTGGGGATGTTTCATCGTGGAGGCTGAATTTACCGATCGTAGTGCCAAATATACCTTCTTTGCCCATCCTGGCGTTAAAGTCGCCAAGCACGATTTTTACATCGTGGCGGGGGCATCTCACATAAGTGCGCTACAAGCACTCATAAAAGGCATCTTTGGTCACATCGTCCTTCTCTTCCGTCGGGGCGTGGGCGCAAATCAGCGATATGTTGAAGAACCTCGCTTTGATGCGGATTGTGGCTAGACGTTCATTCACCGCAGTGAATGATAGTACTTGGCGACGGAGTCTCTCTCCCACCACGAATCCCACACCAAACCTGCGCTCATTTATATGGCCACTGTAGTAAATGTCACAAGGACCTACTCGTCCCTGTCCTTGTCCCGTCCATCGCATTTTTTGGTCGGCGGTGATGTCAGCCTTTGTTTTCACGAGGACATCAACCAGCTGGGCAGTGGCGCCTTCCCAGTTAAGGTACCGGACATTCCAGGTGCATGCCCTCAAATCATAGTCCTTAATTATTTTGCCATGGTCGTCATCAATAGGGGGTCTCTCATCTGAGGCTGTTTACGCTTTTTCATTGGGGGTGTTTTTTTACGTGGCGGGTCCCAAACCCAGCGCACAACCCTGCGGAAGGGATGTTTCGCCTTCTCACTTTAGCTCGCCTACAAACGGATGTTCTTAGGCTACCTAGAGGATACTCGGTCAAAGACTGGAAGTCGTGAGCTGCTTGAGTCATATGTAAAAAAATCATTTCTGGCCACTACCAAGTGAATGGCCGTCAGAGAACTTTCCTCACTTGCGTGAACTTCTACACATGACTCCGTCCTTCACCCTAAATAACAGCATTGAAAAAATTTAGCAATACAGCAACAGAATGCCTTGAAAAAGGAAGCATTAAGAGTGTCAGTAATCCTCAAGAACTAGATTCAGAGGTAACTCCGCTAACGTTTCTGAAAATGAGAAAGTCTTGAAAATATATACAAAGCTAGCATTCAAATATCCTATATCCCAAGAAGTTGGAAAAGAATAAAAGTGGTGTTCTTTCCAAAACCAGACAAAAGAGCACACAATAATGCCAAGACCTAGACCTATAAGCCTCACCTCCTTTATGCTGAAGGTACTATAAAGGCTAATGGACTTACATTGTACTTATATGTCATATAATGGCGGACAAAATATCGAAGTCCCAACATGCGTACATAAAGGGCCGATCAACCGAAACTTCCCTTCACGAGGTGATAAGTGTTATTGGAAAATCACTACACTACAAACAATACACCATGGCTGCATTTGTAGACATAGATGGCGCCTTCAATAATATAGAAGTAAATGTTATAATTAATTCTCTGACTCATGGTGGCATAGATGACACTGTGTGCAGACAAGTTATGTGAGTAGTGGGACGCCTCAAGGAGGGGTCCTCTCCCCGCTTCTATGGGTTGCCACGGTGGTTCCTCCCATACGACAAAAATAAAAAAAGTCTATGTTTATATATTGGGCTTGTAGCTAAATAAATAGTTGCATATGCCATCAAATTTATGTATTTTGAGTTTGTTTTGATTATTTCTAACGGAACTTCTTGAGTGAAAGCAACATATGTACGGCCTTGCACAGAAGTAAATAGTTGACAAAAATAAAAACGAAAGCAACGTGTACATTCAACTGCAAAAGTTTAATCTAAGAAAGTGTCTTAATAAAAATACTGAAAATGGAAATTAAAGCAGATGGTAATAGTATTATTTTTCAGTAATAACAAGTTTTTAAATTGTGCTGTTGTTTTTAGAATAACAAATTTTAATGAAGTGTCTTTTTGATTCAGTTTTGTTGTTCTTTGTTAAATGCATTTGGAGATTTAGTGACTTTGTCAACCGAATGCAGTGACCGGATTAGTGTGTAAATGTTGATAAAAGTATATAGTTTAAAATAATATTAAGTTCATGTGCAGGGATTTGCAGGTTTCTAAATAAAGTTCATTAAACTAACCTAACTTTTTAGTTTCAAAGTGTATTTTGTACATCAAATGTGCGTATTATAGCATTGGTTTTTGCAAGTAATGTCAATAAACAAATGTAGAATTAGTTGTTGTTGTCTCACTCTCTCTCTCTGAGATTAAAATAAACGCGGACAAATTTAAGCAATTCGCATTTGAAACTGCTAAAGGGCTTGTAGAGAAGTACCCTTGGTTCTATCTTCCACTTTCAGCTCACAAGATCCTAGTGCATGGTTCCGAAGTCATCGAAAGTGCAATAATATCCATTGGAGAACTATCAGAGGAAGCTGCGGAAGCCAAAAACAAGGATATTAAGAGGTATAGGCTTCAACATACGAGGAAAACTTCTCGAATTGCAACAAATACGGATTTACTTAATATGTTATTGTTGAGCTCAGATCTATTTATTACAGGTCAACGAAAATTGCCATGCAAAAAGAAAAGCGCATTATTAAAATCTACAATAGAATTGTTGGAAGACTAATTACGTAAAGGAATTTTTTATTGAGGTTTACAACGTCCTTATTTTTCTTCCAAATTAATACAAATTTTATTTGAACTGTAAAAAATAAATTGTTTAATTTTATAAAATTAAAAGCCACATATGTTTTCTTTTCTATTTTTTAATAATAAATCCGGGAATTGGAACAAAATTTATCACATGCTCAGGTATTTTAACGTGAGAATTATATATGTATGTAGAATATGAAAAGTGGGCGTTATACAATTGCGATTTTTTCAGAATATCGTACTTGCATGAACAGAAATATGCTGTGTATATTGCAGGTCAGTATCTCTATTCTAACTATTTTTGTCGCTATCCTCCATACAAATGGAACCACTGTGGGTTGTAGCGCTGAACGAAATATTACTCCAATTAAACGGTGGAGGAGTGAAAGTATAGTATTGTAGGTACGAGGTATGTTTCTTTCAACAGTCAGTGAGATTATGGAAAGAGCACTACGAAGGTTAATCCTATGGGCTAAGAACAATGGACTAGGAGTTAACCCAAATAAAACAGATTTGATGCTATTCACAAGCAAAACAAAAATCCCTCAGTTTCAACTTCCGGTACTAAACGGTACGATCTCTCTCTCTCTATACCCCACAGCTAAATAAATGGGGTGGAGATTGACACCAAACTGTGGAAAATAAATAGAGAAAAAAGAATAAATAAAGCATATATGGCCCACTATACTTGCAAGAGAATCGTCAGCAAGAATTGGGGCCTCAAACTTTGTATGTATAATCATGTAGATGTATGTATACGGCTGTCATAAGACCTATGTATACCAGTGAATACTCAGCTTATGATTACACTCTCATATTCATGAATCACCCCCAATGTTCACTCATACTTGCTCTCACTAAAAATATATTCTCACAATCACATGGCTTGCTTGTGTAATAACGAGTGTGAATATGTCTCACCATCACTTATCGCTCACACTTGGCTTGGCTTGCTTCTCTGTATACAATTGTTTGAGCTATTCGTTGCATACCATTAGATGAGTTGAAAGGCTCATGAATACATTCACTAAGAAGTGGCTCACTGTTTATTCATGAATACATTCACAAATTCCGTGCCTATTCACAATGTATTTAATACCTACGCGGAGGGGTTTTAAAAGGAACGAAACCCTTGATTCTTGTGACTTCGCAAAAACTACAAAACTGAAACTTTTTTGTTTCTTATCCTTTTATTCAGTTTTCTTTTAAAATATCACAATAAATCTCATTAAAACATAGTAAAATTACTAAGAGATACTATATATATATACAAGAAATGTGGGTGGGTTTTGTGTCAATATGTTTTGTCCTTCCTTCAATTTTTCGATTAAAAACGATATGCGAGCAGTTCAAACAGACGTTCCAGCAATAGTCAGATTTAAACTTAACATATCAACATATATCGACAGTATATGGCTTGCTAATTTAAGCATTTACCACAAAGTAGCACTATTTTTATATCCTCCAGCAAAAGCTATGAGAGATGTCGATATTGAAGCAGTGAAGCATTTCTGCATTGAGGAGATATCAGGCAATATTGAGTTTTACACGTTCGAACACAATGAGACCCCACAAATTCCATCTTCACCAATTACTTCAACATCAAATACGTCTTCACCTGCAAATGACCTGAACTTCTTTTTTCCAAATATTTCAAACATGGGCTGCGCGCCCACGTATCGAAGATGAGATAGATCGATATTTTACAGAAAGAGTACAATGTAAAATGACTTTGACGCAATTCAATGGTGGAAGCAACATAAAAGGCTGTCTTCGTAAATGCATATTGCAAAGCATTAACCACGAATTAATGCGCAACTAATGCAAAACCTAAATGTATGGCATTACTGTTTTACAAACCTATACAATAAATATTACAGATGTTTATGAACGCAGCTATTCAAAGCATCAGTTTGAGAACTGTCAAAGCTTTAATAATGAGCGCAATCTTAAAAAATTTGTTAATAAACGCAATAGAATTGGCTGAACCAACATCTAGCAATATTAGTAGCACAAAAAAAATGCTGGAAAGATAAATAAGGTTGCGTGTGTTATGCATTCAACATATTAATTATAGGAGAAACATCGTAAAGACAAAAAACTTTTGAATATCTATTTTGATGATGGAGGATTATGTTTTCTACTCCCATTTTCGAATGAGGCGCTATAATTTTAAGGTATGTAACTATTTAAGGTAATTTATTTACAATGAATTGCAATTGTTTAGGTTTTTCAGAAACTGGCCACCATGATCAAGCCCTTTTGGAAATTGCGCACCAAAGGTCGCGTAAGCATTCCACTCTATAAGGCCTTATATGTAACTATTTGGAAAGTCAGCAACAACACGTCATTCCGTGATATCAGCGATCGATTTGGGGTGGCTATTGGTACTGCATATAAAGTGTTCATATTGATAATTAATCTTATTTGTCGTTTGAAAAGCGAGGAAATTAAGTTTCCAAATACGCCTGATGAACAAAGGAAAACAAGCTAGAAATTTTTAGCAAGTCGCCGCAATCCGTTCCCATGTGTTCTGGGTTGCATTGATGGTACCCACGCTCAGATATCCCAACCTCTTAGAGATGCGGTCAGTTTCTATAATCGTAAAGGAACCTACTCCACATTATACAAGTAATTACATTAACTGCTTAATTTTTTAATATAAATATAATAAAGTTATAATTAATATATTACAGACTATTGCTGACAGTGAAATGAAATTTACTGAACATGTCAGCAATAGTCTGTAATATATTAATTATAACTTTATTATATTTATACAAAAAATTAAAAGATCAATAGCAAATAGAGTTGTTGTTATACCTCACAACTATCATCTGCCTGGAGATGGTGCGTATCCTTTCGAGATGAATTTAATGGTGCCCTATCGAAACAATGGCTTTTTAACCACACAACAATCGAAGTTTAATGCAGTTTTGAGTTCACCTCGTATTTTAAAAAAGAAGTTCAGAATTTTAAAATTTATTGAAGTGCAGCGCCCGCACCTTCCGAAAATTATTGCAATGGCATGTATTATACTTCATAACATAATTATTATGAACGAAGGAACTGACAACGAAATCGATGAAGACCTACAGGATGATAACGAAAATAATAATACACAAGACATCAGTCAGGACAGAGAAGAGAAGCTAAATCTAAAAGAGATGCTTTTGCCACACTTTTTTCTGCGTAAATTTATAAAACAAATGCCTTCGTAATATTCATGCCTAAACTTGAAAGTCTTTAAAAGTGAATACCAAAAAGATTACTAGAAATTCTAGTTGAATTTTTCTACTCTTTCTAAACCGTTTTAAGTTCTATCTATATTTTTTACAATTAGTTAGACTTATAAAGAATTAGCAAATATTAAATAAACAAAAGAAAAACAGTCAATGCTTTTTAAAATCTCGCATACATTTTTTCCAATAGTATAAAAAAATAAAAAAAAAAAATAAAATAAGTTTTATGCTAAAAATTCAATACTTATAATGCTCATACATTTAAATTGTTCAGAACACCCTTGTTGATACCCTATATAAACATTTCATTTTTCTGCCATTCTTTCGAATAAGAGGCGAATCTGCTTTACCTCTTCCAGCTTCTCAGCCATTTTCAGTTCGCTGTCGTACTGTCGTGTCGTGTCGTAAACATTGTAATCAGCATATGATGCGCATGAAAAAGAGTTGCCATTAGCAAATGAACACACTGCATTGTCAGAATATAAAGCAGTGTTGTAAATGAACATTATGCTTTCTCATTATGCTTTGCAATATGCATTTACGAAGTCAGCCAAACTAACTTTCCACGTATATCAAAACTTGCACTTAAAATATTAACTATACCTGCAAGTAGTGCGGCGTCTGAACGTGTATTTTCCTTAACAGGCAACTTAATAACTGAAAAAAGAAATCGACTTGCACCCAAAACCGTAGATAAAATAATATTCCTGAATTCTATATTTAAGACTAACTAATATGACAATTAGACCTTAGAAACTTAAAAAACAAAAATATACAATGATATTGAAAAGTAATTTTGTGCAATACCTCAATCTTAATATATATTTAGAAGCTATACTTATAGTATATACTTGTATCTTTGGAGTTGAATCTTATGTACATATGTACTTACATAAATCTTGAAGTAAATGTTATGCTTAGTATTTTTATTTTTTACCGAAATTAACTAAAGTGTGTTATTTTGTTAATAATTCATGTAATTTTAAAACTGACGTGATTTTTATTTTTAATTTTAATTCCATTGAAAGGAACTGAATTATCATTTTATATAATAAAATGTAATATTATAAGTGATAACATAATAACGTAAGTATGTATATGTGATTTTTTTTTAATAATAGAGAAAATTAACACAAAATATGAAAATCCAGTTTTTTATTTCATTATATCTAGTCATTATTAGAACCAGTTACAATCCTTGTTGTTATACAACAATATAATAGTAAGTCTTACTAATTTCGTAACGGATTTCTTAGCTTTTGGTCCATAGCGTCACGGCTTAAGTGGCTCAAGTGGCTTGCGCACAATTGAGCTTCTTCGTATATTCACAAGTGTTTTGTATTCATGAATGTCAGAGAATCCTAAGTAAAGATTCATAAGTTTTGTGAGCTCATAAGCAAACTCTTGTGAATATATGCTTCATACAAGCTAAGCAGCTCACAAGCCAAAACTCTTTCTCTCATAATTGTAAGTGAGCAGTATTCACACTTATATCGGTATTCTGCTTGAGACGATTGTCTCATGTCTCTAATTGTTACAATCTTCATTTAGTGACTCTGTATACTACTATACAGTATATTACTTTAATGTATCTGCCAGAATACCAAAATGAGACTCCTGACTAACAGAGTCACTTAATTACTATTGTGACAATTAGAGATATGAGGCAATCGTCTCAAACAGAATACCGATATTATAATAATTTGCTTGCTTCATACTCAATTTTTCGCAAGTGGCTCAAAGTTGTGTTTAACTCATTCACTGCAGATCACTGACCTATACATACATATGGAGTACTGGTACGGTGGCTAAACAAACAATACAACATTAAACAAGTAAGGAAGGGCTAAATTCGGACATCCGAACATTTTATACTCTCGCATGATAAAGTGATAATCGAGATTTCATTATCCGTCATTTACATATTTTTTTATTTTGCTGTAAAATTAATTAGATTAGTAGTTTCTGAGATATGGTTTTTGGTCCATAAGTGGGCGACGCCACGCCCATTTTCAATTTTTAAAAAAGTCTGGGTGCAGCTTCCTTCTGCCATTTCTTCCGTAAAATTTAGTGTTTCTGACGTTTTTTTTTAGTCGGTTAACGCACTTTTAGTGATTTTCAACATAACCTTTGTATGGGAGGTGGGCGTGCTTATTATCCGATTTCTTCCATTTTTGAACTGTATATGGAAATGCCGGAAGAAAACGACTCTGTAGAGTTTGGTTGACATAGCTATAGTTGTTTCCGAGATATGTATGTACAAAAAACTTAGTAGGGGGCGGGGCCACGCCCACTTTTCCAAAAAAATTACGTGCAAATATGCCCCTCCCTAATGCGATCCTTTGTGCCAAATTTCACTTTAATATCTTTATTTATGGCTTAGTTATGACACTTTATAAGTTTTCGGTTTTCGCCGTTTTGTAGGCGTGGCAGTGCACAGTGGTTCCATTTGTATGGAGGATAGCGACAAAAATAGTTAGAATAGAGATACTGACCTGCAATATACACAGCATATTTCTGTTCATGCAAGTACGATATTCTGAAAAAATCGCAATTGTATAACGCCCACTTTTCATATTCTACATACATATATAATTCTCACGTTAAAATACCTGAGCATGTGATAAATTTTGTTCCAATTCCCGGATTTATTATTAAAAAATAGAAAAGAAAACATATGTGGCTTTTAATTTTATAAAATTAAACAATTTATTTTTTACAGTTCAAATAAAATTTGTATTAATTTGGAAGAAAAATAAGGACGTTGTAAACCTCAATAAAAAATTCCTTTACGTAATTAGTCTTCCAACAATTCTATTGTAGATTTTAATAATGCGCTTTTCTTTTTGCATGGCAATTTTCGTTGACCTGTAATAAATAGATCTGAGCTCAACAATAACATATTAAGTAAATCCGTATTTGTTGCAATTCGAGAAGTTTTCCTCGTATGTTGAAGCCTATACCTCTTAATATCCTTGTTTTTGGCTTCCGCAGCTTCCTCTGATAGTTCTCCAATGGATATTATTGCACTTTCGATGACTTCGGAACCATGCACTAGGATCTTGTGAGCTGAAAGTGGAAGATAGAACCAAGGGTACTTCTCTACAAGCCCTTTAGCAGTTTCAAATGCGAATTGCTTAAATTTGTCCGCGTTTATTTTAATCTCAGAGAGAGAGAGTGAGACAACAACAACTAATTCTACATTTGTTTATTGACATTACTTGCAAAAACCAATGCTATAATACGCACATTTGATGTACAAAATACACTTTGAAACTAAAAAGTTAGGTTAGTTTAATGAACTTTATTTAGAAACCTGCAAATCCCTGCACATGAACTTAATATTATTTTAAACTATATACTTTTATCAACATTTACACACTAATCCGGTCACTGCATTCGGTTGACAAAGTTACTAAATCTCCAAATACATTTAACAAAGAACAACAAAACTGAATCAAAAAGACACTTCATTAAAATTTGTTATTCTAAAAACAACAGCACAATTTAAAAACTTGTTATTACTGAAAAATAATACTATTACCATCTGCTTTAATTTCCATTTTCAGTATTTTTATTAAGACACTTTCTTAGATTAAACTTTTGCAGTTGAATGTACACGTTGCTTTCGTTTTTATTTTTGTCAACTATTTACTTCTGTGCAAGGCCGTACATATGTTCCCTGCAAGACGGGTAGCTGTTAGCAAACGTGTAAGCGAATTGTTATTGTTCACTTTTGCATTCGTTAAAATATTTGTTACTTTTGTTCAGAGAGTGGGAAAAAAGTAACACATAGCTATTTGATGTTCAATGGTTATCTCGCTCTAACCAATGGCAAATATCGCATGCTGCCTTGTTCTAACAGAATACACACATTTGTTAGCAAATCTCTTCACAGTATGTTACGGGTAACAAATTATTTTGTTAGCGCTTAGCTTACCCATGTGTTATGGATAACAAAAAGTATTTGTTACCCGAATATCTGTTAGTGTTATTATTTTGGTTATCAGTTTGTTACCTTTAACATATAAGCATGTTAGGAAGAACAAGCAGTAACAAGATTATCTGTTACCCATTTGTTACATCTAGCAAATTAAATTCTTTTAAATAAAACTCAGTTTTTTTGATTATTTCTCTTTATTTAATAATAAAATCAAAATAAAATGCACAATCTATAACAAATATTTGAATTAAATATACACTATTTAACTTTAATAATTTCAAACATACTGCATTATTTGGTTGCTGCACGCAATAGATTTGAATTTCACCAATGGTCCAAATGATTTCTGTAATATTAAAATTTTTAATTATACACACAACATTAAATTCACAATGCTTACCTTTTTCTCCTTGTTAACCTCTTTCGTTTTCTCTATATAAAAGAAATTAATAATATATATATATAAATTAGAAATTAATTATAAAATATCATATTATCAATTAGCGAACTTACCTCTTTAAAATCCAAAATAAACTGCGCTTTTCGTTTATTCTTCTTGAAATATTGGGTATTAGCCTCTCCTATTCTAACAAGTTAACATTACAATATGTTTATAATGTCGATAGTTTTTCTCTATCTTACTTACGTATTCTCCCATTCCATTGAAAATTCCAGAAAATGTAACAGTGTTAGTGAACAGCTGAAAATGTTTCAATGTGTTTGTGCAATCTGTTACCTCCGTCTTGCAGGGTTGCTTTCACTCAAGAAGTTCCGTTAGAAATAATCAAAACAAACTCAAAATACATAAATTTGATGGCATATGCAACTATTTATTTAGCTACAAGCCCAATATATAAACATAGACTTTTTTTATTTTTGTCGTATGGGAGGAACCACCGTGCAGTGGGCCGATTTTGCTCATCTTCGAACTTTAACCTTATACACCATAAAGTTACAGTTTGCACAGACGGACGGACAGACTGACATTCGAATTTACTCTACTCGTCACCCTGATCACTTTGGTATATATAACCCTATATCTGACTCTTTCAAACAACTGTTATGTGAACAAAACTATAATACTCTCCTTAGCAACTTTGTTGCGAGAGTATAAAAATTAAATGGAATACAAAGAGCAGCATGTGCAGGTGCTACTGGTGCAATCAAGTCATGTGCGACTGACGCCCTCAATGTGGTCCTGCATCAACTACCCATAGACATCTTCATTCACAAAAGAGCAGCATGTTGTGCTATAAGAATAAAAGAATTGGGTGGTTGGAATCAGCAGTACTATGGTCATAGTGAAATCTTAAACAAGCTCAACGTTAATAAATCAGATTACATTCTCCCAATGCTTGATTTCAATAGACACCTCCAGTTGAGGATACCCTCTCGACGAGCATGAAGAAGAGGCTCAATAGAGGAGAAAGATACCATCTCAGTCTATACCGACGTTACCGAAATGGCCTGCGGAGAAGGTACCGGGGTACTGGGCATTGAAAAGGCCTGCGAAGTTCTATTGGAAAACCACGAGACTATACGTAAAGCAGCAATATTTACAGATAGCCACGCGGCGCTCCTGGTCTTGTCTTCGCCCAAGACAAATTCCAGTATAGTCCACAATTGCAAGAAAATACTGGGCCCAATAAAAGACAAGCTCACCTAGAATTGATCTGGGTTCCCGGCCACAGGAACATTTTCGGCACACACATTCCGCCTTAACGAATCCGTGGCGGAACTAAAATAATACTAAGCCCGATAGGATCGATGAAAAGAGAGATCAGTAGACAATTTCAACAAGTTACAAATATCAGGTGAAATAACAAAATGTATTATAACTAAACAATTATGGAAAACATATGACAAGAAAATAACTTACGACTTTTTAAATAGGTCTAGGAAAAGTATCTACAGAGTAACAGCTACTATAACTGGGCACTGGCCATTTGGAGAACATGCCAAGCTTTATCACAGATCCGGCACAGAACACTTAGAATCCATCAAGCCCCAAACCTTGAATAGATTTTTACTAAAATCATATCGGACAGAAGTAGCTTCATCGAAACCTCAAAATGGCTTAAAAGAAAAGATGATAGCGATAGCAGATATAAAAGGTCTACGAATAGTGCATTAAAATGGCACAGACAGTGTTACTTGAGCCCGAAGGACAACAGGGCTGCACTTCTACCGTCCTACCTAAACAATTTTTACTTAACTGATAACTAATGTAAAAAAACGATAATAGAGCGCGTAGGATCCCTGTTACCGAGAAAAACATAGTTTGATCGATTTGTAGTTGAAAAAATGTATTGTATGAGTATATGCGAGTAAATGTAGAGCGCTAGATCGCTTTCGGATTGAATTGCTCTTTATAAACATGCATAAACGAATTGTGTCTGCCATCTTGTTATCCATCCTTTATGTTGAGTAGGTTGGTGTATAGGTGTGGTGAGTTGTGTTGTGCATAGGTGAGGTGTCATCGACTATGTTGTTTTCCAATTTGTTTCGAGGTGTAGTGCATTGGTCATTTTGTGGTACATACTGTATGTTTGTATTAAGGTGTGCCACTTTGGTGTCGGGTAGAATTGTAGAGGGAACTTAACTCATTTAAACAGCTTTGATAAGGTTTCCGTCGTATTTATCGTCGTTCATTTTTGAAGATATTTACTACTTTATATCCTTTTGGTTCAGCCAAAATTAATTGCTGTTTGAAACAGTTTACAACCTTATCGATGTTTATAAAATGGTTATAAGAATTTTCTTCTTGAAAATCTTTGGTTTGAACTTGATTTTTTGATTTTGCTGTTCTCCAGCGTTTAAATTTTTAATTTTAGCATTTAGTTAAGGGTTATTCCCAAATTAATGGAATTAACCATCCTTTTTTTGTTACTTTCAATTCGACTTAGAAAATCGGCTATCTTATTTTCTTTTTCGATAATATAATAAATGGTATTGTACTGCCCAATGCTGTAGCCTGGGATTTGTATCTTTATCACAATTTCTATTCTGCGACCACTTAAGCAGTTAAGGATCTGTTTTTATATTGAACTGTCTGTCTTCCGTATATATAATGTCTGTAATACTTTACTGGCCACACTATCACTAACAACTTTACTTCGAGAGTTGAGTAGACTTTAATGTTGTTGAAGGGCATGAAATTGGATACTCATCTTGTGTGAGAACTACGCCAATAACAAAGTTACAGCTTCAGTTATTTGTTTAAATCTTTTGGTAAAAACAGGATATCTTCAAATGGAAAGATTTCTAACCATGTCCGTTAATTATATAGCTTGGTTAATAACCCGCTAATTTTTGAATCCTTTTTTAGTCCTGTGACCATCGGGTAAGCTATTTTAGAAAACTCTTTGATGAATTTCCTATAGAAGCCTGTGATACCTAAGAAAGATTTTATTTGTTTTTGCGAAATAGATAACATTCATTTTAGTTACGCGGTTATTGCCGAGTTAATAAAACACGCGCCAGTCGTCCTTCCTTTTCGCTTTTTGGTGCAGGTCTTTCTTTTTCTCTGTTTCGCCCGTCAAATATTCTCGGAGCTAGAGTGTTTCCATCCATTTGAACGACATGACTAAGCCAGCGCAGCCGCTGTCTCTTGATTCGTTGAACTATGTTAATGAATATCGTTCCATCGAATGCTATATTTGCGTGGCAAACGCACAAAAGACTATAAATCTTCCGCAGAACCTTTCACTCGAAAACTCGTAACATGGACTCATAAGATGTTGTCATCATCCATGCCTCTGCACCATATAGCAGGATGGAAATATTAAGCTCGGGCGAAACCACTGCTTGTTTGATGACAGAATTCAGTAGTAAAACAGAAGAAGATACGAGAGCACCGATCTGCTCCCATTCTACCGATAGCGTTTCTAGGGTGTCTTTTCTTGCTAGCTCATCAGCTTTACAATTTCCTGCGATTCCGCTGTGGCCTGACAGCTATACCAGTCTTATCACAAAGACACTCGATGCTATTGATAGCGAGGTTAGGTACTCTTTGACCAGTCTTGAACGCACTATCTGTAAAAGATGGTTAGTTCTCTGACATTCTTCGGAGCAGTAAATCTACTGCTACCTTGATGGCTGCAACCTCAGCCTGGAAGACACTGCAACCCTAAAGAAGCTCATTTCCCCTATCCCCCAGCGATTTCTTCCCACTCAAGCTCCCTCGTCAGCATATGGGCAGAGAAGAGACGCCAGAGTTCGGTTTGGCTACTCCATGATGAGAGTATTCTTTTAAGAATTCAGCAGCCTAATCTTTTGCATCCGCAACCACCGGACGATAACCAAGAAGAAATGGCAATATCTGCAGGACCTAAAAGCTTTAATTTCGCAGACAGTTATTACTTTTATGATAATATATCTTTTGAATATTAATTTTTTTATAAATAATAATTGAACATCATCTTAATTTTTTGGCTTGAAATAATTGAATTCTTTTAATACTTATGTACACATTAATAATAAAAATAACATGAAATATGAGAAGCTTGCAACGGTTTTTATTTAAAATTAAAAAAAAATATTAATATTGAAATTTTTAATTTTTATACAAATTTATATTGATCATACGTTATTTTGTTACGTACGTTACTTTGTACGTTATTTTGTTTTTTATTTAAAATATACTTATGGTTTCATGTCAATTCAGATTTGGAAATTTTGCTTCAACATCTCAAATGTATTTCTTTTTATACGGTTTTTTGCTTCTCCTCTAAATCTACGAAAAGTGATGTTACGTTATTTCGCATTTCAGGTGACGATATTTTCTTTTAAAATACAAACATTAGAGAAATTACTGCTTAATATGTATATGATAGAAAAATACTTGATTTTTGTGAAAGTCATTTTAAAGTCTCCAACAAAAATCTGCTAACTTTCTTGCCTTCATTTCTTTTAATAACGCTTCTCCATTAAGGAAATGTTCTGATGAAACCTTTTGCCTTGTTCGTCACTGACAACACTCAAATTTGACAGAAAGAAATCCAGATAAGAGTGCAGCGAATTTATTTTTAAGGACATATTGCACCCCAAAGTTTTATATGACATTATTAATTCATTTAGTTATTAAGTTTTTGCAACATTCCGATTTAAGGTTTCCTAGAAAATTGTGGAAAACGTTCACAAAACATTTTCAGGTGAGTTTTTCCCGATTATTCAGTTTTTCGTAAAAAATCTTATTTTTTATCAGTTGCTTTATTTGTGAACCTACAAATATTCCTTTTTAATTATTGTCTCGGTAGGTTTGTGGTATTTCTCTATTAACGGGTGATTTTTTTGAGGTTAGGATTTTCATGCATTAGTATTTGACAGATCACGTGGGATTTCAGACATGGTGTCAAAGAGAAAGATGCTCAGTATGCTTTGACATTTCATCATGAATAGACTTACTAACGAGCAACGCTTGCAAATCATTGAATTTTATTACCAAAATCAGTGTTCGGTTCGAAATGTGAAAATCCGCTTTTTTATCGACAAATTTTGTTCAGCGATGAGGCTCATTTCTGGTTGAATGGCTACGTAAATAAGCAAAATTGCCGCATTTGGGGTGAAGAGCAACCAGAAGCCGTTCAAGAACTGCCCATGCATCCCGAAAAATGCACTGTTTGGTGTGGTTTGTACGCTGGTGGAATCATTGGACCGTATTTTTTCAAAGATGCTGTTGGACGCAACGTTACGGTGAATGGCGATCGCTATCGTTCGATGCTAACAAACTTTTTGTTGCCAAAAATGGAAGAACTGAACTTGGTTGACATGTAGTTTCAACAAGATGGCGCTACATGCCACACAGCTCGCGATTCTATGGCCATTTTGAGGGAAAACTTCGGACAACAATTCATCTCAAGAAATGGACCCGTAAGTTGGCCACCAAGATCATGCGATTTAACGCCTTTAGACTATTTTTTGTGGGGCTACGTCAAGTCTAAAGTCTACAGAAATAAGCCAGCAACTATTCCAGCTTTGGAAGACAACATTTCCGAAGAAATTCGGGCTATTCCGGCCGAAATGCTCGAAAACGTTGCCCAAAATTGGACTTTCCGAATGGACCACCTAAGACGCAGCCGCGGTCAACATTTAAATGAAATTATCTTCAAAAAGTAAATGTCATGAACCAATCTAACGTTTCAAATAAAGAACCGATGAGATTTTGCAAATTTTATGCGTTTTTTTTTTTTAAAAAGTTATCAAGCTCTTAAAAAATCACCCTTTAGATATACAAATTGATTGGGAGGCATAGACAAAGACATATCGGCGCTATGTAGGATGCGTCTCTTAGATTAGAGATGTTTGGGTTCTTGGATGTGAGTTTGGACTTTGTTTGTTTGTAATGCGTTTTGTTGGAGCGAAACGAAAATAACCATCATTGATATGATTCTTTGGTTCAGTATCATTGGTATAGCATGTGGCCTATGTTTGGGTTTTTGTTTAGCCCAACCTATTAGCAGTTACACACACGTTACACAACATTTATATGGAATCAGTATTTGTCTTCATTCCTAACAAAAAATTCAAAATAGTCCAAATTACGACGATGAGATTTAAAAAGAAAATCTATACACATATGTATGTACTTGTATAACAAAAACATTCGTGGCTAATTAAATACGTAACAAACAACAGTTATGCAGTCGTATATATTGTACAAAAGATACGTACCATACCATATATGAGGTCAGAAATGAATATTTAACTGCCACAAAATAATTGACTCTACTTGATCAGTTAACGACGTATTACCGAGGGTAGGTTTTGACTTCGGGTGTTCAAGCCATAGCTCTTTGTAGAGAGCTTACTCCATTATAGGAAATTCACTTTATAGAGGTTTACGTACTGACTTCGTAAAATCCGTTTTTTGAAAGATTTCCTCGATTTTAAATTATGTTTTCTGATAGTAACTACAAACCGACAAACTTTAGAACTTGTTATCCGTTTTAAAATCGTTAGCATATTTTCCAATGATGCATGTTTTGTCTAAACCAAACGAAATAGGCTGTTTACGTTAAATTAAAATTTAAAAATAACAAGTGAGGAAGGGCTAAGTTCTGGTGCAACCGAACATTTTATACAATTTGTAAGAATTAAAACCAGGAAAATACCTTAAGATGTAGAACGTAAACCAGACGATCGAAATCTAAGAATCTCTATATAACTCATACACTGGCTGAAAAATTCGGCAGAAGATGGTTAGAAAAACGAAAGTCATTATATATAGCATATGACAGTTGCGTTAGTATCGACCCGATATTATCCGTTAACTGTAATCATTAAGGTAACTCATATACAAGTGGTTTTGAACAGTACCGTTATATGGGGAGTGAAATTTGTTGGGAATTTGTTATCTTAATGTAGTTATGGCAATTTATAGGTTTTCGGTTAATAATGATTTGATGCGTGGTCTGAAAACACCCATCTACGAACTCGTATTTTTGTTTTTTTTTTGTGCTAAGAAACCTGCATACATAGTTTCATCAAGATATCTCAATTTTTACAAGTTACACGGGCCTTAACTTTTCTTGTCATCCTGAACAAAACTATAATACTCCGTAGCAACTGGTTGCTAGAGCATACAAATATATCAGTTTTCTCAATGTTGAATATCCGTTCGTGTTGTAGAAACATCAATAATTTTGATGGCTCGTTAAACCGAAAATTCGTTTTTTCGAAGGGACGTTATACTGGACGACCACTGTATTTGTTAGTTAGTGTTGGCGGTGAACCGAATGCATGCCTCTAATATAAATATGGTGTAGAGCAGAGAACTGCAATGAGTAATAAATTTTTGTTTGTACTTAAGTACTGATCCGTTACTCTATCTAATTCTGCCAGTTCAGTTCATGTACACGAAGCGAACTGTTTTCTTCAAATCAGCGATAGACAACAACTTTGTATCACTAGCGATCGGCTTATACCTGATTTGTTTATGAACGTTCGTGTCAGCAGAAAATACCCGAAGTGATGCATACTTATGCTTCAATGATTGAAATGATCGACAGCGTTCGGTTTGTATATCATCCCCTAAACGCTGATTTAGTGGGGCACTTCTGTTCTATTTCAAATACATATGTTTGTATGTACATGTATGTATGTATATATCTTAATATATAAAAATCACGTGTCACGTTGTTTGTTTGCGATGGACTCTTAAACTACTTAACCGATTTTAATGAAATTTTTAACACTGTGTGCAGTTTGGTCCAACTTGAAAGATAGGATAGTCTATAACTCTCCTTATAGTCGCATTATTTATTTATTGCAAATTATTTGTTTATTATTAGCAAAGAGCTATCCACCAGTTGGTGGCGCTAAGAGCGGTATTGAGTGCGGTATGTTACAGTAGATGGCGCTACAAACATTAAAAACATTAAATGAAAATGCGTTGTTTGAAGTTTATATTATTTGTGGTAAAGTTATACGAGTCTATGACTTCCAAAAAAAAATAAAAATTGGGCGGGGCGAGGTTCGCCGAGTCAGCTAGTAGTCAGTAGTAGTCAGCTTAGTACATATGTTATACGTAAATTACCGACCTATTGATTACAAAGTCGAAAAAAATACATTTTATGGTCAAAACGACCTTTATTGGTTGAAATCAAATTAACAACTAACTAATTTACAATTAAACATATTCTTAATATTGCTTAAATCTACTTGCGTCAGCACTTTTGGTTAACGTTCGCTTATGCGGCGCATGGCGGATGTTGTTCCCAATTGTTTGTTTCTGCTGACTAAACGTCTGGAATATTTCCTATTGGAAGTTAGTTGACGTCGGCAGTTATTGGCTTATTGGCAACATTTCTGGTGTTAACTCCTCCACCTCCAAAAACAAACGTCCCCGTTTGTTTTACTGGGTTACTGCATTTGGCTTACTAGCGTTACTGACTCTGTTAACTGTGGTGTTTCGCATGTTGTGAATTCTTTAGGGTCACTTACGTTTCCGTTTACGTTATAACTTGACCGTTCTAACAGTTTGCTTTTGAAAAGTTCCCTTAGAACTAATGCGATGACTATTACCTCTACGAATATCAGACTGATAATTGAAAGAGATAAATTCGTGATTAAAGCTGCTCTGTGGGTTATACGTATGTAGTGCTTTTAGGTGTTTGGTCCCAGTAAACAATCGCGTTTGTAAATAAACTTACACTGGTAAACCTTTTCGTTACAAAAAGTTTACGTTTTTCATTACAAAACAATTACAAAAGACTTGTAAAGAACCAAAACGTTACATTACATTGGGCTTTTTCACATACTTGTAAAATCGCTTATTTTTAAACTTAAAAGTAAGCATTTATTAAATTAATATCCAACCGCTTGTAAGTTTATTTTCAAATGTATTTGTAAACGTGTTGTAATGATTTTATGTAATGGTAGTATAATAAATCGCATGATATATTTTTAAAGATATATAATTATTTTCTTTATTAGTTTTAATTCATTTAATATTATTTATTATATATACATATGTACTTATACTAAAAATTAAAATTTAAAAAACATTCTTTAAAAATGAAATGATAGAAACATAGTTAGGTAAAATAATTAATTTGCTGCATTTTGGGGCTTCCGTTTTTGTCTATTTTGGGCAAACTGAAAAATCGTCTTGGTGCCACTTATATATTCAGTGTCATTGCCCTTCACTTCATGTAAGAAGACATCTGAAATTTAAATTAAAAATATATATAAGTATATAAGTACACATGTAAATATAAAGTTTATTAAGTTTTATTATTAAGTACCTCGGATAGCCATAGATACTTTTAAGACGCGGACAGGTTTTTTGTCTGACGTTCCACTCCAAGCAAAATGTTGAGCACATTCATCGGATACCAATGAGCGCCAAGCTGTTCTGATGAATTTCGCTCCTGTGTATTTAATATTTTGCATAAGTTCTGATTTCTTGAAAAAAAAGGAAATTGTAAAATTGGCTTTCAAACAGTCAATAAATATTTACTTACAAATTTAGCATATTCTTCATCCTTCTGGAGTAAACTCTCCAATTCCTTAAATCGCTCCACTGTGTTTAAAGGTTCCGCTGGCATAATCTTTTTTGATGGAACATTGTCTCTGCTATTCCTCAACTCTGCGATATCTCGCCGTAAGCTTCTTACCTTCTTGACGATTCTTCCCATACAAAAAAACATTTTCATTAAAAAAAAATTTTCAAATAAATAATTGATATTGACTCCCTTCTAAAAATGTGGGATCCAGTGTATAGCTATTAATTGTTCCTGCTTCTTCGACTATGATGTGGTTATTTCCGTTTTGGTTGATAGATGTTTCAAATTGCAAATGCAAAAAAAAGAATTATAACAACGCCCTAAAATACAACATGCAACTTACTCTTTTATATTATAAAGGCCTATTTTATTTTATTTTATTTATAACACTTCTAAATAATACTTACATGTAAGTAATTTTTCAATGAATTATTTTTAGTCATTAACTTTTCCACTGTTTTATTTAAAACGCACGTCTTTACATCTCACAAATTCAATAATTATGAACTGCGATCACTCAAAAAAGGAAAAACAGTCGTCAGAGAGTCGGCGAAAAAACTAACGGGAAATGGTAAACGGTTGGTTTACTTTTTGTGTTTACATGTAAACTGATTTGCAATGTTGCATCATAGTTTACATTTATGTTTGTAAGTAAACGTTTTTTCAACGCATTTATTTTAAACTTACAAATATAAGATAAGTAAACTTATAATTAATCTTATTTCTCACATTTGTAAGTACGTTTACTCAAATGTTTGTAGATAAGTTTATTTTAGCGCAGATTTACGAAACATTTACGCAATTGTTTATTGGGGTGTTGTTCATGTGGAGTTCTTTCAATATTTCCAAACTTAGGATTTCTTCTTCCCTATTTGAAGGGAGATTTGGTTGCTGAATTGCGGGTAGTGGTTTGGTGCTTAACGTTTCGCTAAAGGCATATTTTTGTTCGTCAATGCTAACTGTAGAATTGTGATATTGTACTGCGTACGATCCAGTAAGATTTATCTTTTGGTTGTCGATCCCTATTGTGCCATTGTACTGATTTAGTAGTATGATGCCAGGTGAGATATTCTCTACTGATGGGATGTGTTGATAGTTTATTATAGTGCATTCCGCTGGTTCGCTTCGAAGTAGTCCAGGGACGCATGTAGTGTTACTAATATCTATTAAATTCCTACGGCTACAAATTCTTATATTATTATGTTCTTCTTCTTCTTCTTAATTGGCGTAGACACCGCTTACGCGATTATAGCCGAGTTAACAACCGCGCGCCAGTCGTTTCTTCTTTTCGCAACGTGGCGCCAATTGGATATTCCAAGCGAGGCCAGGTCCTTCTCCACTTGGTCCTTCCAACGGAGTGGAGGTCTTCCTCTTCCTCTGTTTCCCCCGGCGGGTACTGCGTCGAATACTTTCAGAGCTGGAGTGTTTTCATCCATCCGGACAACATGACCTAGCCAGCGTAGCCGCTGTCTTTTAATTCGCTGAACTATGTCAATGTCGTCGTATATCTCGTACAGCTCATCGTTCCATCGAATGCGATATTCGCCGTGGCCAACGCGCAAAGGACCACAAATCTTTCGCAGAATTTTTCTCTCGAAAACTCGCAACGTCGACTCATCCGCTGTTGACATCGTCCAAGCCTCTGCACCATATAGCAGGACGGGAATTATGAGTGACTTATAGAGTTTGGTTTTTGCCTGTCGAGAGAGGACTTTGCTTCTCAATTGCCTACTCAGTCCGAAGTAGCACCTGTTGGCAAGAGTTATCCTGCGTTGGATTTCTAGGCTGACATTGTTGGTGGTGTTTACGCTGGTTCCAAGATAGACGAAATTATCTACAACTTCAAAGTTATGACTGTCAACAGTGACGTGAGTGCCAAGTCGCGAGTGTGACGACTGTTTGTTTGATGACAGGAGATATTTCGTCTTGCCCTCGTTCACTGCCAGACCCATTCGTTTCGCTTCCTTGTCCAGCCTGGAGAAAGCAGAACTAACGGCGCGGGTGTTGAGGCCGATGATATCAATATCATCGGCATACGCCAGCAGCTGTACACTCTTATAAAAGATTGTACCTGCTCGATTAAGTTCTGCAGCTCGAACTATTTTCTCCAGCAGCAGATTGAAAAAGTCGCACGATAGGGAGTCGCCTTGTCTGAAACTTCGTTTGGTATCGAACGGCTCGGAGAGGTTCTTCCCGATCCTGACGGAGCTTTTTGTGCCGCTCAACGTCAGTTTACACAGCCGTATCAGTTTTGCGGGGATACCAAATTCAGATATCGCGGCATAAAGGCAGCTCCTTTTCGTGCTGTCGAAAGCAGCTTTGAAATCGACGAAGAGGTGGTGTGTGTCGATTCTCCTTTCACGGGTCTTTTCCAAGATTTGGCGCATGGTGAATATCTGGTCGGCTGTTGATTTGCCAGGTCTAAAGCCACACTGATAAGGTCCAATCAGTTCGTTGACGGTGGGCTTTAATCTTTCACACAATACGCTCGATAGAACCTTATATGCGATGTTGAGGAGGCTAATCCCACGGTAGTTGGCGCAGATTGTGGGGTCTCCTTTTTTATGGATTGGGCATAGCACACTTAAATTCCAGTCGTTGGGCATGCTTTCGTCCGACCATATTTTACAAAGAATCTGATGCATGCTCCTTATCAGTTCTTCGCCGCCGTGTTTGAATAGCTCGGCCGGCAATCCATCGGCCCCTGCCGCTTTGTTGTTCTTCAGGCGGGTGATTGCTATTCGAACTTCTTCATGGTCGGGTAATGGAACGTCTGCTCCATCATCATCGATTGGGGAATCGGGTTCGCCTTCTCCCGGTGTTGTGCTTTCACTGCCATTCAGCAGGCTGGAGAAGTGTTCCCTCCATAATTTAAGTATGCTCTGGGCATCGGTAACTAGATCACCTTTGGGGGTTCTACAAGAGTATGTTCCGGTCTTGAAACCTTCTGTAAGCCGCCGCATCTTTTCGTAGAATTTTCGAGCATTACCCCTGTCGGCCAGCTTATCGAGCTGTTCATACTCACGCATTTCGGCCTCTTTCTTCTTCTGTCTGCAAATGCGTCTCGCTTCCCTCTTCAACTCTCGGTATCTATCCCATCCCGTACGTGTTGTGGTCGATCGTAACGTTGCGAGGTAGGCAGCCTGTTTTCTCTCCGCTGCGACACGGCACTCCTCGTCGTACCAGCTGTTCTTTTGCACTTTCCGAAAACCAATGGTTTCGGTTGCAGCTGTACGTAAGGAGTTTGAAATGCCGTCCCACAGTTCCCTTATACCGAATTGTTGATGAGTGCTCTCAGAGAGCAGGAGTGCAAGCCGAGTAGAAAAACGTTCGGCTGTCTGTTGTGATTGCAGCTTCTCGACGTCGAACCTTCCTTGTGTTTTTTGGCGTGCGTTTTTTGCTGCACAGAGGCGGGTGCGAATTTTGGCTGCAACAATATAGTGGTCCGAGTCGATGTTAGATATAGTGGTCCGAGTCGATGTTTATGTTCCTTACATTTATTCTTAGCGCCAAAAACTTTGTTATTATTACAAGCAACTATATCCTCATAGGGGATTTTATTAATATTTTTCCTCATTTTTATTGGTTTTATCAAAATTGAGTCGCAAATATCCTCAATTGTTAAGCGTATTCCGACTATATAAAGTAACATTGTATTGTTTGAGGCGACTTTCTAGTTCTAGTGAGTCTTCCATATTATTTAATGTAAAATTATTATTTTCAAATACAGATTTTAGTAATCTAAGTTCATCATTTGACAAAATATATGAATTTACGATGCCGGCCTTTGCCCAATGCATTGCGTAATCTATATTAATTATTTCCTCTTTAATAATTTTTAATTTATATTTTATTTCAAGAGCCAAATGGTGTTGTATTTCTTCGTTCGTTTGTAAAGTTTTAATTATTTTATTTGATATTGTGGTGATATTGTTAATTCTGTCAAAAATTACTTTATTAATTATTACTTGTTTATTGTTATTTTCTATTATATTGTTAAGTTGATTTTCTAGAATTACTAAGTCGTCGTGGTCGGGATTTCCAGCGATCCATTTCCAGACTGTTCCTAGTGCATCTATTGATTTTTTAAATCTCCTTGGATTAAGTCTGTGTCAAGTTTAGTTCGTTAATGAGAATAGGAAGGAGGGGATTTTCTTCAGTGATCTTTATCTTAATGATGCTGCTTATTTCATTCAATGTTTCCTGGCATGCATCCAGGTCGACTTTATGTATTATTCTGTACGTTCCTGTTTGAATTTTGGTTAGTCCTGTATTAAA
Organism: Bactrocera dorsalis; assembly: GCF_023373825.1. Lineage (NCBI taxonomy): Eukaryota > Metazoa > Arthropoda > Insecta > Diptera > Tephritidae > Bactrocera > Bactrocera dorsalis. The sequence goes on from NC_064303.1 coordinate 64,829,218, forward strand.
TGTTGCTAACTGCGAGTTGGTGTAGTCTATTATTTGGAAGTCTGCGTATACCAGATTTACGAAAAATCTGTAAGAGGAAGAAAAAGGAAAAGAAGGAAGGGGTAATAAAACTAGGTTTTAATGTTGCTTTTGTGTAACGTTCGTCCTTTCTCCGTGATTACTACACTGGATTTATCCTCTTTCACAACTTCTTTTTTATATCTAGCTGTGAGTTTAGATCCTAAGCGTTTGTTTATTCTAACATATGTATATTATTTCTCCAGGAGAGTAGGTTTTCGTGTTTTATTGTGAAATTCTAAATCCCTTGCTTGTCTTTTCTGAAGAGTTATGATATTTTCTTGTCTTGCTTTCTGGGTTTATTGAAATGCGTCTACCAAAAAATGCTTCTATTGCTCGTTTCCCTGTAGCAGAGTGTATGGAGTATGTGCAACGGTCTAGGAGTTCCTGAAAGGAGCGATGGGTATGTTCAGTTTGAAGACAACGCATAATTTCAGATAGGGTAGAATAAAATCTTTCTACCTGTCCGTTAACTTTGCTCGCGTAAGGGGGTGTTTTAAAAATTCTAATGCCAAGTTGATCTTCGACCATAAATTGTATTGAAGATGAATTTAGAGATTTTGCATTGCTTTATTATATTTATATTTTTACTTTTGCTCTCATCTTAGGAAAGTAAAACTTTTGTATGAGTTGTTTTTTATTTTCTTCCCTATTTCTGTGCGCTCGTTTGTGTTCTTTCAGTATCTCTTCAGTTTGTGTGTCCTCGTTTGGTATGTCTTCTACCTTTGTTTGGGTATATCGGATTTTATAATTACAAAAATGGAGTGGGTATATTTCCTGTATTTTTTCCATTATCTATTCAGAGGTAAATATGCCATTTATCACTGAAGGATTTAGGTAATGTTTTAAAAGAGAAATTAGGTTTTCCAGAGAAAAAATGGGTTTTGTGATTATATGTCTATGGTACGTTTGTAACGGTATTTTGAACTGATAACTCTCTTCGTGTCCTACTGAGACCCAAAGTTGGTTTTTAAAAGCATTTATAGGTGCCTCTACAGCTGGGATTAGATTGTGAGATGAGCTTTCGTCTGAATGTGTGGCAACTGATAAGGAATTTATTTCGAAAGGTCTGGATAGTGTATTTGCTACCACATTGGATTTTCCGGGTTTATTTTTAATTTCATAATTATATTCCTCGAGTATTGCTTTCCAGCGCTTTAACTTTGAATTGTTATTTTTGTTGCTCAGAGCGTACGTGAGCGGTTGATGATCCGTATGGATTACTACTTTTGCCGTGCCATACAGATAATTTCTAAAGGAATTTAGTGCCCAAATTATGGCAAGCATTTCCTTTTCGTTTACTGCATAATTCTCCTCGGTTTTGCTCAATGTCCTTGATATGAATGTTATAGGATTACCATTTTATTCCAAAACAGCGCCTATTGCGTATTTGGAAACATCTGTAGTTAGGTCAAATTCTTTTTTGTAGTCAGGGTATTGTAAAATGACGTCCTTTGAAGTCAAGTAGCCTTGATTTTATTAAACGCTGCCTTAGCTTCCTCATTCAGATGTATGTGAGTTTTCTTTGAGATATTTTTTGACATCCTGTATTCTTCGCCTCGAAGTAAGGATGTGAGTGGCTTTGCGAGCTTGGCATAATCCTTGATAAATCTTCTATAATATCCGGATAAGCCTAAGAAAGATCGCAAGTCTTTGAGAGTAAGAGGGTAAAATTTACTATTGATTGTACTTTTGATGGGTTTGTAGAGATTCTATCGGAGGAAACTACAAATCCTAGGAACTCGACCTGTTTTTTGAAAAATTCGCATTTATCGATTTGTACTTTCATGTTAGCATTATTTAAAGTATTGAAAATTGTGTCTATGCTTTGGGAATGTGTTTCTTCATCTTTGCTAAATATTATTATGTCATCTATATATACATAACATATTTTGCCTATGTGTTGTCGTAGAATATCGTCTAGCGTCCGTTGGAAAATGGCAGGGGCGTTCTTCAAGCCAAAGGGAAGTCTGGTGACTCATATTTTCCGTTGTTCACTGAATAAGCTGTCTTTTCCACGTCAGATTCCTTAAGAGGAATTTGATGGAAGCCACTTTTTAAATCGATTACTGAAAATACACGGTTTTTTCCTAGTTGGGACATTACCTCATTTATCTCTGGTATCGGGTACCTGTCTGCAATTGTAACCGTATTCAGTTTCCTGTAATCGATTACCAGTCTGAATTTTTTTTCACCTGATGGGTCGTTTTTCTTCGGGACGACCCATACTGGGGAATTGTATGGTGATCTTGATTGTCTGATGATGCCGTCTTCTTCTTGTTTCTTTACTTCCTGTTTAAGACTAATAGGATATGGATATCATTTGGAATAAATGGGTGTATCTGAATTTGTACTTATATCGGCTACTACTTTTGTTGTATACGTCAATTTCTCATTCGGGTCTGAAAATAAATTCCGGTGTTTTTGTACAAGTCGTATATTTTCGATTTTTTCTAATTCATTCATATGTTCGGCACGTATTTGTATTGAGTTTACATCCTGTGCTGTGTATTGTCGGAGTTGGAATTTATGTTTGTTTGCTACGACCATAAAATTATCTTTAGTGTGAATTATTGCTGAAAGTTGTTTTAAACTATCGTTTCCTACTGTGGCATGAAAAGTGGTGAGAGTTGGTAGTAGGAAAAAATTTAAATTGCATTCTTTGATATTGAAAAGATTTAGAAGTGCGTGGTGCGTAATTTTTATTTTAACACCTACGGAATTTGCATAAAAATTGTTATCATTTTCTTTGGGATTTTTTACTAAACTTGATTGAATATAGTTCTTGTTTGAACCAGTATCAACCAATATTATTAAGATTTGTCCGCTCTTCGTTTTGCATCTGAAATATGGCAACGAAGAGCTGTTTAATCTAAAAAATGTACGTCTGTCAGGTCTAAAGAGTGTTCATTTCCATCGTCCTGTGTTGAGTTATAGTCGTGATTATATTCGTTGTCCTGATAGTCGTAATTTTACTGATTATCTTGGTAATTCTGTTCATTATATGGATCTTTAGTTACCGACTAAACCTCGTACTGAGCAGTTGAGTTAGCGTCTTTCTCTGTGTTTACAGCTATTCATATAGCTCTCTTTTGGTGTTTTTTTTTTGCACACCGGTCTGCTTACTTAAATAACGCGATTAATACTTATTTTAAGTGAGAAATATAATCCAATACTTATATAAGTGTATTATAATTTTTCCACTATGCCCCCGGCGGGCTTCCAGTTCGGGGACAACAGGTTTGCTGCGCTGGCCCAAGGTCCCCAACCAAAACGTAAAAAATCGTATCAAAAACTGCAAGATACTTTTCCTGACTTACCGTCAATAAAAAGTGATGACCCAAAGTACATAGTGATTAAATCCGATGAGAATACTACACCGCTTTCGAAGCGTGAGCAAAGATATAAACAAAATTAGTGAATTACGCGACGGCAGCCTATTACTGCTAGTGAAAAATAAGCAAGTAGCAGAAAAGTTTATAAAAACGAAATGTCTTTTCAACATTGGCGCTGTTAGCGCTAGCTATCATCAACATCTTAATTGTAACAAAGGCACCATTTATGCACCGTTCTTAAACGATGTGCCTGAAAGCGAAATAATAGAAGGACTGAGTTCTTACGAAGTTTCCGCGGTTTATAAGTTCACTCGCAAAGTTGAAGGTGTTATAAAGACTACTGGTGTTATGCTAATATCATTCAACACTTATTCCCTTCCGAACAAAATAAACATCGCATGGAGGATGACCTCTGTGCGACCGTACGTGCCTAATACAATGCGCTGCAGGTCATGTCAGAAATTGGGTCATACGCAAAAACATTGTAAAGGCTCCCCAACATGCGAAATTTGCAATTTTCCCTCTCCACACGATAATGACTGCATCCGAGTTATGTGTGCGAATTGTTCTGGCGGGCATCGCTCTTCTGACTATACGTGTCCAAAGTATATGCAAACCAAAGAAATTTTAAAAATAAAGACACTAGAAAAGTGCAGTATGCACGAAGCCCTCAAAAAGTATAGAGAAAATACTTCCCTCCCTTCCCTCACTGCTAGCTTTGCACATGTGCTTCAACCTGCAAAAGAGGTATCCTCTGAAACCACCACACCAACAAAAATTTCAGCCATCAACAATTCCACAAAATCTAAAAATACTCATAGACCGCCGACAATAACTTGCCATACTACATCAAAACAAAAACGCAGAGGTCATCTCTGCAACCAACTCATCATTAAAATCTTTAACTAGCAAAAATCACTCATTAAACGCCAACAATAAGCATATTTCCATCAACAAGCCTACATCGATCAGTTCTGACTACAACAACGTCTCACATTCAGCTAAAAATATCAGCGACAACTGTACCCAACAAGACTCTTTCTTAAATCCCAAACTTTTCCGTTCAACAACAGCTTCTTTCATTTCTAACTTAAACAACTCCCTAAACTCGCTTAATAAATATACTGACTTCAAAAATACTACTACCAACACTACTGTGCAATCTAATCCACCTAATCACGAGAATCTCTTTCCAACAACAAGCATTTCCAACGATAATCAATACTCTACTGAACATACGGAACAAATAGAAATTGACTCTGAATAAATACGCTTAGCTTTTACTCTCTTTTGAACTATTACTCAATTGGTGACACTCAGCTTCAACTGACTGCTCATACGAGTTGAAATTCTAGCTCTCTTCTGTTTCCCTTTTTCTTTTCTTCCTACATAGATCTTATGATTCCAATATTACAATGGAATTTAAACGGCTACACTAATAATTACAATGAGCTTCAATTATTAATACAAGATCATACCCCAGCTATTATACTCTTAAATGAAACTCACATCTCTTTCAACTTGTCGGCTTTTACTCCTGAGCAGTACATTGGCATGTTTCACAATCTTCCACATATTAGCACAAGTAAAAGAGGCATTGCAATTCTCATTAGAAGAGATATTCCACACAAAATTAATGCCATTCAATCCAACTTGCTGGCTATGTTGATCGAAATTATCTTAGTTAAAAAAATCACCATTATCTGCACCTATATTGCACCAGACGAACAATTTACTAGTACAGACATCCTGCAATTAATCAACCAAGCTTCTACTCCTTTAATTTTCGCTGGTGATTTTAATGCATGGAGTCCACTATGTGGCTCTCCAATAGCCAACAAGAGGGGCAAATGCATTGAAGATGCTTTACTTTCTTCTAACTTAATATGTTTGAATAATTGATCCGCGACGCACTTTTCCACTCACTCCACTTTTTCCCATGTAGATCTTACAATGTGCACCGACACACTTGTCACAGAGTGCGAATGGAGTATACTCGATCACCTGCATGGAAGCGATCACTTCCCCATTGTACTAAAATTGCACCTAGGTTCAACAACTAAAAACCATAAAATAAATAAGGTATTAAAAACTGATTACGCTGATTGGGAGAAGTTCCAGACACATTGCGAGATAAATAGCAATAATACCCCAATATCTGACAACCCTAACCAAGAAAGTGCGAGTTTAACAAAAATTATTCGTTCAGCAGCGAATGTTAGCATTCCTCATACAAAGCCAACAGCAAGTTCAAAGAGTGTTCCTTGGTGGAATAAAGGAATCGCTGAATTGCGGGCAAAAAAACAGACAGCTTGGTATGAGTACAAACGGGCTCGAACACTACTCAACTTAATATCTTTCGGGAAAGCCAATGCTCTTTTCCGTCGTTCCGCGAAACAGGCCAAGCGTAAATGTTTTCAGGATTTCACAAGCAAAAGAAATCCTTCGTCTAGTCCTAAGTTAATATGGAACGCTTTAAAAAAACTTTCTGGTGTGCCTAGAAATCTAACCATTCAATGCGTAAAGGGGCCAACAGGTTTGGTAACCAATCCATCCGAAATTTCCGAGTTATTTGCAAACCACTATTCTAAAACAAGCTCAGATATTTCATTCAGCACACAGTTTCAAACCTCTAAAACCACCACACTGTCCGACACTTCCTACTCTGTCTCCCCTCTTTCTTTTTCTGCTAGACAAATAGAAACCAACATTTCACTGTCTGAATTCGAGTTCGTTGCATCTACCGTTAAGGGTAAGTCGTCGGGGCAAGATAAAATTTTTTATCCAATTATCAGACATATGCCGAAAAGTCTCAAGCTTCGATTGGTAAAGCTTTATAACAAAATTTTCAATACTGGTGTCTACCCCCAATTTTGGAAAACGTCCTGTGTTATACAAATACTTAAACCACACAAATCCTCCGATGAACTTGCTAACTACAGGCCGATTTCCCTCCTTCCATGTATGGGCAAAATTTTGGAAAAGATCGTGGCAAACCGCTTGATGTGGTATGCTCAGCGAAACAAGTTCATATCACCGAATCAAGTCGCCTACAAAAAAGGTCAAGGCACGTTAGACGCTTTAATCCAACTTGACTACTTCATTACTAACGCTTTGTCCAGCAAAACCCACGTGTCCGTACTATCTCTGGACTTCCACAGAGCTTTCGACAAAATTGGAGCCCATATTATCATTCGACAACTTAGAAAATGGAAAATAGGCCAAAATATGATACGTTTTATTACCAACTTTCTCACAAACAGAAAACTCAAAGTCAACATAAATGGTTTTCTTTCTTCAACATTCCCGCTTTCTAATGGTACGCCGCAAGGCTCACCTCTTTCAGCCTTCCTTTTTATCATTGCTTTCGATGATATTAGTAGGATGATAAAAAATTACAAAGGAGTTGAGCACCAGATCTATGCTGACGATGTCCTAATCTACACAAAAGTCTCTGACGTTAATTTAGATCAATCCATATTTACTAATATACTCGCCAGAATTGAGACTTGGTCACTGGAGTCTGGTGCTTCACTTTCTTTAGACAAAACACATATCCTTCATGTATGTAGGAAGCAAAATTGTAACCGTATTTCACTTACCCACAACCAAACTAACATCGAATGTAAAACACAGCTGAAATTACTAGGATTAATTTTTGACTCTAAGAATAATTTTAATGCTCACTGTAAATATGTCAGAAACTCGTTAATGACACGATTAAATATTGTTAAATATCTCTCGTCTAAGCATTCATTTATTCATCCGAACACACTAGTCAATGTTGTCAGAGCTTTGCTAACTTCAAAAATAGATTATGGGCTCCCCATCTATGGCAATTGCTCCAAAAGCAGTATCAACCTTTTAAATGCACCATACCATTGCGCAATTCGGCGAAGTCTCCGGGCGTTTCCAACCTCGCCAATAAAAACGATAATGGCTGAATCTGGTTTACCAACTATTCAAGATAAAATTATAGATTCTTCGCTCCAAATTCTTGCGAAAACGGCTGAGAACACCAACCCATTACTAAATACAACTATCACCCATGCCACGAAAAAAAGAAAAAATCCAAGAATACAATCGGCTATTTCGAGATGCTTAAGTTTCGCTGAAGAAAATAATATTTTACGTAATGCAACATGCAAATTCATCACACGACATCCTCCCTGGCTGATCAATGATAAAATCCTACAGAATAAGCTTATGTTTTTGTCCAAGCAAAACACACCAAACGAAGTCTTTCAACAAACCTTTGCTGAACTGGAATCTAATTATACAAATAATGGCTGGAAGCTATTGTTTACGGATGGCTCCAAGTCCATCGATTTCACTTCGTTAGCAGTTGTCACCACAGGAGAAATTATTTGCAATTGGCTTCTTCCCTCAACGAGCTGTGAATTTTCCGCTGAAGGATCTGCTATCCTTCACGCAGTTAATCACGCAAAAAAGACTAAAGGAAAGTTCCTCATCTGTACAGACAGCAAATCGTGTACTTATGTCTGCAATAACGTCTCCTTCCAATCGCAATCCCATAATAGAAGTTATCAGGGACGCGGTCATTGGTGCCCCTCAGAAAATCCAAGTAATGTGGATCCCCGGCCATGCTGGTATTTCGGGCAACCACTTTGCAGACCTCGCTGCGAAAAATGTAGCCAGGACTCCGGCCTTAAAATACTATGCCTCATCCAAGCAAGACATTTCCAACCTTATTAAGCACAAAAGGCATCAAAAAAACGCAAGCGAATGGAAAACATTTAAACATCACTACGCGGACATAAACCCAGCCAGAAATCAAATAATCTACTCGTCAACAGTTCCAACTAGCGCAATAAAGACATATACTCGATTAAGGATTGGACACACTATCATAACACACGCCCACTTACTATCGGGTAAAAGCCCATCCATTTGCCCCCTTTGCGAGGACACCGCTTCTATCGAACACTTACTCACACTCTGTCCGATGCTTCACTCAACAGCCCACAACTCTGGCAACATTGATCTCATAAAACTACTAAGTGAACCTTCAGAAAAAAACGTTATGATTGTTTATAGATTCTTAAAAACCAACAATTTGTTAAAACATATTTAAGCAACTTACATCTTTACTAACCCTTAGCAAATAGAACTTTTTACCTAGTTATAATTACGAGGCGGCTGAAGGCCTCGTAGCCAGTGCTGCGTTTATGTATTCATATAATAAAACTCCTTTTGTTATATGAATTATTATAAATAAATAAATAAATAAATATATGGATCTGGGGTTGAATTCAAGTGAAAGTTTCTTTGCACTTTTGGTTGACTTTCATTTTTATTGGATGCACTTACAGAACGCATACCAATAAATTTTAGGGTTTGGCCTGTTTGCATAATTAATCGCGTTTGTCCGCAGGCTCACGTCTACGTCCATGGGTTGAGGTGGTTTAGGAGGTCTTGGTGGAGTATGGGTTTGTTGGTTATATTGCTGGTTAAATTGATTTGGGTTCTGGTTTATAGATTTCTGTTTTATAGGTGGGTAATAATTTTGTTGTGTGCGTTGATGGTTGTATGGGTTAGGATTTGTCAAAGGTTGTGGTAGATAAGCTAGTTCAGGATGGAATTTTGTCTGTGAAACTTCCTGGTTTTGTGGTTGGGAGTATCTTGGTTAAAAGATTGATTATTTGCGTGGTACGCTCTAAAATTCTGGTTTTCGAGCTTTAGGTAAAAGTGTAGTGCTTTAGGTAAGCTCTTTGGTTCTTTAATACCGAGAAGCCTAGGTAGATCGCCAGAAAGTCCTCTGACAAAAGTATTGAGGGCCTTTGAACGATAATTTTCTGTCAACAACTGTACTGCTTCTTCTCCAACTTCCATGCAGCCTATTTTGTTTAATATGAGTGATAAATGTGCGTATACCTTTTGGTAGAATTCGTTCACTGTCAGTCTACCTTGTATAAGGCAAGTCATTTGGTATTCTAGCGTACCTATGTCCCGTTTGTCGGCGTAATGAGTAGTTAAAGAGCGAGAGATTGCTGTCCAGTCCAATGGTGTGTTATAGGACTCTAGTGCAATATCTGCCTTTCCGATTATTTTGTTTCGTATTACATTTAAAATACCGAAATAGCATGGAGTGCCTTTTGAGGGCTCGTATATCCTCAAAATGCGTTCTACGCTTTTTTTCCAGGAGCTAAACTCTGAAGCGTTTCCTGAAAATTCTCGTAATGAGCGTACTACATCTGGTATTTTATCCATCTCGCTCATGTTATTCTGAAATTGTACGTCTATTGTCTGATCGGTTACTATGGGATTTGTTGTGTTATTAAGGACACTTTGAACTAAGTTGGGTCCATTCGTTTCTAGGGCTTGGGCTACCATAGTTTTAATTATGTTTGCCAATTCTGGCGAAATTTGGTTAGCCGGAGCCGAAGGTCCTGCTGTAGCAGTGGGAGCAGCATTCCCTAGCAATGATGGCCTAATCAGGTTGTTTGGGTTAGCCATTTTTGGAGAGGTCCTTATATGATTGTGTTATTTATTTTGTTTTACAGAAAATTTATGTTATCCTTTCTAGGAACGGGTTATTTATACTCTAGAGGGTCCGGTCAACTCCTGAGTTGGCTACGGAATCGCAGAGATAATTAATGTTATTTTGTTATTAAAAATATTTTTTATAGGCTGTACAAGCCTTATTTTATTTGATTTGTTTATATTATGAACGATTTTGTATTATTGTTAAATTTGCTTAATATAAATTTAACTTTTACTAATTTTCGTGAGAGGAAGAGAAAAATATATTTCCTTTTTGTATAACAATTCACTTGATTCTTTTAAAAACTTTCACAATTTTAAAACAATTTTTGTTTTGAAGGATATTAAATGGATTGCATCTTCAACCCCAACTCCGGCCTTGAAATTTCGGAAATTCGCCTAAAATCGTGAAATTGTCTACCTAGCGCCTGAAATACGCATCTCATGGCAAAATATATATATAAAACAAAAGTTATTTGTCACGTCATTTGCTACCGAAATGGTATATGTGATCATGGACGTAGGACGAACCGTTCCCGAGATACGAGCGAAAATGCGGCGCGCCACAGCGCAAGGTGAAAATCGGCTTGCGGCCACACTTCTTGACGTTGATTTCGCCGAGTGCTATCACTCACATTCATTCACCTTCACCAAAGGACACGTTCGGATAGGTCTCCACACAAATATTTTTTCATCGAGTTCCTTCACTCTTGTCGGTGATTTCGCCGAGTTCTATCACTCACATTCATTTACCTGCGCCATACGACATGTTCGGACTGGTCTCCACATAAATATTTTTTCATCGAGTTCCCTCACTCTTGTCGGTGATTTCGCCGAGTTCTATCACTTACATTCATTTCCCTGCGCCATACGATACGTTCGGACTGGTCTCCACATAAATATTTTTTCATCGAGTTCCCTCACTCTTGTCGGTGATTTCGCCGAGTTCTATCACTTACATTCATTTCCCTGCGCCATACGACACGTTCGGACTGGTCTCCACATATATATTTTTTCATCGAGTTTCTTCACTCTTGTCGTTGATTTCGACGAGTGCTATCACTTATATTCTCTCAACAGAACACAGAACTCAAAATGTCTGTATCTAAATTTAAATTTAGACCGAAATGTCCTGTGTTTGGCATATATCCGTACAATCTCTCTGAGTCCCAGTTACCACTGAGTCCAAATTACCACTTGTCCAAAGGAAAGGAAAATTCCTATCAATGAACAACCATTTCTCTTGGACCAGAGAACCAGAAGAATTGGTTGCATTGGAAGTGTTGATCTACGTGAAACAAAAAAGATTACAAAGAAAAATGAACGTAAAGAAAAGCTTTCAAAACGTCATTCAACATCAACACTTACCAGAAAAGTATAAGCTAGAACACGTGACCATTCAGATCAGCCAGACTCTCATACAGACGACAACAATGTAGGTGCGTCGCACATGGATTCTTTCAAAAACGATGCTGTTGATGAATTTTCTCTTCCATCCTCTAAACCCAAACAAAACACACTAGTATTAGAACGCACTGCTTTTGCTGCCCAAAGATTTGGAGTAAGTGATAGAGCAGCGGACTTGATTGTTTCATCTGCTTTTCTGGATGCCAAAAAAGCAGGTTTGATAACAGAGGATCAGGCTAGCTTTCTCACTGACAAATGCAAGATTAGTCGGGCAAAAAAGAGTGTTTCGTCCGAATTCAAACAAGCAAAATTCCCTTTGGAAAGCCCAAAAGTCCATGAAGCCACCAACTGACTCCAACATGCCTATACGAGACTTGGGGGGAAATTGGGCTCGAAGTGACGAGGAAAAGGCTAATTGCTTTGCAAATCACCTAGAAAAAGGTATTTCAACCCAATTTGCCAAAGAACAACTTTAAGCTGTCAATCTTACCCAACACAGCTAAAGAGTCGCTCGAATCTCTTATGACTTCACCTTCTGAAATCATTGGTATCATCAAAGAACTTAATCCAAAAAAGTCGCCGGGACATGATAAAATTTCCCCAAAAATGCTAATTGAGTTACCAATTATTGCTGTAGAGGTGCTCTCTTTGCTCTTCAATGCAATTCTTAGTTTCGGATACTATCCAATTTCATGGAAAAAGTCGCAGATTATCTTGATAGATAAACCTGGGAAAGACTTAACACAGCCGTCTTCATACGGACCAATCAGTCTTCTACCCTGTCTTTCAAAAGTATTTGAAAAAGTATTACTATCAAAGATGTCTCCTTTCCTCCACGAAAATAACACAATACCATTATCAATTCGGATTTCGTGCGAAACATGGCACAATAGAGCAAGTAAATAGAATTACTAACGAGATAAGGAAGGCATTTGAGCACAGGGAGTACTGTTCAGCAATATTTCTAGATGTAGCTCAGGCGTTTGATAAGGTGTGGCACGAAGGTCTTTTATATAAGAATAAAAAAATTCTACCTTTAGAATTGTATAGAACCTTGGAGTCTTATTTAAAAAATAGAAAATTTATGGTAAAAGTGGGAGATTTCATATCTGATGAACGTCAGATAAGGGCTGGTGTACCCCAGGGCAGTGTTTTAGGCCCAACACTATACATCATATATACAGCAGATCTTCCAACAGCTAACAATGTATTAACTTCAACTTTTGCGGACGATACAGCAATAGTGAGCCGTAACAAATGCAACATTTTAGCATCAAGAATATTAACGGAGCATTTAAGTTCTGTCGAAGAATGGCTAGCGAACTGGCGTATAAATGTAAATGAACAGAAGTGTAAGCACATTACATTCTCGCTAAGACCAAAGATGTGCCCGGCAGTAAAAATAAACAATATCTTAGTACCCCAAGCGAACGAGGTAATATATCTTGGTATTCACCTAGATAGAAGGCTCACGTGGAGAAAACACATATCTAGTAGAATAACATGTATGAAGATTAGAGCTGCAAACTTAAATTGGCTTTTAAATTAAAACTCCAAACTTAGCCTAGACAACAAAGTGCTCTTATATAATGCGGTCATAAAGCCGATTTGGATGTATGGCATTCAACTGTGGGGTACGACCTGTGCAACTAATATTGATCTAATACAAAGGTTCCAATCAAAAATGCTTAGAACTATCACGTGTTCACCATGGTACATGTGTAACGAAAATATCCATAAAGACCTTGGTATTCCTATGGTAAAAAAAGAAGTAGAAGACAGCAGAATTAAATATATATCTAAACTCCGAGATCACCCAAACCCTTTGGCTAATGCTTTGGTACATTCCTGCGATCAAACACGACTTAAAAGAAGAGATATGCCTGCGTATTAAGGAGCGACGTAACACCATAACAGCTCAAGCACTTGCTTGAGTCTGTCTAGTTTTTAAATAGATTTAAGATTTCATTACTTATTGTTAGGCTTTAAGAAAAAGCAGATACAATAAATAAAATAATTTTGAAAAAAAAAAAGTTAAGCTCCAAAACACCAAAAGTATTGACTCTGTATATGGGCTGTATTTTGACGGCCGCAAAGACAATACACTTACACAAGTCAGCGAAGGTGAAAAGTACTACCGCGACACTGTCAAAGAGGAACATATTTCTCTTATAGCGGAACCTGGTTGTCATTACTTTGGCTACGTCACCTCTCCTTCCGGGTCAGCTGAGGAAGAGACGCAAGCTATATGGCAACATTTACAAGACAATTCAGTTGATGTGGAACATCTAGAAGTTGTCGGTGCTGATGGCACCAATACGAACACAGGTTGGAAAGGTGGAATCATTCGGAAACTAAAAGAAAGAATAGGTAGGCCATTACAGTGGTGTTTGTCTTCTACATTTCAACGAATTTCCATTTCGTGCTCTTTTGGAACACATAGATGGTGTCTCAATGAGTCCAAATACATTCTCTGGCGACATAGGTAAACTGCTCCCTGATTGTGAGAAGTTGCCTGTTGTCAAATTTGAAAGTTTTCCATCCTGCCAATTACCTTCTGAGGTTATTATTCCAACCCAACTTAGCACAGACCAAGCTTATCTCTATAAAATATCAGAAGCTGTTATTTCCGGTCAGTGTTCTTCAGATTTAGCGTCGATGCATCCAGGAAACATGTGAAAATCTCGCTGGCTCACCTGTGCAAATAGAATTCTGAGATTATACATTTCTACTGACAAACCAACAAAGGAAATAAAGATTTTGGTCAAGTACATACTTACAGTTTACTCACCTTTGTGGTTCTCAATAAGATTCAACAGTTCAATCAATGATGGCTCGCGCCATCTCTATGCTGCAATTCAAAGGTCGAGATACTTACCAGCTAAACTGCGCAAGGTTGTCGATTCATCCATTCAACAGAATGCTTTCTTTGCTCTTCCAGAAAACATTCTCCTTAGTATGATGACCGACGAACGGATAGAGATCAGAAAGTTGGCCCTTGACCGTCTTCTTTGTTCAGTTTCTAACGAAGAACTCATAAAAGGGCTGTCGGGAGACACTGCAGAGGTATGGAAATTTAGTGAATTCTCCTCTCACCCCGTGGCAGTCGAGAGAACCGTCAAACTGGTGACAAAGGCATCTTCTAAAGTTTTTGGCCCCCAATCTCGTGATCGTTTTATACGCTCTACACTGAAATCTAGGCAACAAGTGCCAAAGTTTAGTACAAAATCTGATTTTATCAATAAATTTGACACAGATTCAGACTAAAACAAGCCTGACATATGGTTGGTTGGTTGGGTTGGCCTTGGGAGGAACCCGAAGAGCAGCCACCTGTCCAACCAATTTTCACCTTGCGCTGTGGCGCGCCGCCTTTTCGCTCGTATCTCGGGAACGGTTCGTCCTACGGCCATGATCACATACCATTTCGGTAGCAAATGACGTGACAAATAACTTTTCTTTTATACATTTTGCCACGAGGTGCGTATTTCAGGCGCTAGGTAGACAATTTCACGATTTTAGGCGAATTTCCGAAATTTCAAAGCCGGAGTTGGGGTTGAAGATGCAATCCGTCTCAAAACAAAAAGTTGCATTGGAATCAGGAAGTACTAAAGCAACTTTTCCGCACTATTATAAATCCCGAATCGAAAAAAGTCCGGAATCGACCCACCCTATTCTCCACCTGGTATTTCCAGCCTAGTGGAGATTTCCTCTTCCTCTGCTTCCTCCGGAAAGTACTGCGTCGTATACTTTCAGAGCTGGAGTGTTTTCGTCCATTCGAACGACATGACAACGTATCCGCTGTCTTTTATCGTCCATGCCTCCGCACCAAATAGCAGGACGGTAATAATAAGTGACTTAAAGAGTTTGGTTTTAGTTCGTCGAGAGAGAACTTTACTTCTCAATTGCCTACTCAGTCCGAAGTAACACCTGTTGGCAAGAGTTATCCTGCGTTGGATTTCCAGGCTGACATTGTGGGTGGTGTTTACACAGGTTCACAAATAGACGGGATTATCTACGACTTTGATGATATGACTGCCAACAGCAATATCATGAGCGCAATGACTATTTAGTTTATTTCTGCAGCTCGAGAATATATTGAAGAAGTCGCACGAAAGGAAGTCGCCTTGTTTTAAACCTCGCTTGGTATCGAACGGCTCGGAGAGGTCCTCCCCGATGCTGATGAATTTTGGTATTGGTCAATCTTAATCAATATTAATAATTAATACTTTTCTACCGAAAAAAAGTGAACCGTAAAACAGATCTCATCATAAGCAGAGATGGACCAGAGATGCCGAAAAAATAACAAGTGTGTGTTGCGACGAAACTTGTAATATAGTAAAGTCAGTACCTAACTCATCATAATTAAGTTTTAGAACATGCATTTTAAAAATATCCAATTTTAACAGTTTGGAAATCCAACCAGGGTTTGAAAAGCAACTATACTCCCGTAGTATTGCGTTTTGCTCTAACTTTGGCTAGAGCCGTAGCAGAGCAAAGAAGCAGTATGTGCTCTGTTCTGCTCGGAGTTTTGTCAGGTGAAAAACTATGTATAGCATTAGAAATTACTAAAAATGAAGTGTTGTGCTCTGCGTTGCCGTAGTGGTAGCAAAAAACTGATAGCGTTAGGAAAGCAGTGCTAATTAAAATTTTCATGTGTTACGGCTTCCGCATGTGTTTGTTGTTTTTAATAATAATATTTATTCAGAAACAAAAATCTAAATTAAAATCTTATGTCATTGAGTCACTGTAACCAAGTTAACTTATTAAGTAAGTAGTAATTAAATAGAAATAAGTAAATTATGCGTAAAAAAACATTAATTAATCCTCGTCTTCAAATAAATTTAAAGTGTCTATAGCACTATCTTATAGAGTTGATTTGAGCCGGATAAGAAGTATATTTTCCAATATTTCGAATAACGCTTACACCTAAAAAGTCGTCCAAAAGTGCGAGATTATTTTCTTTATGTTCAGTATCCGAAGCCATTGAATTTGTTGATTATACATTTGGAATGGGACTGAAGGTTTTAGTTTGGTGCACACAATGTCTTTATAAAAGTGATTGTTGTATTTTTTGTAACGTCAAGTGCATAAAGCTGTGCAATTCGACATATTTGTATTTCAAAAGGTCGATTTGATTTGTGTACTCAATGTTCTGTTGAAAACAAGCTTCGTCAGTATCATCATCACCTGTATGCATTTGTGATAACATTTTCGAAGTTAATATCACATTGACACCGTTATCCGATGTAATTGATACAACTTGGCTCAGTTCTGTTTGGTATTTTACTGAAATCGATAAAATTTATTTATCCAGATTTTTGGAAGTCGTGTTGCACTATCTATTTTTAATGATGTCAGTCGTATTTTACATTCCATTATACTTGCTTCCTTTTAATTTGAAGTTTTTAGCACCTTTGTCTTTAAGACCTTGACATATGTGGTCAATTATATTGCGCATAATATTGGAATTAAGCTGATTGAACAGAACGCTGTCTTCAGTGGCAAGCCCATGTATAACGGATTTACAATTTTTTATTGATTTGAACTTTTAGCAGTTTTACGTCATGATCTTTTAGTTCTGAACGCAATCAGAATTGTTTTTTTTTCTGCTCTTGTCGGATGTCATGCAATTTAAACTAAAAATACGACCTTTTTGAAGTTAGTTCGGAAAAGGTTGCGATAGATTCATGTTGCGCAGTCTTGCTCAATATGAAACTATCGCAAGCTTGTCTGCGAAGATGTTCGAGTAGCAAGGGAAGCGGTGACAATCGGCGATCGTTTCTTTCGGCACAGCTCGGCTTTTCTAGCAACAACATAATGTTTCCATGCTTATGCTGTTGTTGTTTTTGTTGAACAATGTTTCAATTTTTGGTTGGTGACATATTCTGATGTGTGCGCATATGTATGTTTGTATGCTTGTGCATTATTGAAGTTATACTTCTTTTTCTTTCGTTTGTCTTTCATTTCTGTGAATTCTCAACTATTTTATGTGACTTTTGTTTGAAATACTCTGCGTTGGCCTTTTAAAAATTAAGACTATACTTTATAGAATCATTTCTGTGTGTCCTCATTTCCATTTTTTTTTGTGGAAATCGACCCGCGATGACGAGGTATATCGTTTTATCTGACAGCGTGAGGTTTAAGAAGTTCATTTCTAATTTTGTCTTGTGGCATATTAGAAATGATGTTTCTTCGAATATCGTTCGCTTACAACGGATGAAACGACTTCTGAGTGGTGATTTTAATGAATAAATTCCTTTTGGTTGAAATGCTCTGCGTTGGCCGTTGAAAAGTTAAGACTATACTTCTCAGGATCATTCATTCCTTTCATTTCTTCAAAAAAAAAGGTGCGTTGTGTCTCTACGCGCGGAAGAAGTTATCCTTCTTAGTGATATTCAGAAATGCATATCATTTTGTATGAAAGAAAACTAGAAAACTTAAATTCACATTTTATAAATTTATTATGCACATAAAATGAAGAATAAAGCAAAGTCTAAATGAAGGAATTTTGACTCGAAAAGTAGTTCTGTCTCTTCGTTGCGGAAGAGAATATGCAGCGCAATCATCTCTCTTTTGTTCTTCGCCAATTTGGCTGCCATATTGACTTGTTTAGATCAATTTTTTGTTGGTGACATATTCATATGTGTACGCATATGTGCATATGTTTGTATTCTTGTGCATTATTTGTTCGGCAATGTATGCAAATATATGTACATATAAGTATATATGAATGTATGAACATGCAAGTTAATGCGCGCACATGTAATAAGTATATTGATAAGTGATGAAAATATGATTTCAATTTCTACATACACTCATATGAGCTTGTGCAGATACACAAGATAGGATAGAAGATGTATGCCTTTTAACATCGTATACTATACAAATAAATATTTTTCTTACTAATAGAAATTAAATTTATCACAGCAATATACATAATATACATATACATAATATTGCTGTGATAAATTTAATTTCTATTAGTAAAAAAATATTTATTTGTATAATATACGATGTTAAAAGCAAAAAACTAAAAATTTATTCTGTCGAGATTCAAACCTGTGTTAGCATCTTGACTTTCCAAGCGCTTACCACCAACACCAACATTGACACTTCAGTTGCGTTGATTTAAGTATGGTTTGGTTATGCATGTAAGAAACATACGATGGTTCCAATAATTTTGTTTAAGTATAGAAATATGCTTTTGTAGAACATTTGCTTTCGCAAACATACAGACAAATGTGCAAACGACATAATATATGTATGTATGATTGTTTCGCATTTTGCTTCTGAATATCACTAAAAAGTATAAATTCTTCCGCGTGTAGGGACTCCACGCACCTTTTTTTTAAATAAGCGAACATGTTTCGCATTTCACGTAGTTTTTCACCTGCTAAAACTCCGAGCAGAGCATAGTAGCGCATACTTTTTCGTTGTTCTGAACGTTAGCTATAGCACAGAAATAATCCCTTAATCCAACTTCTTAGCTAATTCTGCTCTAGATACAGTATGCGCGGGGAAGTCCTCTCTTTCCCCTAGTTTGGCCCAGTTGAAAATTTCTCAGACCTTGCATATGCAAGACCTGAGCACCTTTTCGCTTGAATCGCAGAGTACGAAAATCGAAATGAAGCATTTTATTAAATGGGTTCGTTATTAAGTATACATTTTATAAATTTTTGCTCAGAAATATCGCCGTTCTTACCTTGATAATCACGCTCGAGGTATACGTTATTCAATATTATGACTTTAGTCCAGGGACCACGTAACCCAATGTCATCCAGGGAGGCTACTCTATTTTTGTGATAATTAACTTGGAGTAATCCTTTGCTTACGGGTTTGCATATTCAAAACTCTTAGTAGATATTGGCTCCTATTATGAGTTGCATTCGCTCTTCGCTATTCGCTGGCTATCGAAAATCAAATGTCAAATTCGTATTATGAGTAGAGATGAGCGATATTGCGATTTTTAAATCACTGTGATTTCAGTGATTGCTATTTTTAAATCACTGTGATTTTATATTGCTATTGCGATCGCAACTAAGTCGACGTTAAAACGGAGACCTTTTGTTGTTGTTGTTGTAGCTGCCGATTTGACAGTGTTTGGCCGAATACAAGTCCGGGTCGCGTCTAGTTACGTACACCCGACTGTCGTGGGAACGACTGAACCTTTTGTCGTTATTGGCGGTAAATTCTCTTTTGGTTCCTGTAACTCGAGTCAAGTTTTTACGCCTTTCTTTTCACTACATTTTCGCAAATGTTGGAGCGGTTCGGCTACCTGAAACTTAGAGCTTATTGCATAGTTCATTTGTATGTTGGTATGATCCGCTTTTAAAATTTTCAAAGAAAAACTATAAACTCCATAATCCATCAGAATGTTTTAAATACCCGCTAACAATATTTTCAAGACCAAATTAATAACGGGAGTTTCCTAATCTTTGGGAAAATATTAAAAACCCGTAATTTTTTTATTCCATATTTTTTCTGAAATTAATTAGTTACAATTCTTGTTTTCAACACAAAAAGCTTTCAAATTTGGTTTTAACAATAAGTAAAATTAAAAATTTTATTAAAACAAATTAAAATATTCCATTTTGATTATATTTCATCTACTACTTCAAACATCACACTTCACTTCTTTTCCTTGATACATTTCCTGCCATTATTACAAATTATACGAACGTTACACTCAAAACTTCAAACCGCTATGACGCACAATAGCATATACGATATATACAATACCCTGAAGAAAGTTGTTACTTTTCTGCTATTTGCTATTGTGATCGTAATTCACAGGTTCGAACTGCGATCACAGTTTCGAATTGCGATCGCAATTCACAGGTTCGAACTGCTATCGTAAATCACAGGTTCGAACTGCGATCACAGTTTTGAACTGCGATCGCAATTCACAGGTTCGAACTGCGATCACAGTTTCGAACTGCGATCGTAATTTACAGGTTCGAACTGCGATCACAGTTTCGAATTGCGATCATAGAAGCGTACTGCTATTTATAAAAAGTGATCGCAGTTGCGATTTGCGATTTTTCAATCACAGTGAAAAAATCACCGGTAGTGAAATATCGCTCATCACTAATTCACAAGTTCAAACTGCTACCGTTAATCACAGGTTCGAACTGCGATCACAGTTTCGAATTGCGATCGCAATTCACGGGTTCGAACTGCGATCACAGTTTCGAACTGCGATCACAGTTTCGAATTGCGATCGCAATTCACAGGTTCAAACTGCGATCACAGTTTCGAACTGCGATCGTAATTCACAGGTTCGAACTGCTATCGTAAATCACAGGTTCCAACTGCGATCACAGTTTCGAGCTGCGATCACAGTTTCGAATTGCGATCGCAATTCACAGGTTCGAACTGCGATCATAGAAGCGAACTGCTATTTATAAAAAGTGATCGCAGTTGCGATTTGCGATTTTTCAATCACAGTGAAAAAATCACCGGTAGTGAGATATCGCTCATCACTAATTATGAGGTATGCAACCCTGACGAAATTTTCGTTGAGCATCGAAATGGCTGTCGAACAGAATTTACCTATCGACAGCGTAGCGTAGTGAATGGAAATTTGTGAAAATGTAGGTTTTTTGCGTTTATTTATTGCTTTATGGTAAAAAATAATTAATTTATACTATTTTGTTAATTTTATGCAGGTCGAAAGTCGTGAGCACTAAACAGCAATTGGAAAAACTGGTAGCTTTAATGGAAGAAAATCCACAATTTGCAAGAGGGATTTGCACCAAAGTTCAGGCGGCAACAAAATGGGAGGGATTTGCTTTGGAGCTAAACTGTTTGGGTCCACCAACTAGACCAGCGGCAAAGTGGATGAAGGTTCATAAAGTTGTTCTGTGTTTTTTGTGGAAATACATTTTTATTTGGACATTGCAGGTATAGGCTGATATGAAGTCAAAGACAAAGAAAAAACTGTCGCAAAACAAAGCGGAGTACAGAGCAACAGGCGGAGGTACTAACAGGCTGCAGGGATTTTCCAATACTGAAGAGAGTATTATTGGCTTACTCGAGTTTGATGCCTGCATAAACCCGCCGGGAGCCGAATTTGGTCTGGATATAAGTGGCGATGTTGAACCACAACTTTCAGCTCCACCAAATCCCACCCCACATCCTCAGGCTGAAAACTCTGAAGAAAGTGAAGTGGAGTTTCATTCTAAGGCTCACGAGCCTCCAGCACGCAAAAAGCGGCCAATTAAAAATTGCAACAAGGCAGAGAGGCTGAGGTTACTGGACTCCCAGATAAATGCCCAGAAACAGTTCTACGAAGAAATGGTCTCCACCTTACTGGTCATACAAAAATGTGCTGAAGAAAAAGTGGAATGCCAAAAGAAACAATATGAACTAGATAAAAACGCAATAGAGGTAATGCTACAGCTGAAAAGGGAAAAATTGCGGGTTTACAAAGAAAAAGTCTTAAAAAGTCAGCAAGATCGCGGATCAAAACTGCAGCTAAAACTTGCAATTTTAGAGCTAAAAAAAATCTTTAAATAATTCTTAACTTTTATATTTAGATCTAAGTTTAAGTGCCTTAAAGATACTGAATTTATATTTTTTGTTTTTATACTGCTATTTCAAGACTGTATACTTCTAAGTAGAATAGGTAAATGAATTATGTGATATTTTTGTCAAAGAGTAATTTTTATTACGTAGATAAACATGAACAATGAATTCCATAATAAATATTTTGAATAAATAAACTTCTAATTTATTTTTTTAATTATATCTAAAACGTTCTTAATATACGATTTCTAATTGCTGCTGCTTCCGAGTCGTTATGAGATTCAACTTCAATGACTCCACCATGACTGTCGTTTGCCTCATTAGGAAATTCTTCAGGAGAAATTTCGACTTTATAAAATATGCAAATGTTGTGTAAAGCTGCACAAACATTAATAATTTGTGTCGCCTTTTTTGGAGAATAGTGGAGAGTTCTTGCCTGTAACAAACATCTGAATATATTTTTCAACACTCCAATAGTGCGCTCTATTATATTTCTTGCTCTCGAATGTTGTGTATTGTATCTGATTTCTGGAGATCCTTCTTCAGAATTTCTAAAAGGTGTCATCAAATAAGTTTTTAGAGCGTATCCAGCGTCTCCTATTCAGAAAAAAAATTATTCTAAAAAATTTGCTTCTTTAGTCAAACATATATGTACCAAGTAGCCAAGTATTGCGAAGACCATTTTCGACTTGCTGTTCTAAATATGCTTTCAATGCTGACATGTTGAAAATCATTGAATCATGCGTTGCCCCCGGATTCTTCGCATTTATATACCGTATGTTCATTTTATGATCACAAACCTGTAATTAATATAAAAGCCAAAAATGCTCAACTACAAATTTACAATAAACTTGTATGTATACTTACAATTATAGCATTAATGCTAAAGAATCCCTTTCTGTTGTAATATAAATGCTGCAACTCCTTTTTGGGAGCCACAATTTTGATGTGTGTACCATCAACACAACCGATTACCCCAGGAAATCTGGTATTACTATAAAAATGTGATTTTGCTTGTTGCATTTCAGCCTATACCGAGGCTGAATTTTATCCATCTTTGGCAAATGAAATTCTCCAGGGCATCGAGTAAGCTGTTGCCAATTTTAGTATATTGCGAATAGATTTCGCTCGTGTGCATCGCTGCAGCATCTCCTCTGTAGCGGACAGCAAATCAACAAACGCCTCTTTCGACAAACGGAAGTTTTTTTTATAAATCTACAAAAAAAATTTCCTAAATGTTGAACATGTAGAAACCTCTAACAAATAGCATTGTACTTACGTAGCGGAATCCAATTCCAAAGGGTTGGAAGCGTCGCTTAGCTTCTTTCTATTTCTAGCCAATTCCAATAAGCTTTCATCCTCCTCTGAAGAATCGCCAAACCACAACTCAATCGTAGTCATATTTTATTTTAACTTTTATTTATATTTTCTTTATTTATAAAATATTTGTTAGTTTTACTTTTACACTTCCTAAACAAAACGCTTTTAGTTTTTACACCATCTGACAGATGTATACTATCGTGAACATTTAAAATGATTGCAATTCACAATAACGCCAATCTTCATCGAATGAGCGTCGTAATACCAAATGCAAATTCGTTCTACCAGCATTTTCGATCGTTGTCGAAGATCGAATGCAACTCATAATAGGGGCCATTGTAAACAAATACTTCCAGACTATCTTTTTCCAAAGATGACCCGTTTGGTAAATGAAATAGTTGCAAATTGCTAAGTTTGAATTAGAGCAAAAAATTAGCAAGACTCGAAGAAACATATTCAGCCCTATCACGCAATCCATGAAATCCATGAAAAAACTGAAATCGTTTATATTCAAATTGATTTCATGCTCAAAATATGGATAAACCTCAAAATTATTTTTTATATTTGTACGGGAGATGCTGGATATGCCTTAGAACCATGGCGCCATTCGGGACCCTTTCTTCAGGAAGACGAGAAGAGAAATATAATAAAATACATACGTACATGCAAAAGCGAGAGATATTGTAGAAAGAACAATAGGTGTTTTTAAAAATCGATTTAGATGTTTTCTGGGTGCTCGTGAGCTTTACTTCGAGCCATCTCAAATCGTTAATATTGTGGCAGCGTTACACAATAGGGTGGGTCGATTCCGGACTTTTTTCGATTCGGGATTTCTAATAGTGCGGAAAAGTTGCCTTAGTACTTCCTGATTCCAATGCAACTTTTTGTTTTGAGATCGGATTGCATCTTCAACCCCAACTTCGGCCTTGAAATTTCGGAAATTCGCCTAAAATCGTGAAATTGTCTACCTAGCGCCTGAAATACGCATCTCATGGCAAAATATATAAAACAAATGTTATTTGTCACGTCATTTGCTACCGAAACCGGTTTGTCAGTAGAAATGTATAATCTCAGAATTCTATTTGCACAGGTGAAACAGCGAGATTTGCACATGTAACCTGGAAAGCTTTTCTTTACGTTCATTTTTCTTTGTAATCTTTTTTGTTTCACGTAGATCAACACTTCCAATGCGACCAATTCTTCTGGTTCTCTGGTCCAAGAGAAATGGTTGTTCATTGATAGGAACTTTCCTTTCCTTTGGACAAGTGCAAGAAGAATAATAAATGTATTTACAAGCAGCGATGTCGAATAATTTTCCGGCAGAAGAGACAAAGACATTTCTTTTCGAGCTCAAACCTATTGGGTTCCTTAAAAGCATTTGTTTAAGAGTCAGAAATTTCTTATGGTATGTGGTGAGCGAGTTGTACAAATGCTGACTGTGATTCTATCGGAATAGATGATTTTTGAAAGTATTTTCAACCTTTTTTGCAACTATTTCTGTAACCTCTTTACTCCTAGGTTCATAGTTGTCGCCTCGGAGTCGCCCTATACGAAATCTTTCAAACTGATAACACAAAAGAACATCCTGGTAAGTAGGTAACTGGGACTCAGAGAGATTGTACGGATATGTGCCAAACACAAGACATTTCTGTCTAAATGGCGAAATCAACGACAAGAGTGAAGAAACTCGATGAAAAAATATTTATGTGGAGACCAGTCCGAACGTGTCGTATGGCGCAAGGAAATGAATGTAAGTGATAGAACTCGGCGAAATCACCGACAAGAGTGAGGGAACTCGATGAAAAAATATTTATGTGGAGACCAGTCCGAACGTGTCGTATGGCGCAGGGAAATGAATGTAAGTGATAGAACTCGGCGAAATCACCGACAAGAGTGAAGGAACTCGATGAAAAAATATTTGTGTGGAAACCTATCCGAACGTGTCCTTTGGCGTAGGTGAATGAATGTGAGTGATAGCACTCGGCGAAATCAACGTCAAGAAGTATGGCCGCAAGCCGATTTTCACCTTGCGCTGTGGCGCGCCTCATTTTCGCTCGTATCTCGGGAACGGTTCGTCCTACGGCCATGACCACATACACCATTTCGGTAGCTAATGACGTGACAAATAACTTTTGTTGTATATATTTTGCCATGAGATGCGTATTTCAGGCGCTAGGTAGACAATTTCACGATTTTAGGCGAATTTCCGAAATTTCAAGGCCGGAGTTGGGGTTGAAGATGCAATCCGATCACAAAACAAAAAGTTGCATTGGAATCAGGAAGTACTAAGGCAACTTTTCCGCTCTATTAGAATTCCCGAATCGAAAAAAGTCCGGAATCGACCCACCCTAGTGGAGAAGTGGAGAAGGACCTGGCTTCGCTTGGCATTTCCAATTGCCACCGCATTGCGAAAAGAAGAAACGACCGGTGCACTGTTTTTAACTCAGTTATAACTGTCTACGCTAGCAAAGAAGAAGATATACGAGTATCCACACCAATTCCGTTATTAATTTCCAAGTTGTTCTTGAAATGCCTAATGTGTTGTGCGCAGCTACCATACCTTCGCCATCCACAACTTTCTTAATGAAAATGTGGGTTTTTGAAGCCGGCTCCTGCCAAACTGACATTAAGCCCGAATATTATAAATATAAGCTCTCCTGCAGCCATTAGTTGTCTCGTCGATTTTGCGTAACAGTTTTTACCAATAAAAAAGCGTTTTGCCTAACGTAGTATACCAGACTCGACGCCTATAGATTCGATATGATTCAGAAATTATACATTCACATTTTGAGTGCTCCAAAAATTCTTGGAGTAACATTGATAAACATTCTTATGATAACTTCTGCAGACTTAGGCCACACGTAACCTTGCCGTAACATTATACTGTTAAACAGTCTTACGATAACTCCTCCACTCCTATGTGGGGTACGTCCGCGGACTCTCTTGTTAGTGGCTGAGTGATGTTTTACGCTACTCTTGCTATTGCAGCCTGCCTTCTTCGTTTTCTAGCGGAGGTTATTAGGATCAGAGACACGGCAATGACAGTTAATGCTATTAGGCTCAATGATGGTGTTGCCCATCCTATCTTATAATCGTTGGTTAAATGGACCATTAGTTGGCGATTTTCTAGAGTGCGGTGTCGTAAGTAAGGTAAACTTATTATATCGTCGTGCCCGGTTATATTTATTTGGATGGCCCTAGGAAGTCCGGCTACTCTTATTGGGATGTCGTTGCGATTTGTGTAGATCATTCCATTAATGTTAGCTTCACCCGAAAATATTACTAAGTAAGTACCTTTTTTTTAGTGAAACAGTAGCGTTTACATGTGTTAATTTTGCGGTGTGATCGTTTATAATGACCAGGCCATCATCAATTTCTTGATCTTGTTGGGAAAATGTTGTTCTGCATTTTGCTGTACTGCTGGCTACCAACTATTGAGTGCACGTCGTAATATTTAGTTTCCTGCAAAATTTTATAGTTGTCCCAGCACAATCGTCCAGGGAGTAGATGTATTTGCCGCAGACCGCTACAGCGTTATTTCGTAGGGATGGCATTTTGTTATGTGCTGCAGGTAGTATAGTTTTCCTAATACAGATAAGCTTAAGTCTAGGAAACTTAACTAGGAAGTGGAAAAGGTTATTGTCATGAAATCCTTTATCATTATCAAAAATAATCGGGTTTAATACCCCTAATTGTGCCAGTGCGATTCATAAAATTATATTATCTAGATCATTGATAATGGCTAAATTTCTGGCCAAGAGAATGTCATAAAGGTTTTATTTACTGTATTAGTTAACTCGCTCTTTTAATTGGAAATTGATTGTTAATTGCCTATTGTTATTGTCCTTAAGTTTATCAAGTTCAATCGTTCCTAAGATGTTCAAGCTTCGTTGATGTCTTGCTGGTCCAGTTGCTGTTCGGAGGACCTTGTTAATTCGTTCGAGGTCGGCCATCATTAATTTTGTCATGTGACTGTGTGGATAAACGGGATTCACGCGTCAATTCGGCATAGGCCGTGAGATTTATTGTGTGTCTGATGTTAACGTATGAATCCCACAGGACCATGTCACCATCCGTAATCGGTATATAGTCCGAGTGAGAGTAGTCCACAATTTTGCCGTTGGTAAGTGGCGAAGCCAATAAGAGCGCAAGGATTGGCAGTCTAGATACAGAAAGGCGGGTGGAGATGAGGAGAGAACTTAAACTAACCCTGATTATCCTAATGAACTATCCTACCATTTACGCTAACCATGGAGCCCAAATCTTCTTGGAGCACACCTTCGGCGTACTATGGGAGTGAGTTTATTTCCTAGGCGTTTATTTGACTTTTTGAGAACTGTTTCGCCTACACCGAATGCCCGGTTCTTGTTATGAATTCTTGGTGTTGCCAAGTTGTTGTTGGCTTTGCCTGCTCAGTTTTTTCTATTTGCGAATGGAAGACATCCACTAGTTTTTTGCCTGTTAAATGTAAAATGAGGTCCGTTGTGTCCTCAATCCAATTCAATTCCAATTCCAATTTCAGGCATCTAGCGATTTCCCCAATGGTACTGGGAAATCTCTCCACCTGTACATTAGAGGTACTGTGAAGAGGAGGAGCATTTACAATATCAAGAATTCTCTAAGACAAGCCCTTATCTTGTTTGAATTGAGCGATTTCTCATCATCGCAGTATATGGTTTTGGTTCGCGTAAATAGGTTAACCGGTTGCAAAATTCGTGGTTTAATGTCGATTAAGGTTCTGGAAGTGATTGGTTGCACAACAGAAAATATAGATAGTTTGTCCACGCAGATAAGAAAGTATGTCGAATTTATGGAGAAAATGTCGATGTAAAGAGTTTTCCTGTGAAAAGTTGGAATGGGAGTTTTCCAAGTGGCGAAATGCTCTTCTTTTTTATCGGTTGTTCTCAAAATCATTACGATTGGTCTTCCTTCTTGGGAAAGCACCGCTCTAAGAGCGTGTGATATCTGACTTGGGTTCATGATCTAAAGAATTTTTAAATAAGCGTGATAGAGCATTGGCTACCAAATTATCTTTCCACGGCTTATAGTGAAGCTTTGCGTTATATCCTGCTATGAAAGGTTTCGAGTTGCGATCTGATACCGTAAGGGTACGGGGTTGATGGTCGGTGTAAATGTTTAATTCCTTGACACCATATAAATAATGCGTAAGGCTTTTGAAGGCTCACACAATGGTCTAGATAAGCCAGCATAACGTCTTCAGACATAAGTATATTTTTTAGTTTATTAAACGCGTTCTTTTGATCTTGGTTGAATGAGATTTTTATTTTGTTATTGGGAGTCGGGTACCATACCATATTCGCCTCTAAAAATGTTGATTAGAAGTTTTGCAATTTTAGCATAGTGGCGAACAACCACCTATAGTTCTTGTCATTCCTAGAAATGACGGAACACCCCTTAGAGTTGCTTGGTTGCGAGAAGCTACGGATTGCTTAAATTTTTTGTGGATCCCCATTTGATATCTGAAAACCAAGGTATTCGAGTTTTGTTTTGAAAAATTTCGATTTTTCTACAGAAACTCCCATTTTTGCTTCCAACAAACCGCAACCGCGAAGAATACCATTTAGGAAGGGATCTCTAATCTCTGCTTTTACGAAATCAGCTACGCCAAATGGATATGGGTAGAACTTTGCACATGTTGGCTCGTTATCCCAAGTGTGGATTGTATCCCCAGACACGCGCTGTATCATAGTATTAAAATCATCACTTATGGTTATTGAAACGGACTCGGTCTGTAGCTGGAGATGTAGATGTAGAGTTTTCGATTGGTACGAGTATCTTTGTAGAATTTCAATATTTGAATTGCAAGCAGTGCCCCAAAGTTGCACACCGTATGTCCACATAGGTTTTCGTATCGATTTATATAATAGTAATTTACTTTCAAGATGTAACTGCGGTCCAAGTAGCCAATAAAGTTGTTTGGTTTTTATTTTTAATTGTTTATTTTTGGCTTTTATATGCTGTTTCCAAGTTAATCTTTTGTCCAAGTGCATGCCGAGGTATTTAACGCTATCACTTTTAGGAATAGTATTGCCATTTAAAAGCTATGGAGGTCAGTCTCTTCGCCTTCATGTAAATAAAACGTGTACGGATTTAATCACGTTTGCTTTCATTTTCCAGCAATCTAACCAAGTCTGTATTTTGATCAATTCTCGTTGCACTAAATTAGTTGCTTCAATTTTCGTCTGGCTTGACGACAATAGAACAGTATCATCAGCATAAGTAGCAATTAATACATTTTCAGTTTCAGGAATGTCAGATGTAAAGATGGTGTATAGTACAGGGCCAAGAACGCCCAAGAACGTTTGGTACTCCTACATTTATGTATTTTATGTCAGACGTTTCGTCATTTATTTTTACATAAAACGACCTGCTGGATAAATAAGACTTGAGAATTAGATATACTTGAGACGAAAATAGTTTTTTTAATTTGTATAGTAGACCATGATGCCAAACTTTATCAAATGCTTGTTGTATGTCTAAAAACGCAGCTGAACGATATTCCATACGTTCTAAAGCATCAATAATGTAATTAATTACACGGTGGCATTGTTCGGAAGATCATCATTCACTTGTGAGTGGACTGAAACGATTCTATTACATACGACCCAATGGAAAGATATTAACTGCCTCGGATGAGAGACCCCCCTTTTGATGACAACCCCTGTAAACGAAACAAGGGTTATAATTGAATGTTCGTTTCCTTATTTGGGAAGGTACGACTACCCAGCGATGGACGGGACAAGGACTGAGGCGAGTAGGTCCTTGTGCTATTTACTACAGTGGCCATATAAAGGCGCGCATGTTTGGTGTGGGATTCGTGGTGGGAGAGAGACTCCGTCGTCAAGTATTATCATTCACTCCGGTGGTTGAACGTCTAGCCACAATCCGCCTCAAAGCGAGGTTCTTCAACATATCCACGCCCCACACGGCTCGACGGAAGAGAAGGACGATGTGACCAAAGATGCCTTCTATGATAGCAAAATCGTGCTTGGCGACTTTAACGCCAGGGTGGGCAAAGATATGTTTGGCGCAACAGTTCGTAAATTGAGCCTCCACGAGGAAATGGGTTGAGGCTGATCGATTTTGCCGGGGACCGAAATATGGTTATCTGTAGTACTAGATTCCTGCACACGCAAATACATCAAGCTACCTGGCTGTCCCCGGGTCGAAAAAACCAGATCGATCATATTGTGATAGACGGAAGACATGTCTCCAGTGTTCTAGACGTGCATACACTCCGAGGTTCTAACATCGACTCGGACCACTATCTCGTTGCAGCCAAGATTCGCACCCGCTTCTGTCCATCAAAAAACGCACGTCAACAAAGACAAAGAAGGTTTGACGTCGAGAAGCTGCAAACAGAACAGACAGCCGAACGATTTTCTACTTGGATTGCACTCCTGCTCTCTGACAGCACTCGTCAACAACTTGCTATATGGGAACTGTGGGACGGCATTTCAAACTTATTACGTACAGCTGTAACCGAAACTTTTGGTTTTTGGAAAATGCAAAAGAATAGCTGGTAGGACGAAAAGTGCCGTGTCGCAGCGGAGAGAAAACAGACTGTAACATTACGATCGACCACAACACGTACGGGATGGGATATATACGATGGTATTGGGTCAACAAATTTAAAGGAGCGGAGAGCAAATTTAAGAAAAATATTTTAAACGCGCTCAATCATATTAATTGGCGATTGGCAATATGGTCTCCAAATGAACACTGTGCACTTCGAACAAACCGAACAAACAAAGTATACAGTAATTTTAACGTGTAGGGGTCGGAAAAATTGGAAGCATTTCGACGGCCAAAGCCAAGCACAGATAATGATTTAGAGGCGATATAGTTGATGTGATTAATGAAAGAAAATGTATTGCATTTTTACACATTTTAGGACGCAATTAGAAATATTGTAACTTGAAAGTAAGACGAGATCTGAGAACATTTATCTAGATTCGGAAAAAGATTCGATTTCAGGCACCGATCATAAAAAATATCAATATCACATTGAAATTTGATTACATCTTCGAAGTTTTTGATTATTGCGAAAATGTTTAAGTCATCTGCATATACCAAAAAGTTAGCAAAAGAGAAGCAAAAGGAAATGTTATTGATAAACAGCACAAAGAGAAGTGGACCCAAGATGCTTCTTGTGGCACTCCCGAAGACGTAATGAATGCATCAGATGACACTCCATCGACACTCACAACACATCGTCTATTGTGCAGATATGATTTAATCCACTACAAGAAGACGGAGTGGAACCCTAAAGATGATAATTTTTTACTTAGCATATTGTGTGAAACTTTGTCAAAGGTTTTAGAGAAACCTGTGTATACACAATCTACCTGAAATCCAGCGGAGAATGCAGACATGCAACAATCGCTAAAAACCGCTAAATTTGACACAAAGACAAGCCCATGCTTATTGACGTTAATTATTGATTTTACTGCAAAAAATAATTTATTTTTAACAGAAAACTAAACAGTTTTCGAAATAGTAGAAAGTTTAGAAACAGGCCTGTAATTGTAGACTACCTTTCTACCACCTTTAAGAATAGGGGTAATGCATATCAATTTCCAGTCTGAAATAAAATTCCCAGAAGAGAGAGACTTATTGAAGAGAAGCATGACAGAATATACCAAGCCAAGGTACAGTTTTTTATAAGTACAGGCGGCAGCCATTAAACAAACGAGTTGGAAATTTCGCCAGGAGTGCATGCTGACTTATCACACCAGCGTAAAGCAAAAGGAATAGCCGAACACGCTTTTCTAGATTTTATAAAGTTCCAGAAGAACTTAGGGTTCAGCTTAATGTTAGACTCCGTACTGTAAATAAACCTTTTATTAGAGAAACTTGTCCAATTCCATAAAAAATTTTGTGTAGTGCTGAAATTAAGTAAAGGAAACATGAGATTTAGTTGAAGAGAATTTTCTATAGTATTTATTTCTAAGATTTTTTATACGTTTGAGGTCTTTAGTTTACCATGGCAACTTATATGATTGTATGTATATGTATAACCGGAATATTATAACGACTAAATTCCTGAATTGACTTCTTAAAAACGGAGAAACTAGGGGCTGTATTAGGCTATGCCGAAAGTAAATCATCCCATTTAAACTCAATGAGCAGATTGTTGATTCGTTCAAAATCACAAAATTCAAAATTAAAACCAAGCGCGTCAATAGGTTTGACAGGAGCGAGAATATAGTTATCCGCTTCAAACGTTAACGGAGAATGAGGAATAGTAGCGGGAGTAATGGAAGAGAATCCATCAATGAACCGAAAGGTTAAATTATCGCTGAAAAAGATTAAATCAAGAAATCGATCAAAACTATTTGAATATAAGTTGATTTGAATCAGATTGAGACTAAGCAAGCTATCAATGAGAAATAACTCCTGAGAAGACGAAAACTTGTAGGGAATAAGGGCAGGGTTAGGAACAACCAGGCCAGAAGATATTGCTTAGATTAAAGTCAACCAGAACACAAATATTATTCTTTTTCACCTTATTTAATACCAGGGGGAGATATTATTTGCATGCAACTTACACAACACTAGAGAACTATTAGGAGGGATGTATGAAACTACAATGAACAGAGCGTCATTGATACAAATACATAGTTGGTCCAGAATAGAATCATCATTATCAAGAATAATTAAATGAGGACGGTATTTGCGATGAACTGCTGGGAGAACACCACCCCCTCTAAGACAGCCAGTGTTTTCGTTACCTCTGTTCTTACGGAAGACATATGTAATAAAAATTTGAATCAAAATATTCACTATCATAGAACTAAGCCAGATCTCTACAATAATGTTGTGATTAATATGCGCATCAACTAGTCTGCAGCTTTTTTTCTCCTCTCTTTGGAAAAAACTTAAAGGGACGCAACTTAATACCAGGAGGCCACACTGAAAAAGTGAAAACGGCATTAAAAAGATGGGGACACACCTAACTTAAAGTTTACCCTCTTAAGATTTTTAATATTAGTATTTTTCTTAATTAATTTATAACATAAAAGATGCTGTCTATCAACATTAGCATATTTATTAACGAATCTTCTTGAGTGAAAGGTAGACAAGTGAATCCATTTCTTGGGTATGACGACATAGAGATCACAATTGGCATTAACGCCAACAACCATTCGATGCAGTACCCGCACGGGGAAGCAGAGGAAGAGGAAGACCTCTACTCCCTTGGAAGGACCAAGTGGAGAAGGACCTGGCTTCACTTGGAATATTTAATATGCGCCACGTAGCGAAAAGAAGAAACGACTATCGCGCTGTTGTTAACTCGGTAGTAGGAGAAATAGAAATAAGTAAATTATGCGAATAAAAACCTTAATAAATCGTCTTCAAATAAACTTAAATTATCTATAGCACTATTTAAGAGAATTGATCTGAGCCGAACAAGAAGTATATTTTCCAATGTATCGTGACTTAACCGATTTCGGTTATCCTACAACACCAGTTTTAAAGACGAAAACGCCCGCTCTATTACCTACAAATATCAAGAAATTTAAGCACTTGCTGTATATTTCACTCTAGATTATGTAATAAATCTTACTTGAGTTGGTAGTATGGCAAAACGTATTTTGCTTAGGCCGTAAATCTCTGGATCGCTTGACTTATTCTCTTTTGCGAAATTTAGAACATTTGTACTAGATTTCATAAATGGCAGCTTCAACGTTTCAATCTTTCCATGGACATCTGTTAACTGATTTGCAACAACGCTAACACTCAAAAACTCATCCAAATTACATTCTTTATGTTCAGTATCCAAAGCCATAGAATTTGTTCTTTATAAATTAGGAATGGGACTGTGGTTTTGGTATGGTGCCAACAACGTCTTTAAAAAATTTATTGTTGTATATTTAGTGCACAAAGCTGTGCAGGGTGTGCTACACATCTACATATTTGTATTTCAAAATGTCAATTTCATTTGTGTACTCATTATTCTGTTGAATACAGTCTTTGTCAGTACACGTATCATCATCGACTGTATGCATTTGCGATAAAATTTTCTAAGTTATTATCATATCACACCATTATCTGATGTAATTGGTACAACTTGACTCAGTACCATTTGGTATTTTTCTAAAAATCGATAAAATTACTTTGTCCAAATTTTTGGATGCATTTGACCCTGCTCCTTTGAGTTCCACCATACCATGAACTCGTGATTTAAATTCATTTTTATACTCTCGCAACAAAGTTGCTAAAAAGAGTATTATAGTTTTGTTCAAATAACGGTTGTTTGTAAGTCCTAAAATTAAAAGAGGGTTATGTATACCAAAGTGATCAGGGTGACGAGTAGAGTTGAAATCCGGATGTCTGTCTGTCCGTCCGTGCAAGCTGTAACTTAAGTAAAAATTGAGATATCATGATGAAACTTGGTACACGCATTTCTTGGCTTCATAAGAAGGTTAAGTTCGAAGATGGGCAAAGTCGGCTCACTGTCATGCCCACAAATGGCACACTTAGTTAAAGTGTCATAACTAAGCCATAAATAAAGATATTAAAGTGAAATTTGGCACAAAGGATCGCATTAGAGGGGGCATATTTGGACATAATTTTTTTGGAACAGTGGGTGTGGCCTCGCTCCCTACTAAGTTTTTTGTACATATCTCGGAAACTACTATAGCTATGTCAACCAAACTCTACAGAGTCGTTTCTTTCAGGCATTTCCATGTACAGTTTAAAAATGGAAGAAATCGGATAATAACCACGCCCACCTCCCATACAAAGGTTATGTTGAAAATCACTAAAAGTGCGTTAACCGACAAACAAAAAACGTCAGAAACACTAAATTTTACGGAAGAAATGGCAGAAGGAAGCTGCACCCAGGTTTTTTTTTTAATTGAAAATGGGAGTGGCGTCGCCCACTTATAGACCAAAAACCCTATCTCAGGAACTACTCCACCGATTTCAATGAAATTCGGTATATAATATTTTCTTGATGACATGTACGAAATGTGGGCGAAATCGGTTCACAACCACGCCTTCTTCCAATTTAACACTATTTTGAATTCCATCTGATGCCTTCTCTGTATAATATATACATTAGGAACCAATGATGATTGCGGAAGAAAACTTTACACATATACGGTATTTGAGCAGAGGTATCCCTTGTGGAAAAATTGTCGTGATCGGACTATAACTTTTCAAGGTCCCTGATATCGAACACGAAGAACTCAGTGCCTAACCTAACCTAACCTAATTTTTCACCGAAAATATCGGTAAATCTCTCAGAATTTAATTCGAATTAATTTTACAGCGGAATAAAAAAATTTGTAAATGACGGATAATGAAATCTCGATTATCACTTCATCATGCGAGAGTATAAAATGTTCGCTCGCTGCTATTTGTTTTTGTGCAGCATTGTACTTGCTTCCATTTAATATGAAGTATTTACCACTTTTGTCTTTAAGATCTTGACATATGGGGTCAAATATTGTATATTGCGGAAGGCTGTCTTCAATGGTAAGCCAATATATAAACGGATTAACAATTTTTTATTGATTTGAACTTTTGTCAATTGATGTTTTATGTTCTTTGTGTTCTGAACTCTATCAGAACTGTTATTTTTTGCTCCACAGGTCGGCTGCCATGCCATAGTAAATGTTTCTTTAAATTAAAAATGCGATATTTTTTTTAAATACGCGAACATGTTTTGCATTTTATGTGGTCGTTATCATTCTAATAATAAATAAGAATGTTGAAAGTTTTATTTGTCGGTGCAATGTTTAAGCAAGTAATCAATACTCAAACCCAAATTGATTTGCATTTAATACATTCAAGCAAGATTTTTTGTTTCTGAATAAAATATTATTATACCCTGAACAGGGTATATTAACTTTGTCACGATGTTTGTAACACCCAGAAGGAAGCGTCGGAGACCCTATAAAGTATATATATAAATGATCAGTATGTTGAGCTGAGCCGCTTTAGGCATGTCCGTCTGTCTGTCCGTCCGTCTGTCCGTCTGTCTGTATATATACGAACTAGTCCCTCAGTTTTTAAGATATCCTTTGTAAATTTTGCAAACGTCATTTTCTCTTCAAGAAGCTGCTCATTTGTCGGAACGGCCGATATCGGACCACTATAACATATAGCTGCCATATAAACTGAACGATCGGAATCATGTTCTTGTATGGAAAACTTTAACATTTGACAAGATATATTCACGAAATTTGGTATAGATTATTTTCTAAGACAACTATGTAATCTCCGAAGAAATTGTTGAGATCGGTTAACTATAGCATATAGCTGCCATACAAACTGAACGATCGGAATCAAGTTCTTGTATGGAAAACTTACACATTTGACAAGATATATTCACGGAATTTGGTACAGATTATTTTCTAAGACAACTACGTAATTTCCGAAGAAATTATTCAGATCGGATTACTATAGCATATAGCTGCCATACAAACTGAACAGATAGTTACTAACAGAAATGCACCTGTGAAGGGTATTTAGCTTCGGTGCAACCGAAGTTAACGTTTTTTCTTGTTTTTATTTATTATTTTTTGGTTCAATTCACTTTATTATGACAGAAAATAGAAAAAGGAAATTAAAAATCGGGTGGGGCTGTGCCGAGGCACTCGGCCGTTGGTTTTAACGTGAAACGCCTATGTTAGCGAATCACTTTTAAAGTAAAAGATTAAAATGAAAACAAGATTAACGCTGTTTTAAGACGTACAACGTGTTCTTTCCGATATGCCATTAGGCGACTTAAAACGAAGTCAACTGTTCAACGAAATGCGCCGGGTGGTCGGCACAGCACTTTGCGAGACAATAATAATCGACCTCTGGGCCTCGCGTCTACCTCCTCACGCTCAAGCTGCTGTTAACGCATCAAAGAGTGACGTAGCAGATAAAGTTGCTATTGCAGACGCCATCGCGGACTCCATGAATTTTCAACAAATTAGCATGGTAGGTAACCAAGCACCGGCAACAGGCACCTCCACGCAAACAAACAATGAGTCAACCACGCTAGAGGAATTAAAGAAGGAAATCGCGCAACTGACGAGGCAAATCGAATCCATAAAAACGCACCGATCGCGAAGCCGTAGCCGAAGCCGACCGAGACAAGAACGAAATACACGCCGTGATTGCGCACAGCCAAACGAATTATGCTGGTATCACCATAAATTTGGGGCCAACGCTCGAACTTGTAGGAAACCTTGCTCTTATAATAACATTCAAAAGAGCGAATGACAATCCGAAACGAAAACTGCAGCGCCTATCGGTAATGAAACTCCTGCAGTCACACACCGCTTGAAACTCTTCGACGGACTTTCTCAATACAACTGTTTAATAGACACCGGAGCAGACGCATCGGTAATTCCCAAAACCACTCGAAACAACAACATGAAGCCATCAACCGTTAAACTGTTTGCGGCAAACGGCACAACAATTACCGTATACGGCGAAGTGCTTCTTAAAATCAATTTAAGTTTAATACGAGAATTCCTTTGGAACTTCCTCATCGAAAACGTTACGAGCGGAATTATTGGAACCGACTTTATAAGTCACTATGGACTGTTGGTTGACTTAAAAAAGAAACGATTAGTCGGCAACCAAACTTCAGTGACATCGCCTGGGAAGCTCGTAAGTAACAATAAATTATCAATAAAAATATTCGACACGTCATGAGCATATGCAAGCCTACTCAAAGAGTTTAGCAATTTAACACGCGTGGCACAACCCGGAAACCCAGCCGTACCCTCAGTCGTTCATCACATCGAAACTCGCGACCCACCTCTATCTGCACGACCAAGACGCCTTTCACCTGATAAACTGGCAGCGGCTAAAGCAGAATTCGAAAGTTGAATCAAATTGGGCATCTGTCGCTTATCGAACAGCAGTTGGGCCAGCCCTCTTCACATGGTAATGAAAGCAGACGGTACCTGGCGACCACGTGGAGATTTCAGGGCACTCAACAGTGTAACAGTTCCAGACCGATGTCCAACACCATACCCACACGACTTCACCTGTAATTTAAATGGTAAAACCATCTTTTCAAAGATCGATCTGCAAAAAGCCTTTCAGCAAGTTCCCGTAAATCCAGAAAATGTTCCGAAAACAGCTATTATTACGCCTTTCGGCCTCTTCGAATTTATCTTTATGCCTTTCGGTCTTCGCAACGCAGCGCAGACACTACAAAGACTCATACACGATGTCTTACGAGGACTAGATTTTGTATTTCCATACATGGATGACATCTGTGTGGCATCATCATCCTTAGACGAATATCTATCTCACCTTCGTCAACTCTTCGAGCGCCTACAAAAACATAACCTAAGACTGAATGCTACAAAGTCAATCTTTGGAAAGTTCTTAGGACACACCGTCTCAGCAGAAGGAATACGACCTCTAAAACAACGCGTACAAACTATCAAAGATCTTGACAAACCAACTACAGTCAATGGTCTCAAACGATTCTTGACCACGATAAATTTTTACCGACGTTTTATCCCACATGCAATCGAAGCGCAAATACCTCTTCTAGCCATGTGTCCCGGAAACAAAAAAGAAGATCGTTCTAAGCTCCACTGGACGGAAATTACGACAGCAGCTTTCGAAGAATGTAAAACCCAGCTTTCGAATGCATCTCTTTTAGCACACCCCTCGAAGAACGCCGAGTTGTCATTATGGGTCGACGCTTCGGATAAAGCTGCAGGAGCTGTCTTACACCAGGTAACGGACAGAAGCTTCAAACCCTTAGCATACTTTTCAAAAAATTCGACAAAACGCAGGTACGTTATAGCACTTATGACAGAGAACTTACAGCAATATTCATGGCCGTTCGTCATTTTAAATACATGCTAGAAGGACGCATCTATCACATCTACAGCGATCACAAACCACTAATTTACGCATTTCAGAAGAATACTGAAAAGTGCTCCAATCTACAAGCTCGCCAGATTGATTACATTTCCCAGATAACTACAGACATTCGCGACGTAGAAGGAAAAGAGAATGTAACAGCTGACAGCTTTCCACAATTACGCAAATCCAAACAACCAGTATAGACTACAACAAACTCGCTGAAGACCAAAAATTCGATCAAGAACTCAAGCGTCTACTCCAAAACAACGTTAACTCATCGCTTCAGTTAAAATTATTCACAATACCCGGATGCGATAAACAAATAGTCTGCGATGCATCAACCGGAAACATAAGGCCATTCATCACAAAAAAGTTCCGCTCTGAAGTGCTACGAGCTACCCATGGGTTATGCCACCCAGGTACTCGCGCTACAGCCAGATTACTGACTAGATTTGTTTGGC
This sequence comes from Bactrocera dorsalis, assembly GCF_023373825.1. NCBI lineage: Eukaryota > Metazoa > Arthropoda > Insecta > Diptera > Tephritidae > Bactrocera > Bactrocera dorsalis. The sequence continues at coordinate 64,868,690 of NC_064303.1, forward strand.
CTGGTATTCAAAAAGACAGTATTGCTTTCGCAAGAGCATGCGAACAATGCCAAAAGGCAAAAATTACTCGACACACATTTACGCCTCTCAAACACTACGAGTCCGGAGACTCGCGATTCGATCACATTAATATCGACGTTGTAGGACCATTTTCCTTACATGCAGGTAACCGTTATTGTCTAACAATCATCGAACGCTTCTCGAGATAGCCAGAAGCTATTCCTATACCCGATATGACAGCACCAACTATCGGAAAAACTTTCATCGCCAATTAGATCGCAAGATTTGGAGTTCCAGCCGTCATTACATCAGATCGTGGACGTCAATTTACATCTATCTTATTTGCAGAGCTAACAACATCGCTTGGCATAACACATATGAAGACAACACCATATCACCCACAAACAAACTGTAGAGTAGAAAGATGGTACCGAACGTTGAAGGCTGCAATTTTATGCATTAACTCCGAACGTTGGACCGACTTTCTACCAACAATACTCTTGCGCCTACGAACCGTCTACAAACAAGATTTAGGAGCGTCACCGGCAGAATTAGTCTACGGTACAACGCTGCGAATTCCTTCAGAATTTTTCGTACACGACAGCCGAATTAAAACACAGTCAGAATTCGTTACTCAACTCCGAGACTTAATGAACACCATCAGACCATCCATTACATCATGGCACGGTTCAAGGAAAGTATTTGTACATCCCGATCTTGCGACGTGCGAAAACGTTTTCGTCAGAAATGATTCAGTGCGCCCATCACTTTCAAAACCATACGAAGGACCTTATAAAGTTTTATCACGAGAGGAGAAATATTACAGAATCGAAATAAAACGAAAACCAGAAACTATTTCTATAGACCGATTATAGCCAGCTTATCTACCGATTGAAGATTTATCGCCACAAACTCATGGAACCTTATCAACTTATAAGCAAACCTTTGCTACGTTTTCAACACTATCCTTTAGCAACGCTGTACTACCTTTTTCATTCTAGCGGTAAGCAACCCGTTTCCCAGAATCCTATCATTCTTCCCTTTTTCTACAAACCGTCATACCGAACGGACGTGTTCACGGACAACCTTTCACCTTGTTAGGTAATATTTAAGTTTTTGTAAATAAACACTAAATATATAAACAACTTCCAAAGATATATTCGATCGTCTGTTCATTCGTTACGTCCGTAAGTATAGGTATTAGACTTCTGCATGAATGTACCCATATCTAGCTTAACAGACCTGTACAGTAGTGTAGTGTTCTTAAACTGCGACTACTGAAAATTGATTTTTAAAAATCGATTATTTTACGAGAAAACTGGATTTTCGAGTAGAATCGGGATCGAGTTTACCATCCCTACTGACAGCTATCGGGGCACATATAAAACCTCCGCACAATAACCACCACAAAAAAAATGTTTTTTTTTCCATGTAATTTATATAGAAAACAGAAAATTTGAAAGAGGCACCTCTTAATATTAATATTAAGAGCTCATCTTTTGAGTGACTTTTTTTTACACATTTTCGAAAGTTTTGAGCCTGTTTTTCAGTTGAAAAAAAAAGGTTGCCTCAGAATGACACACCCTAATGTACGTATTTATTTTTTTGCTTCAGCAGTAGTAGGACAATGGATTAAAGATTAAACTTAATCTGCTTTCCTGTATTTAGCTTGACGTGAATGTTCCGATGTGTCAAGGTTTCTGTACAAGCCCCATACGTATTCAGCAAGCATTACACTTTGGGATTTCCCTTTGAATCCGACAGATGACTGTAAAATTCTTCATCTTGTAATAATTTTGTTATATCGGGTCCAACGAGCATTCCTAGAAAAGGTTGTTTACATTAAATGAAATAAATTATTTCTTAAAACCGTATTTTACCTTCTTTTAATTTTGCTGCAGATAATCTTGGGAAAATTGTTTGAATGCGTTTGAAAGCATATACTTGTGTATTTAAGCTTTTAATAAAATTTTTCACCACGCCCAACTTAATATGCAGCGGTGGAAGTATGACCTTATCTTTTGGGACAAGAGATTCATGGATTACATTTATGTCACCAATAATATTTTCTTTACGTTCTTCGAAATATTTAATATGATAATCGCTGCTGGTAGCACGTGAATCGCATTTACAAAGAAAGCACATATATTTTGTGTATCCTGTTTGCATTCCAGTCAATATTGCAATCATTTTGAAGTCTGCGCATACTTCCCATTTATATTTATAGTATTCAATTTTATTGAAGAGATTTGAAATATTTGCGTATGTTTCCTCCTTTTTTGTGGAATACGCAACCGGTATTGATGGATGCTGATTTCCATTGTGCAGTAAAACTGCGTTTAAGCTGTGTTTTGAACTATCTATAAATAGTCGCCAAGCGGAAGAGTCCAGTGGAAGCTTTAGACATTTTAGAACCTCTTCAATACTGCAACAGTATACAAGTTCTTCTGATTTTTTAAAATAACTTTCCAAATCGGCGTGTCTTTTTCTTGGCGATGTAACTTTTACATCGGCTTTTATCAAATTCCTGTTTTTCAATCTGGAACATAATATTTCAGCTTTCTCTTTTGTTAGTCCTAAATCTCTTACAAGATCTTCAAAATAAGCTTGGTCTCTCAAATTAGGGCATATGTTTAAACCACCAAGAGGCAAGTAACTTATATCTGATATGTTTTCAACCGCCGCTGTTATTTCTGTATTGGCGTATGTCATATTGGCCGAAAATGTATGTGTAGGCGGTTGAGGCACCGGAACACCTTCACAGTGCACTTCTGGTAAAATGATATTATTTGTTGCTTCGTATGTCATTATCGCGTAGTGCCTTTGGCTTCTACCAAATTTGTAATTTACGCAGAAATAGCATGTATCTGATTTGTGATTTTCAGGTTCAATCCATGTAATAGGCGCAGAAAATGGCAGCGCCTTAGTACCGCCTTTGTACCAGGTCAAAAGACCACTTTCGCAAGTAGTACATACAGTTTTTGGTATCCAAGCTTCACATAAAAATCGTATTCCAAAGAAAAGAAAATATGGTTCTTCAATTGTAGGGAATATCTTTCTTCTGCTTTGAAGGTGCGTAAAATGTCCACAAATAAAACAAAACCAATCTCTTAATTTGCAAACAGAATCCGCCATGCTTATTTAAGCTTTAATTGTTCTTTTTTATATTAATTTTAGTAAAAATCACACCCTATATGTACTGCTTAGTAAGTCAATTATGCTTAATTTTATCACACCCGATTTGTAAGTCACAGTTGACTAGACGCGAGAACTCAGTGTTTGGCCCGGCCGAACATGACGACGTTTTCACCTACTTTGTATATGTTGGCGTGTAATTTTTTTATCAATCGTAAAGAGCTTTATTTAGAACAATGGTGTCTTTGATGACCCCCACTGAAATTTTCCGCCAAACATTTTCGTAGAATATTTTAATCCTTAAATGTCATTTTTTAAAGGATATTTTTTGATTTTCTCGAAAAAAGGGTCAAATTAACCCATAAAGAAACCAGTTAGAGGGTTAAGATCTTCCACAAAAATAATCCTCATACAATTCCACAATACAACTCTGACCACAAGAATTCTTTCATACATTAACTTACAACATTTTTTTCATATAGTATAATGCTCCCTTCAACCAAAAAATGAAAACTTTGACCCACTGTAAAAACAAAACTCAAACGTGCTGGACCATAAGTTTGTTCTACGAAAATGATCTACTCAACATACCCTTTCAGAATTATAGGGTCGCTATTCTGTTCCATTGAAAAAGTCTTCATTTGTTGGACAGTCTTATTAAGATACGATGATATAACCCTTTTCGTTACGGTCCACTTTTTAAACCTGCTACCCGTATGTTTGGGCGCGATTTTAAAGACGTTTCACGCCAAAATATTTCGCTACCACTACGGCTACGCATATACTTTTTCACCTGATAAAACTCCGAGCAGAGCAGAGCACATACTTTTTCATTGTTCTGCTATGGCTCTACAACGGCGCTCCCGTCAAAGTGAAAACGTATACATACATAGCTATAATTATAAAAATTTTGCTGCTGAAAACCCTGAATCCAACTTCTTGGCTAATTCTGCTCTAGATACAGTGTGCTCGGGAGAGTTCTCTCATTCCGCTAGTTTAGCCCTGTTGAAAAATTCTCTGACCCCGCGTTTGCAAGACCTAAGCACTAAGACCGAAATGCGTGAATACGGAGAGCTTCATAAGCTGGCCGACAGGCGTAATGCTCGACCGGAGCATACTCTTGTAGAACCCCCAAAGGTGATCTAGCCACCGATGCCCAGAGCTTACTTAGATTATGGAGGGAACACTTCTCCAGCCTGCTGAATGGCAGTGAACGCATAACACCAGGAGAAGGCGAACCCGATTCCCCAATCGGTGACGATGGAGCAGACATTCCATTGCCCGACCATGAAGAAGTTCGAATAGCAATTGCCCGCCTGAAAAACAACAAAGCTGCAGGAGCCGATGGATTGCCGGCCGATCTATTCAAACACGGCGGCGAAAAGCTGATAAGGTGCATGCATCACCTTCTATGCAAAATATGGTCGGACGAAAGTATGCCCAACGATTGGAATTTAAGTGTGCTATGCCCAATCCATAAAAAAGGAGACCCCACAATCTGCGCCAACTACCGTGGGATTAGCCTCCTCAACATCGCATATAAGGTCCTGTCGAGCGTATTGTGTAAAGCATTAAAGCCCACCGTCAACAAACTGATTGGACCTTATCAGTGTGGCTTTAGACCTGGTAAATCAACAATCGACCAGATATTCACCATGCGCCAAATCTTGTAAAAGACCCGTGAAAGGAGAATCGACACACACCACCTCTTCGTCGATTTCAAAGCTGCTTTCGACAGCACGAAAAGAAGCTGCCTTTATGCCGCGATGTCTGAATTTGGTATCCCCGCAAAACTAATACGGCTGTGTAAATTGACGTTGAGCAGCACCAAAGGCTCCGTCAGGATCGGGAAGGACCTCTCCGAGCCGTTCGATACCAAACGAGGTTTCAAACAAGGCGACTCCCTATCGTGCGACTTCTTCAATCTGCTGCTGGAGAAAATTATTCGAGCTGCAGAACTTAATCGAGGAGGCACAATCTTTTATAAGAGTGTACAGCTGCTGGCGTATGCTGATGATATTGATATCATCGGCCAGAACACCCGCGCCGTTAGTTCCGCTTTCTCCAGACTGAACAAAGAAGCAACGCAAATGGGTCTGGCAGTGAACGATGGCAAACAGTCGTCGCACTCGCGACTTGGCTCTGACGTCACAGTTGACAGTCATAACTTTGAAGTTGTAGATAATTTCGTCTATTTAGGAACTAGCATTAACACCACCAACAATGTCAGCCTGGAAATCCAACGCAGGATTACTCTTGCCAACAGATGCTACTTCGGACTGAGTAGGCAATTGAAAAGTAAAATCCTCTCTCGACGAACAAAAGCCAAACAGTCTCTCATAATTCCCGTCCTGCTATATGGTGCAGAGGCTTGGACGATGACAACAACCGATGAGTCGACGTTGGTGATTTATGGTCCTTTGCGCGTTGGCCACGGCGAATATCGCATTCGATGGAACGATGAGCTGTACGAGATATACGACGACATTGACATAGTTCAGCGAATTAGAAGACAGCGGCTACGCTGGCTAGATCATGTTGTCCGGATGGATGAAAACACTCCAGCTCTGAAAGTATTCGACGCAGTACCCGCCGCGGGAAGCAGAGGAAAAGGAAGACCTCCACTCCGTTGGAAGGACCAAGTGGAGAAGGACCTGGCTTCGCTTGGGATATCCAATTGGCGCGAAGAGAAGAAACGACTGGCGCGCTGTTGTTGACTCGGCTATATTCGCGTAAGCGGTGTCTACGCCAGTAAAGAAGAAGAAGTATGCTATGAAATGTCTTCAAAGTGAATTCAAAAAACGTCGCAAAACTAGAAAAATATTTTGCCTGCCTTTTGCGCATAGGTGTTGTGCTTTGGATAAGCTGATTGCAGGCGTTGCAGCTCTGATATACACTGCCACGATTTTCAGCAAGTAAAAAAGTTAAGATTGTAGTTTACAGCACTATACCTTTCTTGCCTAGCATTAACCACTTGATAATAGATCAGTAGGGCAGCCGAGAGAAATGCTGGCAGAGCAGAGCTAATTAAAATGTTTATGTGTTTATGTGTTTGTTGTTTTTTTCTCGTTTTTCTGTTTTCTCTCATAATAAAGTGAATTGAAACAAATAAAAAATTAATAATAATATATATTCGGAAACGAAAATCTAAACTAAACGTGTGTCATTCAGTCAAAGTTATCAAATTAATGTATTAAGTAAGTAGTAATTAAATAGAAATAAGTAAACTATGCGTATAAAAACCTTAAGTGATCATCTTCAAATAAATTTAAATTGTCTTTAGCACTATCTAAGAGAAATGATCTGAGAATATAGAAGAAGTACATTTTCCAATGTATCGTAACTTAATCGATTTCGGTTGTCCGACAACACCAGTTTTAAAGACGAAAACGCCCGCTCTATTACCTACAAATATTAAGAAATTTACAGCCCTATTCTGAAAAAACCTCTCAACTGAGTTGAGAGGAAATATTTGAGAGATTTCTTGTGAGGCATAATTTGTGAGGCTATTCTTGCTCAAACCTCATAAGAAAAAAGATTAAAAAGCTTAAAAAAGTCACCACGTGAGGTAAAAAGCTTTTTGCTGTCAAACAGCTTTTTTAATAAAAATAAGCATACAAAAATGGACACAAAAATGGATAATCAGCATATGTAAGTAATTTTGCAAATTTTAAATATACATATGTATATATATATACAATAATTTCATATATATAATAATTAAATAAGTAATAATAAAAATGTAAAAAAATAAAAAAATGAAATAAAATAAAGTAAATTATTTAAACATATGTAGATGTCTTTTGATTCATTCTTAGAGGAAGTAAAATTTACAGTGACAGTAAGTAACGTACATATATGTATATATGTATATATTGTTGCGAATTTACTCCTTGCTAGTTTACTTTACTAGGTTCGTATCTCTGGATTGACAAATAAAACCAAAAGCCGTTTAATTCACTTCAGCAAAATCTCTTTATTTTACAACTCGTCTACACTATAGCAGTTTACTCTTAGCACTGGTTGATTACGTTGGCGCTGCCACGGCTTATATACCCACGCACTTCTCGCTGATGCCGACGTGTCCTTCTATAATATTGAGTCTGGAAATTATAAGAACATAATGATATACGGCGCCAAATCCAGCTATTGTTCAGACAAGCAGACAGCCGCGGCGCCAGATGTCTACAACAAGACAAATGCTATTCCATATACCTACAGCTATAATAAGGGATGCATATAGCAATACAAATACAACTTAATACTACTTTTGTAACAATATATACATTACATTTTTACAGAGGATTGGCTCATAGAGAGCATATAACTATTACCAACGCATTTTTGGTAAGAGCCACGCCCGTAAAAATACAAACACGCCAGATCAAAAGATATATTCGACTTCCGCATATACAAAGAACAGTTCCTCCATGCTCAAATATTTTTTAAAAAATGCAAAATATTGATTTAAAACAAAACAAACACAGATGTTTTCTATTATGAGGGCTGCTTTCACACGTCACAGATATTTGTGATAATAGTGAGCATTTGAGCTTTCGAATTTTCTCCAGAATAAGGTAGCCCTCACTACAGTGATGTTTGTGACTTTTGTGAGGGCACCCTCACTACAGATGATGGTGACTTTTGTGAGGGCATGGGAATAGGGCTGTTAAGCACTTGCTGTATATTTTGCTCTAGATTAATGCCGGCCATAGACACAAGTAAACTGCACAAGTCTAGCACTGCACAGTGCGTTTGTGTAATGTATGGGGGTGTTTGTGCTACTTGTGCAGTGAACTGAGCAATATCAAAACGATTTTGATATTTTTACACAAGTCTGAATACTGCGCAGTGAATTTGCGTAGTATATGGCGAAATTAGCTCAGTTTTGTTTTAGTTTTTGGGAAGTTAACATCAAACCAAAAAAGGAAACAACGCATTTATTTTAATTATGAGTGATGACAAACAGTTTTGGACCGAGTTCCTTGAACTTTATAAAGAATCACCTTCATTATGGCGAATAAAAAGCAAAGAATATAGCAACAGAATAATGAAAGCTGAAGCATACGAAAAATTAGTTTTAAAATTAAAAGAAAAATATCCCGACGCAAACAGAGATATGGTGGTTAAAAAACTTAATACATATAGGACAACATACAGAAAAGAATTCAAGAAAGTGCAAAGAAGCGAAAAGTCTGGAGCTGGATTTGAGGATATTTATGAGCCAACATTATGTTTCTATAATATTCTAAATTTTCTCGAGGATCATTAGGAAAGTGCACCTAGAACATGTTCAATGGAATATGATAGTTTAGAAGAGGTAAAAATAAGTAGTTTTTATAATCTACATACATATATAAATATTCACATAATTATGTAAAACTTATTTTTTTAGATTATAGACTTCACCAAAAACATCAACAACACAACATAGACTAAAAAAACGTAAAATTACCGAGGAAGATAATTTAATTAAAATAGCGTGCGAACACCTGAAATCACAAAATAACAGTAACCAACAAAACAACAATGACCCAGATGATGTGGTTGCCAAATCTTGGGTGCGCAATTAAAAGAGATGGAGCCTCAACAAAAAATATTGGCGCGTAAATTAATATCGGATGTTTTGTTTCAAGGATGTGTTGGAAATTTGAATAATTCGCACATACAGGAATTATTCAACATATTTCAATCCAGACCAACAACAGCAATTTCTTACGTATCCACTCCATCGCCAGTTTAAATTGTTGTTTAAATGAGTTAAGCATCCACCCCTTCTACCCGCTAAAACTGGCCCATCCTAATGAAACAGCGGGGAAGCTGACACATTCGATCTCTACCAACCGAGCATCAACACATTCGTTTTTGACCTTTTCGTTTTACACACGGCACCGCGTCGACATCTTTCGCCAGCACCTACAATCAACAAAATTCTACTATCAACATTCCGACACACACGATCGGCATAGCAATTGTCGTTTACCCCATTCGATCATCAATTCTTCGCACACGCATCGTACACCAAAATACGTTTTTTGCCTTATCGATCCCGCGCTGCAATTAACTCTTTTAACTACCAATCGCCAAATCCCTCGGACTCACTTATTTATATACAGTGGATTAATTGTAACATAATTTCGTTATAAAAATAAAGTTTTCATATGTTCCATAGATCCACCGCATTTTCACTTACGGAGATATAATATAACGCGAGAGTAAGTGACTTAAGTGTGTGCTTCCCGCTAAGTTGAGCACCCTTTTAAACATGGTCCTTCGAGCCATTCCGAATGGCACTATTGGTTCCGTCCAATAAGAACAAAAAATTCTTTAAAATCATGGTGACAAGCTAAAAAAAAAACTATAAAACCTCAACAAACCAGTGCAGTGGCGAACAAAAACAAACAAAAAAAACAACCAAAATAGTGTGCAGTGGAAAAAAAAAAAAAAACAAACAGGGCAGTGACCCAACCAGAACATATTTATATATACATACATACATATGTATACAACAAATAGACAAAAAAGTGCAGTATCGCAACAAAAAAGAACACACATATGTACATACATTTATCTGTATATTACTTAACTAAAGTGATGAAAAAAAAAGTACATATGTATGTATATCAAAACCAAATTGAAGGTGCAGTACAGTAAACAAAAGTGAATAAACAAAAAACAAAAGAAAAAAATTATATTAACAAACAGTTTACGAAAATAAAACAGAAACAAACAAACGCGCGAAAACTTAAAAAAAAGAGGGAAACAAGACAGAAAACAGAAAACAAAAAAAATCAAGTGTAGTGACTCAACAAAAAAAAAAAAAAAGCATACAAGTATATGCAAAAACAAAACTGCGGTGATTAGAGAACGAAAATATACCAAACAGTTTCAGCCGGCACAAACAAAAATTTTAAACAAACAAAACCCCACACAATCGTGCGCGAAAGCGAAAGTAAAACAATAATCTAAAACACAAATCGGGCGCGAACTTAAAAACAAATAAACACACCTACCAACAACAACACGCACAATAAGCCTGGCAGCTGAAAGACTGAAGGAAGAGGAGGAATACAGCAATTGGCGATAAAACTCGCACACTCATTTTCACATATTATCCCCCCAAAAAACCCTTGCGGGAAGATAAAGTGAGTTGTATCGTTTCCATTTATTATTGTTGCACATAATGCAAGTTTGTATGTATGCCTGAAGTTACAGTTTTATATATGTAATCATATATAAAACCTGTAATAAAAAATCCGTTTGGTTAATATATCCAAACTTTCCTGAAAAAATCAAAATACCGATTTAAATTAAATATAAATACATCTCCAAATATATAGGTACATAAAATTGATAGCCTTATATGCTTAACTTTGTGCTTCTAAACTCAACAGTTAAAAAAAAAACAGAAATAAGCCAAAGTTCAAGTATTTACTTACAATATTTTCCGGCAATACTTCTTCTGCTTAATAACGCAGTAAGCAGGATTGCATAAATTAAGTAAGCAAGGGCACAAACTAAATGAATATTATAACACAAAAACAAAACAAAGCAAGAGTTGCAAAAAATACATACATATAAGCATATTTAGCTAATAATATATAATTTATTATACCTACATATAGAGCAAAACATACATATTTACATATAAAAGTGCACATCTTTTTTTCAATTCCGTCTTCGCACTCTCTATTCGTTCAAACCTATCTAACGCATTGATCTCTTTAACGAGCGCTCAATTGCTTAAGAACAAAATCATAAGCATAAAATCATTAGCACAAACAATTCGTGCATGTACAAAGCATATTGATCTCTTCGACGAGCTCTGCGTCTGTGCGGCTATATACCTATATAGAAAATACTCAAAATTAATATTGCGATTTGAAAGCAAAGCATATAAAATAAAAATAAAATTAAAAAAAAAAGAAAATAACCCGTTTTTTACAAAAAAAATCGTATATATACTTAAAAAAGTATTCAGATCACACTGAAAAACCTTTAATTCATTTTAAAAAATATTCCTACATACAACCAAAATAATGAACAATAACAAAAATCTAAATACATCTGCAGGAGCTACACGCCCAAAACAGGTTGCTAAATTTATTTCAGAAAGTGACAGTTTAACAAGATACTGCACTAGATTTGCCTCTTCATCGATTCAAGAAAACTCTGTATCGTTATTAGAAATAAAAGGCCAAAATCTTCAAAATTTCTGGTCTCGTCTCCAAGCGGCTCATGACGCCATAGTAGAATCTGACGGTTCAAACGTACCACAAAATTTGAAAAAATCGGCTTACGCAATATATGAAAACTGCTTGGACCAATATGAGGAAACAAAAGCTATGATCTCCGATCAATTAAAGCTAATTAAAGCAATTGCCCCTACTCTCCACAGTAGAGTAGAGCAGCCACAAATGGACAGTCACGAGGCAAGTTTAGGCATCCACCTCGAGTTGCCCGCATGTGATACAGAAACGTTTTACGGAGGTTATGAAGAATGGCCGTCCTTCCGGGACATGTTCACAGCCGTTTACATCAACCATCCACAACTATCAAAGGCACAAAAACCTCCGATACAAAACAAAAGGTCAAGCAGGCGAAATAGTAAAACAGTTCGCTCTCAATGACGAAAATTTCAATTTTGCTTGGGAAGTTCTAAAAGCACGTTACGAAAACGAAAGAATACTGGTCGATAAACAAGTAACGACACTAATGAACTTGCCAAAAGTTAAGAAAGGAACAAGTGTAGAATTCATCAAACTCGAATCCACTGTTTCAAATTGTTTGTCGGTTCTATCGACATTAAATATTCCCACAGACAGCTGGGACCCAATTCTGGTAAACATTTGCATTACCAGAAAAGTCGTTACTTCTATGGGAGCAATCGCTCTCATCACGAAAAAAGTGCCCAACGTGGCCACAAATGAAAGATTTTCTCACCACCCAATATGAAATTTCGGAATGGTTAGAAGAAAAAATAATCAGAAAAAAGAACATTAAACACGACCAAAATAATAGCTTCAATAGACCCCAAGCTGGAAGCAAACAAATCAAATAGAATTTTTAACAAAATGCAAGCGTTCACATCCGAACAGAGAAAACATACGTCATGCGAACTATGCACAAGAGGGCATACACTTAAAACTTGCGAGAAGTTTAAAAAATTGAATGCCAATGAAAGGAACAGCTTTGTCAGGTCAAAAAGACTCTGCACAAACTGCTTGTCCCATACACACAATCTTAAAAATTGCAAAAGTAAATACAATTGCATATATTGTCACAAAAGACACAATTCAATGCTGCACTACAGCACATACCCCAACTCACCCTATAAAAGCGCTAATAAATCAAGAACCACGGGATTAATTGCAAACACAAATCCCGAAAACCAAAATTTAAAAAAAAAGCCAAGAGACACCATGTTGCTCAAAGGCACAAAAAGTTCAAACGCTGCACAGCAAAGCACAAGGTGGACTAGTTACCGAACTAGTTACAACCATACCAACTCAAGTTGAGTACAATACAAATAAATACCTTAATTCACAATTAAGGAAATTTCAAACCCTAGAAGATCAGTATTGTGAAGACTTCTCTAAAGCTACAACTACTCGATCAAATAATGGTCGGTACGTCGTACGACAACCACTAGAGCCACAATTTTCGAATACCCCACATAATGGTAGAAAAAACAAGGTCATATTCCCTCTGACAACCTCATATAAAACCAAAAATATATGTTCGTAACTTTTCGACCCCGCAGGATGGCTTTCGCCATGATGATAATGATACAAAAATCCTGCTTAAAAAAATCTCAAGCTAGGTGGCGCGGTACTAAACGCCAAATTAGTGCATACATAAAAACTTAAATATAACACAGTTGTATCAAAAGTCGAAAAATCGACATTTTTTCGCAAATTTTCAAAATAAATAAAATCTTAAACAAAATTAAGGTTCAACTAGCACCATATGCCCAATGCGATATTGTGACGCACCTAGACTTACAAAAAGCAAAGGTCGTTCTTATCATTCTTACATAAGCGCTCCTCATAAGAGTAGTGGATGGGAATTTGTTGTACAACATGAACATCCCACTTAAAAAATTATAATTCTAAATGAAGCCGTTCGCAATTACCCGCCACTCTCTCGCAAGATCCCTCTAATTCCACAGCTCGAACCTCAAAGCTGAGAAGCACGCACTCTGGCCATATCTGAGTCAGACGTTGTGTCGCTATATTTCATAATAATAAAAAAAACCTGCAAACGATTGCCAATAAACCGATTTAAGGAAAATTCCAATAAAAATTATAAATAATCCTTCCATAAAAGAATCAACCACAAACGGTTCTTATAGGAATATGTTTAGAACCACCGTTTTTAGCATTTACACGTACTCTGCGCCCTCGGATACTTTACCAGAAGTACTCCGAAATACATACAACCTGCATATATGGTACATACGTGTAAAACTAGGCAAAATATTCGCCTAGGGGGCCCAGGATGTTTAAATGAGTTAAGCATCCACCCCTTCTACCCGCTAAAACTAGCCCATCCTAATGAAACAGCGCAATTCACCATAGGATGCCACTACATTATAACACACCACACTCGCACCAACCCAACCAACAAAAGCAATGGACAACGGGGAAGCTGACACATTCGATCTCTACCAACCGAGCATCAACACATTCGTTTTTGACCTTTTCGTTTTACACACGGCACCGCGTCGACATCTTTCGCCAGCACCTACAATCAACAAAATTCTACTATCAACATTCCGACACACACGATCGGCATAGCAATTGCCGTTTACCCCATTCGATCATCAATTCTTCGCACACGCATCGTACACCAAAATACGTTTTTTGCCTTATCGATCCCGCGCGCTGCAATTAACTCTTTTAACTACCAATCGCCAAATCCCTCGGACTCACTTATTTATATACAGTGGATTGTAACATAATTTCGTTATAAAAATAAAGTTTTCATATGTTCCATAGATCCACCGCATTTTCACTTACGGAGATATAATATAACGCGAGAGTAAGTGACTTAAGTGTGTGCTTCCCGCTAAGTTGAGCACCCTTTTAAACAGAGCTTATAAATGCTCCATATGACCCAACAACATATAATTCACAGGAATCAATACAGGGATTCTACGCGAATTTTCAATAAAATTTTTTTTATACTACTGAAATTAAAGTGAATTTTTTATGTTTTGTTATTACCAAATACTAGAGCAAAATAAATAAAAAAAAGAATTATTTGTTTCTTGTAAATCCAGTCGTTTATATTATATAATTCTGGTGTTTGGCTAAAAATTATTTTTAATTGGTTGAATCATTGACATTTTTGTTTGTGAGTTTTTCATATACATATACTGTTTTGTTGTGTTGAAAGAGATCCTTCAGAATTAAAGTATTTACAAAATTGGCTTCTTATACCTTTTGCATTAGTTGCATGATTCCTTATAACAGTACGATTAACTGGTGCTAGGACTTCTGTTTCTGTTGTACCTGCAAGATTACTGTTGGCGTATACTTGGTCATTTTTTTTCTTAAAAAATTATGTAAGTGGCAACAAGTGAGGACTATGATTGTTGTTTTTTCGAGTGACAAATTAATAGTTTTTAACAAAATTCTGAATCTTGATGAAAGAATTCCAAATGTATTTTCAACTACGCCCCGCGCACGTGAAAGTCGGTAATTGAATATTATTTCGTCTTTTATCATCGAAGTATGGCTGAACGGCTTCATTATATTTTCAGTTAAAGGGAACGCGTCATCTGCGACAAAAACATAGGGTAATGCAGTATCGCAACCTGGAGGACACTCTTTAGACGGTATTTTGAGCTCGTTGTTCTTCAAACTCATAAAAAAAGTGAATCACTAAAAATTCCAGCATCTGAAGCGCGTCCGTTTTTGCCAACATCTACCATTAAAAACTCGTAATTTGCATTTACAACAGCCACTAAAATTATTGAAAAGAATTTTTTATAATTGAAGTAGAAAGATCCTGTTCCAGGGGGTTTTGTAATAGCAACATGTTTGCCATCTATCCATGGCAACTGCAAAAATGACAAACGATAATTATATTTAGGTGTCCACACGTGAAGTCTTCTGATTAATCACCGCAATGTTGGTTTTCAGGACTTCAATTATGGCTTCACAAGTTTCGAACACTATTCCACCTATAGTTTGCGGTGCAATGGCTGTTAGAAATTTTAAGTCCTCAAAACTGTTGCCACTTGCCAGAAACCGCAACGTCAAGGCCAAACGATGATGCACTGGAATTGCTTTTCTCATAATTGTATCATTTTTTCTTATTAGTGGTGCCACTTTTGCCAACGAATCATCAAAAGTTTCGTTGCTCATTCTTACATAATTTGTAAAATCACTTTCCGCTGAAAATTCTAATTCTTTCAATATTTTCTGCTGCCCTAACTTGTCTCTTTTTAAAAACTTACTCTGTAAGTGTACTGTTTACTCCACACACTTCTTTTCCTTTTTTCTCGTTATTTTTTTATCGCTATAGCGATTAATATTATCGCGCAATATTTACACATGTTGTCTGTTTCGCTTTCAACATTAAAATAAAAACTTGCACAGTTGCTTGTATAGTGCGAGTCGCAGTTTTTTTTTGCACAGTGCTAGGTGCTTGTGTGGTCTATGGCCGCCACAAGTAATAAATCTTATGCTATGTTCAGACCGAAAATTTAAAAGATTAGATTACATTTAAGCATTTCATAACCCAACAGTGTTCTCACTGCCGTTAGAAAGATCAAAGAACAGCTGTTATTGTCATTCAAGAATTCACATCGCTTAATATTTATCAAAAAGAAAGATTGTTAGATAGTATTTTCAAATAAAAGCCGTCTTTTTTTAATATTTTCAATATAATAGAAATAATGGATGCATTTTTTCATTTGCTAAGTCGATTTTCAGGTGAAATTAAATTCATTGCTTTAAAAAAAATTTGTTTTTTTACATTTTTTCCCCCTTTGTAGTGTCTACATCAGCTGTGATAATGTAACAGATTTCCAGTGCTGACAAGTAGATTGCGGAAAATCAGAGTCGCACAGAGAGATTTAGCGTGGATCAGTTTGAAATCATTTCAATGAAGTGATTTGGAACTGTCATTTTTGTATGGCGAAATCTTGATAAATTTTTAAGATTAGTGGGATAATCCATTCAACAGCCGAAATCGTGTGATTAAGTGTCGGTCTGAACATAGTATTACTTGAGTTGGTGGCATGTCAAAACGTATTTTGCTTAGGGCATAAATCTCTGGATCGCTTGACCTACTCTCTTTCTAGAAATTTAGAACATTTGTACTAGATTTAACAAATGGCAGCTTCAACGTTTCAATCTTTCCATGGACAACTGTTGACTGATTTGGAACAACGCTAACACTCAAAAGGTCGTCCAAAAGAGCGAAGTTACTTTCTGTATGTTCAGTATCCAAAGCCATTAGGGCATTTCAGAATCTTGTGCATCTATCTATAAACAATGAACGTTTTTTTTTTGTAGTTTTTGTACAAACCTTGCAAAGACCATTAACTCGCAGCCGATCGGTGAGGAAAACCATTATTTGTAAACAAAATTTTCGCACAAATTAATAGGGAATAATTAACTGACGCTTTATTTGATGAAGCTGCTGAAAAATTAAGGACATTGAAGGTAAAAAATATTTTGTGCGGCACATAGCATAAATTTAAAATTTTTTGATTTCTAATTTACAAAAATTTCTCCATTTCTTCTTTTTTTACAATGTTTTATGTTTTACAGCAGCTGAGTGTAATTGCAATGCATTTTGTTAGTGTAAAGCAAAAATATGCTCGCTAATTTGCAATTGCAAAGATGCAAGACCATTTGCACCAGATTCTGAATTGCCCTATTGAATTTGTTGATTATAAATTTGGAATGGGACTGTGGGGTTCGGTTTGGTGCCCTCAATGTCTTAAAAAAATTCATTGTTGTATTTTTAGTGCACAAAAGTGTAGCACAACTCGACATATTTGTATTTTCAAAAAGTACTCATTGTTCTGTTTACATAATACAGGCTTCGCCAGTATCATCATCGCCTGTATGCATTTGCGATAAACTTTTCGAAATTATAATCATATGTCACCGTTATACGATGTAATTGATATAACTTTTCTCAGTGCCATTTGGTCTATTTCTAGAATCGATAAAATTTCTTTGTACAAATTTTTGGATGCATCTGATTCAGCTCCTTTGAGTTCCATCATAACATGCGCAACTGATGCCAAAAATATTTCGATCCAGCCGTGTTGCACTATCTATTTTTAAAGACGTCAGTCGATTTTACATTCTTGATATACATATTTCGCTGCTACTTGTTCAAGTACAACATTATAGTTGCTTTCATTTAATATGAAGTTTGTACCACTTTTGTCTTTAAGACCTTGACATATGGGGTCAAATAAAGGGTGATTTTTTAAGAGCTTGATAACTCTTTTTAAAAAAAAGCATAAAATTTGCAAAATCTCATCGGTTCTTTATTTGAAACGTTAGATTGGTTCATGACATTTACTTTTTGAAGATAATTTCATTTAAATGTTGACCGCGGCTGCGTCTTAGGTGGTCCATTCGGAAAGTCCAATTTTGGGCAACTTTTTCGAGCATTTCGGCCGGAATAGCCCGAATTTCTTCGGAAATGTTGTCTTCCAAAGCTGGAATAGTTGCTGGCTTATTTCTGTAGACTTTAGACTTGACGTAGCCCCACAAAAAATAGTCTAAAGGCGTTAAATCGCATGATCTTGGTGGCCAACTTACGGGTCCATTTCTTGAGATGAATTGTTGTCCGAAGTTTTCCCTCAAAATGGCCATAGAATCGCGAGCTGTGTGGCATGTAGCGCCATCTTGTTGAAACCACATGTCAACCAAGTTCAGTTCTTCCATTTTTGGCAACAAAAAGTTTGTTAGCATCGAACGATAGCGATCGCCATTCACCGTAACGTTGCGTCCAACAGCATCTTTGAAAAAATACGGTCCAATGATTCCACCAGCGTACAAACCACACCAAACAGTGCATTTTTCGGGATGCATGGGCAGTTCTTGAACGGCTTCTGGTTGCTCTTCACCCCAAATGCGGCAATTTTGCTTATTTACGTAGCCATTCAACCAGAAATGAGCCTCATCGCTGAACAAAATTTGTCGATAAAAAAGCGGTAATAATTTTGGTAATAAAATTCAATGATTTGCAAGCGTTGCTCGTTAGTAAGTCTATTCATGATGAAATGTCAAAGCATACTGAACATCTTTCTCTTTGACACCATGTCTGAAATCCCACGTGATCTGTCAAATACTAATGCATGAAAATCCTAACCTCAAAAAAATCACCCGTTATATTGCGCATATTATTGGAATTAAGCAGAATGAACGGAACGGAACGGACTAACAATTTTTTTTATTGATTTGAACTTTTATCGATTGAAGTTTCATGTTCTTTTTGTTCTGAACGCAACCAAAACTATTTTTGTTTTTTTTTGTTCAGGTCGGGTGTCATTTTTTTTAAACATGCGAAAATGTTTTGCATTTCACGTAGTCGCTGTCTTTCTAATTGTTGGAGAGAAGGAAGCAATTTAATTGCAACCCTGCAAAGCATCCATAGCACTTGAACTTAAGTTAAGCTATCATATAATATCTGTAACTAATATAACTCACTTCTGTTAAATTGAATAAATAAAAGCATGTAAAACAACGGGTTATGGGCCCAAGCCATAGATTTTTTAAACTAAAGTTATATTTTATTGGCTGCATTGACTAAAAAGTTTCGTACATCATCAATTGAATTATATATGGTGATATGTAGTATTATAAATGGCGAGCTCAACTGTGAGGATTGATCCGCTAAACGCGGATGACTACGATACCTGGAAGTTGCACATTAGGGGTATAACTTTTTTGCAACATAATATTTACATGGCCGTACATGATGAGCAATGGTGAAAAAATATTAACTGCGTTTTTACTTTTTTGTTTGATTTTTTTTTATTTTGATAAAAAAAATTGCAAAAAACGCGTTTAAAGTTTTCAAATCCCATAAGCCTCAATGTAAAAATTTGCACTATTTTGTGGATATCCCAGAAACCATGCACGATATTGATATAAAATTTTGATACGATATAAAACACTGTAAAATCTACGTTTCGGCATCATTAACTCAAAAAAAGTATTTTTTGATTATTTTGCAACAAATATTATTTATTTATAAGAAAAATATAGTTTTTGTTAATTCATTTTCTTTTTCTTTAATTACACATATATTTTATTTAGAGTTAGAAGCAATAAACTTAAGATTTAAACTGCGCTTAGCTTTACATTTCGGATAAATGTCTTGTATCAATTTGATGGCTCGTTCTGCGCATATATTCGAGCGCTGTTGGTTTGCAATAAATGAGTCTTCCTTCACCCAGTGTTTTAAAAAATATTTATGCGCTGCTTTAAAAGGCTTTACCGATGTTTCTAACTTTGTGAAGTAATTTACATGAAAACGGTGGTCGGAAAACCATACGTTATACCAATTGACAAATAGGCAACAGTTTTGTTCGGTGTTTGGCAATGAGTATAAATGTCAAAATGCAGAGTATAGCCCTTGAGTTCCAACGGGCGTTGCTTAGCGATTGTAGAGTCTTAAATTTTATATAAGGATAGATTTTATTTTTTTCATAATATTTGAACGCTTGTCCCAGCTCATACAGATACTGCATGTCATCGCGCCATTTGATGTATCTTACTTTCAATTTTTCTTTGCCTTGAGCGAAAATTTGTTTTAGAGCATCGAAATTATTGATCATTTCTGAAAATATATCGTACGGAATATTTGGTGATATTGATTTTTCATCCAGTGACTTATCCATTACATGTCTTGAAATCAGATCTAAAATATGATGTTGACAGCCCACATATTGCGGTGAATGTAAACCTTTTGTTGAAAAGTATTTTTGGAGTGAGATAACAACTCCATTTTTATGTCCTGTATTGACGGTTGTTGTATCACACACAATCATTTTGATGGAGCCCCACAGTTGAAAATTATCGAAAACTTCCTTGATGCCTTCAAATATGGTTGAACTTCTTCCATTATCAAGATCCAAGACCGCCAATCTTACTTTTCTGAACTCATTTTTTAGCACCACGGCCTGTATTTCTCTTTTACCGAATTTCTTCCCATCAAAATGAAGACACCAAATATTATTCTTGAGTGAAGTCTTATAATCTTCTTCCAAACGTTCTGCTGCTTTTAAAATTCCTGGTTGTGTTGGTGTTGTTATATTAACTCCTGATTTCGCCAATTCTTTGCATATTTTAGCAGCATTTTTGGTGGTCACATTGGCAGTTGTTACTATTTTCACTGCTGCCTTTGTTGAACAATTCGCTTGTTACTTCAAATTCTTCATAATTCGGGACGCAGCAATCATCGTTCGCGTCGCTTGATGATATTGAAGATATTGATGAGTTTAATACACTATTATTTTTGACGGAGGTATTTTCTTTCATTTTAAAAGCTATGGATGGGTGAAGCTTTACATCCTTAGTAGTTGTGTACCCAACTTCTTCGTTCGTTCTTATTTGGAGTTCATACAGCTCTTTATCTTCAGTACCAAGCCACATACCTTTTTTATTCGTTACATCAAATAATTTGTTGAATGAGATTACCATGTTTGTTCCACTGCGTTTTTTTAACGATTTCTGGTATGTTTCTAGGAGTTTTTGTATTTTACGTTCAAGGGATACTTTTGCTATGATTGGAAAATTAAGTTTTGACCACAAATCAATCAGTTCTTTTCCAATAATCTTGCACCTATTCACTTTGCTTTTTTCAATTTTTGCCAATGCATTGTATCTTCCAATTATAGCGGCCTGCTTCGGAATTTTGCACAATTCGGTTAAACATTTATCAATGTTGACTATTTCACGTCTTTTCGTTGTACTTTTTTTAAAAGCAACTAAATTATTTGTCCACACTTTTGAATTTTTAAGAACATCTTTTTCACTCTTTTTAAAAGACATTATGTTTGTTGACGCCGCCCCCGCCCAATGCCTTTTGCCACGTCTGTATCGGCAGAGCAATCTTTCTTTTCTTCTTTTTCGAAGTTTAATTCGCGCGCAACTAAACTCTAACAAAAAAGTTGCGCGCTCTCTTCTTTTGCGACAGCCCTGCTCTACAGACGTGGTAAGTGTGGTTCCAAATTTTTATAATTAAATTATATATATTACTAGCTGACCCGGCGAACTTCGCCCCGCCCAATTTTTATTTTTTTTTGGAAGTCATAGACTCGTATAACTTTACCACAAATAATATAAACTTCAAACAACGCATTTTCATTTAATGTTTTTAATGTTTGTAGCGCCATCTACTGTAACATAGCGCACTCAATACCGCTGTTAGCGCCACCAACTGGTGGATAGCTCTTTGCTAATAATAAACAAATAATTTGCAATAAATAAATAATGCGACTATAAGGAGAATTATAAACTATCCTATCTTTCAAGTTGGACCAAACTGCACACAGTGTTAAAAATTTCATTAAAATCGGTTCAGTAGTTTAGGAGTCCATCGCAAACAAACAATGTGACACGTGATTTTTATATATTAAGATATGAAACTTTTGGTTTTATTTATTTATTTAACATTTGTGGAATAATTGCGCCAACCAATCCCCACGGCCAACCACATCTTTGGAACGAGCGAGCACAGTGCTCCACAACCCGAATTTTTATTGGTCTTTCGAGCCGGATAACAGGTAACAAGTTGATTGTTTATTTAAAGTGAAAGTGCATAATTTGCCCGCTTTAGCAACTCGCAAGTTACAGCCAAACATATTTTGGATTTGTGCTCTGCAAGCTATAAGGCAATAGATTGGTTAATTTGTGCATCATTTATGTACAAAACCCATTGTGCTGTGTGAAGTGGAGACCAAAACTTATTTTTGGCACTCTACCCACAAAATCAAAGCACAAGATTGCAGGTAGTATTGTACTTCATTTAAGTACAACAACAAATACACCTGCAAATGCACTATTTCACTTTGCAAAAAAAAAACACGCTCTGTTATTCGAGAAAAAGTTATAAATTTCTTGGACGCACAAAATCGTCTGGAGCGTCAACAATCTCTCTCGGGTTTTTGTTTTTCCTTGTGGTTTAATTTGAGTCTAGTCGCTCAACTCTGCCTTCCCATATATTGCTCGAATAGCAATAAAGGCAAGCAGCAATAACGCAGCTGCAGTTTCGCGAGTGAACAAAAAAAAAAAACAAAACAAAATACAAAAATTAAAACAAGTGCAGTGAGTGACACTAAAAAATTGGAGAAAAGTGAAGTGAGCGACGGCTAGATCACCAAGATCATCAAGCAGCAAAGGGAGAGCAGCGAAGGCAAGCAGCACAGAGAAGCAGCACAGGCCAAGCAGCAAAGGGAGAGCAGCAAAGGCAAAGCAGCAAAGGCAAGGCAGCACAGCAGCCATCCCAACAAACAAAGAGTATAGTGGTGAAATCGAAATAGTTCGAAAATAACCCAGTGATAAAAGTGAAAGTGAATAGTGGATATAGTAAATCAAATAAGTGCTTGTTAATTTTATCTGTATTTATACAAATTTGGATTTTAATAAAGCAATTAAGCACAAATCAATTTTGTTGGTGTACATAGTCAAGGACTAGACGTGCAAGTGCATTGGGACGATTACCCAGCAAGCACATTCAAATTAAAATTGGGAAAAATACTTTGAGAAAATAGTTTACTAAATTGATTAATTTTTTTTGTGCTTTCGAATATTCACGCTTCACTAAGAAACAACGCACTACTAATTTAAAGTCTGTCCGTGATTGGTTCTATAACTTTTGAACTTTTGCAACATATTTGCAAATATTTTTTAAATTTTAATTTCAAGTTTAGATCCGATTTTGTGCAACATTTTTGCAGTTACGATTCAATTTTTTGAAAACAATGGAATCAATCAGAGCCTTTACCACAGCTGCAGACGCTCTACTGGAGTTTGAGGAGTCTTTTACTCCAACAGCAAACAATCAAAGTGCCTACTCTCTTGAAGTTCAACAAGCTGAACTGAAATCTCTGTGGGCAGAGGTAAAGTCAGAGTACAAGTTGTGTTTGCCAAGAGTGGATCCTTCTGACACAAGCTCAATTGACGACCTCAAACTTAAATATACAAGCTGTTACCACGCTTATGTGTGTTGCGCGGCCTTGATGGGCGAACACATGCACAACCTCACGGCGTTCAACCAAAGCCCTACTTCCAACTCGACAATTATTCAACCTGAACGGTTACAACAAACTGCAGAACCCGTGAGGTATTCTATCAATTTACCGCCATGTGATACCGAAATATTTCATGGCGATGTTTTACAATGGCCCTCATTTAGGGATTTATTTGCCGCCATTTATGGGAACAACCCAAGGCTATCTCCGGTAGAAAAGTTATTCCATCTGAACCAAAAAACGCGAGGTGAAGCAAAAGATATCGTTTCGAAAGCGCCACTGACGAATGACGGATTCGCATTGGCGTGGAATAATTTGTTGTGTAGGTATGAAAACAAGCGAGTGCTTGTCAACACACAATTGAATTTATTATTCAAGCTTCCGCACATCTCTACAGAATCTGAGACCGAACTCAGAAATTTACAGCGGGAAATAAATAGCTGCATTTCAGCTTTACAAATACATGGCATCAATACAGATAGCTGGGATGCCATATTCACGTATTTGTGTTCAATCCGACTACCGGACTATACACTGTCGCTTTGGAAACAATCTCTGGATTTGGATTCAGAGATCCCAAAATGGGTTGAGTTAGACAAGTTTCTAACCAAACGGGTTAAAACGCTTGAGAGAGTATCAAACCTCAAAGGCGAGTTGAGTACTCAACCCAATATTAAGTCGGCTGATGGCGAAGGTCGGATACCAACCTTGCAATCAAGGATTGGATCGAGGCCCATCAATTCCCATCACGCCAAGACAAACAATATTAAATGTAAACTGTGCTCATCTCAATCGCACATTTTGAAAACTTGTCAAAGATTCATTGAGATGATGCCTAACGCACGGTTAAATGCTGTCAGAAAACTCCACGTCTGCCTAAACTGTTTATCGGACTCACATGAAGTAAAAATTGTAAAAGTATGTTTAATTGCAATAAATGTAAACAGAGACATCACTCTATGTTTCAAAGGTTTGAAACTAGAAGCGGAAGCTTTGGTACTGCCAAAATTGACTGGACTTCTTCCATCCAGATCAATTAACTCTTCAATTTTAAAAAGGCTACCTAATATCCCCTTAGCGGATAATAATTTCTATACAAGTCAAAATGTTGACTTGTTGATTGGAGCGGATTTTTACCCGAAAATCATTCTAAATGGGGTAAAATTGAAAATCTCTGGATCCCTTGTAGCACAACGTACAGTGTTCGGTTGGATTATAACAGGTTCTGTTCCCTCCGAAGAAACCAAGGTAACTGGCAAAGGCCACAAACAAAATTCAACAATAATTCAACAACAAACACAAAATCATTTTTGTAGAGTAAATAATACTAATTTTATATTTACACAACAGAAACAACATCAGCAGAAGCACCAGCTACAACGGGATCAAACTAACGATGATGGCGAAACAAATGATGCGCCCGGCTCATCGAATCACACCGATACGCATGGTAGCGTTGGTGTGCCGACACTGCCTGCAGCAGCGCTATCTCTGTCAGCAACATCCGTAGGCAGCACACCGCCGAGCAGCGCTGAAGCGACAAATACCAACAATTTCGCTTATTACACGGGCCCCGCTGAAACGGTGGCAGCAACGGCTGTCACAGCTGCAACGCACCGACATGCTGTCGCAGCAACGCCACCACTACCACCCTCATCACAATCGTTGCCGCCATCATCAGATGTGGCGGCCTTATCAGCAACAGCGCACTATCCACCACAGCAGCAATACTATACCACGAGCAACGCAGTGGCGCCACTGTCGGATGCCTTTCACCACCAGCAGATGCAGCTACAGCTACAACAACAATACGAGCAGCGTTATCAACTGCGAACAGCCTATTATCACCAGCAACAGCAGGCGCCGCCGTCGCAATTACAGCAAGAAGACCAATCAGCAACGTACGTGACGTCACAACAGCCGTCTACACAATACCAACATGCGGCGGCCACAACAACAACAGTAAATCAACATGCAGCGCGCAGCAACAGACGAGCAACGCAGTCGACAGCCACACACCATACAACGAACACATCACAAACAGCAACAACAACACAGCAGCAGCAATCGTGTCAACGGGCGTCATCAGTCACTCAAAGCTCTGACCAACGACGTCTCTCCTACATACCACATGCCCAAGATCGAGCCAGACTCGAGTCGTCTCGCCGACTTCGGCATGCTGGTAACTTCCTTTCGGATTGGCGGCATGGCAACGATTGACTGAGACTCGATTCGTCTCAGCGACATTGTCCGGACCGAACCAGACTCGATTCGTCTTGTCGGCCACCCCATCCAAAGCGAAGGTGTGGACGAGACGCTCGACGTCAAGCAGATGCACGCCGTATCGTCAAGGATAGGCAAACAGCACTACGGACGTTTACTCCCGGCTCATGTTGCCCGGGTTACAACCAGCGGCAATGGGCCAACTCATCGCCCAAAATACGTCGCTGGGATACATCATATCCGGCGTCATCTAACATCGGCACAATAAAGTGCACTGGCTGCCAACGCCTCTCACATTCAGCACCTACCCAGGATAGCGTTAGACTCGAGTCGTCTCGCCGACCTCGGAAGGTGGTGACTTCTATGCAAATCGGCGGCATGGCAATGACCGACTGAGGTTCGATTCATCTCAGCGGCATTTCCCGGACCGAACCAGACTCGATTCGTCTCGTCGGCCACCCCATCTGCAAAGAAGACGTGGAAAAGGAAGTGCAGGAGCCAGTTAGTTAAGTTAGTTTTAAGTAATTTATTGTAAACTGCATTTGCAGTAATACTGCAAGGCGGGGAGAATGTTGACGCCGCCCCCGCCCAATGTCTTTTGCCACGTCTGTATCGGCAGAGCAATCTTTCTTTTCTTCTTTTTCGAAGTTTAATTCGCGCGCAACTAAACTCTAACAAAAAAGTTGCGCGCTCTCTTCTTTTGCGACAGCCCTGCTCTGCAGACGTGGTAAGTGTGGTTCCAAATTTTTATAATTAAATTATATATATTATATGAAACTTTTGGTTTTATTTATTTATTTAACATTTGTGGAATAATTGCGCCAACCGCTTCCCCACGGCCAACCACATCATTGGAACGAACGAGCACCGTGCTCCACCACCCGAATTATCAATGTTTTTGATGTTAAATAGTTATTTGTCCACATTCAATAGCTTTCCCGATGCTGGCTAAACCAAGACTGGCAAAGAGTAGACGAATTGAATTAATTGTAAAATGTTACAGTTAGTCGACGCTTATCGCATATTTACGTTACGGGAGGAAGAGAAGCAACGACAATGAATCCAAAAGCAATTGAATTACTGGGAAATATTACAGTTAGTCGACGCATATCGTAAAGTTTTGTTGTGTGGTTTTGCGTTCTTTTACGTATTTGATAATATTCGGTGATGCTTTTTTTTCTATTTATGGGTGTATTATTTTTTTCACAAAATGTAGAAATATTTCTTTTTTTTCTTATCGGAATATTGCTCCCATTAAAGAAATCAAAATAAAAAAAATTCAATTGCGTTGGTGCGGGAACTTTTTGAAAGAAAACAAAAAAGTAAAAACGCAATTAATATTTTTTCACCATTGTTCATCATGTATGGCCATGTAAATTTTTATTTTTGAAAAAAATGTTAAAAGTTATTTCCTCATTGCAATTCTTGTGAAAGCTAACTTATGGAGCTACGCATCTGGAGCTATACCTTGTCCAAACGACAATAACGCAGCGAAGTGGAAACATTTCGATCAGAAGGCCTGTGCGAATATAATGCTTTCAATTACATTATCAGAATTGGGTTTGATAACTGAATGCCAAACTTCACACGAAATGTGGAAAAAGGTAGAGTCTACGTTCCAGTCAAAGGGTCCTGCGCGAAAAGCCGCCCTACTGAAACGTATTGAACTCGCCCGAGTTAATACTTTAACCTTTAACCACAACCTTATGTTTCAGTAAACATTAAAGAAAAATCATCAAAACAACTTTATCTTAGAACAATAGAAGCGCACTATAAGTACAACAAACAATAACAACCCAAATAGTTATTTACTATATCTCAATAGTATGAGCAGCGATAAGCATAGCCTATGTAAGCCACTGGAACAATAACCTCGAGGTCACTTTATCATTATCGACTGCCTAGTAACAAGTTACCACTTGTAACACTTGTACAGCTTAAGTGTAATATATTCAATATTGAAGTACATGTGAATACGGTGAATTATTTTACAAATAAAGAATCAGTCAGAACCAATCTCATTGGCTGATGTAAAATTATATATTTATTTTATTCCTAACGAGTAAATAAATTAACTGGCGCCCAACGTGGGGCAGCAGCCAAAAGGATCATCAATAATATCATTAGTCAGTCAGCTTGAAAGAGATGAACCTAGTCCATGGAAACAAAAAAGGATTAATTTAAACCATCCAAGAAGTTTACCAGTACATCATCCCACACAACGTCAATCAAAAGGGATTCACATAAAATCCTAATACGACAACAAATTGAAAGAAAAGGATCAATATACCATCCTTGGCAAACAACACGCTTTCATAGAAAGAATACCATATCAAGCAGCGCTCCAAGAATACAACTGGAGACCGATCTTTAGTAAAATAAATCAACAAATAAATCAGCAAGATGACAGAACATCAAATTTAATTGCATTAACCAACGCCGTCGCCGATCTGCAACGACAGTTATCCGAACTACAATTAGGAAGAAATGCAACCTTTCCACAACGAATAGAAAAAAATATGTTCTTACACCAGACCAGAAGAAGTGGATCTGAATATGTTTAAACCAATAACACAATTTAATGGTGATTACAACGAATACAGGAAGTGGAGGAAAGTAGCAACCACATTAATGGAAGACATACGACAATTCGAAAGACATAACATATAGTATATGCCCAAGCATTAATAATGATCAGAAGAAAAAATACTTGCAAAGCAGCACAGATCTCGATCAACCACAAAATACAACAAAAAGAACTACCACTGCATGTACAAGTATATTATGACAATCTGAACCAAGCATTATATAGTGCTATCCAAGATTGAGATGACACACAAGGAAGAACGAATAGTCCAAGTATTGACACAAGAAATCCAAGCTAAAGCAATCAGAACATTCGTCACTGGACTGAGAAGTGTAGCTATCAAGAATGCCATCTATGCACGAGCCTGCACAACATTAGCAGATGCCTACAGTATCGCCCGTACAATGCAACATGATTCACGCCATCAGAACCTCGAGTACATTCCACGATACAACCATCATCAGAATCATAATTTCGGCAATCAACATCAGAATAATTATTCTTGTCAACAACAACCCCCAGTTGAACCAATGGATATCGATTCATCCACCATAGACCAACGAGACAAGGCAACAACCACCACGAAATCCGCAGCCTCGACAGAATTTTCAAAATCCATTTAAGAAAGTAGTAGGAGCATTGGGATACAAACGAGAACGAGACAACACATGTCATGCTAATATACAACCGAAGAATCAACGGATCAACCAAATTACACACGATCAATAATCAAATACAGAATATGAATATTTTTTATTCTAAGGCATGGGTTACCAACGCTTGTAAGGACCACAGAAGAAGGTAACTCAGTGTATATTTTAATTGATAGTGGTGTAGAAGAAAATTATGTAAATCCAAAATTCCCTCACGCAAAAAGGATAGAAGTAGAAAGAAAAAAACAAGCCGCTACTTCACACGGTAAATCATTAATTAAATATAAAAAGAAAGTGAATATAATAGGATTCAGTATGGAATTTTTAGAACTCGAAACCTTACAAAATTTCGATTTCTTGATAGGAATTAAAGGTTTAAAGCAAATGAAAGCAATGATAGATACAGAAAGAAATGTATTAATTGTGAAAAGGAATAAATTATATGATAGGAGAAGAAATGTATAAAAAAGAAATAAATGAATTAATGAAAAAAAATGAGCAGAGTAAAACATTACCCTACGTATGTAACTACAGTAGAGGCAGAAATCAGAACAGAAACAAACAATCCTATTTGGGTCAGACAGTATCCATACCCCCAAGCGGATAGAACATTTGTAGAAACTGAAATAAAAAAATTATTAGATAATGAAATAATACAGCCAAGCAAAAGCCGATACAATTCACCAACATGGACAGTTTCTAAAAAAGGAAATGACGAGCAAGGCAATCCAAAAAGACGCATGGTTATTGACTTCCAGAAGTTAAAGATAAGAAGTTAAGCTGATAGATATCCCATTCCGGACATCACCATGACGCTCCAAAACTTAGGAGAAGCACAGTACTTCACGACGTTAGATTTGGAATCAGGATTTCATCAAATAAAAATAAAAAAGAAGACAGGGAAAGCCAGACAGAAAATCGCACAGTCGATCTTTCAAAGATGCGTTGACTACATCCTCAGACCATTCATAGGAGTATGCGCATACGTGTATATAGATGATGTCCTAATATATTCAGCTAACCCTGAACAACATATGAAAGATATCACCAATATAATACACACTTTACTCGCAGTCAACATGAAAATCTCGGATGAAAAGTCAAATTTTTTTAAAGACAGACAGAATTTTTAGGACATATAATTAAAAACGGTAGAATTACAGTAGATCCAGGAAAAATAGAAGAATATAGATAGGTACAGATTTAAAAGACTTGAGATCTTTCTTGGGAATGACCTCATATTATAGAAAATTTATAAAAGGATTTGCATCAATAACGAAACCATTAACACTCAACCTACGAGAAGAGAATGGTAATATTTCAAAGAATAAAAGTAGCTCAGTACATGTAAAATTAGATGACGAAGCACTTAACGCAAATGAAACACTAAAAAATAAACTAAACGAATAAATAGAATTACTCCAACCAGATTTTGGAAAAGGATTTGATTTGACTACAGATGCAAGCAATCATGCGAATAGAGCTGTATTGTCACAAGGCAAGAAACTTATAGCATTCCTTTCACGTACATTAACGCGAACTGAACAAAATTACTCAATAAATGAAAAAGAAATGTTAGCAATCGTTTGGGCACTCAAGAAACTTAGCAATTATCTGTATGGTCTCACTAGTAATACTACTATTTACACCGATCATCAATCCCTAATTTTTATACCCTGAACAGGGTATATTAACTTTGTCACGATGTTTGTAACACCCAGAAGGAAGCGTCGGAGACCCTATAAAGTATATATATAAATGATCAGTATGTTGAGCTGAGTCGATTTAGGCATGTCCGTCTGTCTGTCCGTCCGTCTGTCTGTATATATACGAACTAGTCCCTCAGTTTTTAAGATATCCTTTTTAAATTTCGCAAACGTCATTTTCTTTTCAAGAAGCTGCTCATTTGTCGGAACGGCCGATATCGGACCATTATAACATATAGCTGCCATATAGACTGAACGATCGGAATCATGTTATTGTATAGAAAACTTAGACATTTGAAAATGTATCTTCACCAAATTTGGTATAGACAACTATGTAATCTCCAAAGAAATTGTTGAGATCGGTTAACTATAGCATATAGCTGCCATACAAACTGAACGATCGGAATCAAGTTCTTGTATGGAAAACTTTCACATTTGACAAGATATATTCACGAAATTTGGTACAGATTATTTTCTAAGACAACTATGTAATCTCCGAAGAAATTGTTCAGATCGGTTAACTATAGCATATAGCTGCCATACAAACTGAACGATCGGAATCAAGTTCTTGTATGGAAAACTTACACATTTGACAAGATATATTCACGAAATTTGGTACAGATTATTTTCTAAGACAACTATGTAATTTCCGAAGAAATTGTTCAGATCGGATTACTATAGCATATAGCTGCCATACAAACTGAACAGATAGTTACTAACAGAAATGCACCTGTGAAGGGTATTTAGCTTCGGTACAACCGAA
Source organism: Bactrocera dorsalis (assembly GCF_023373825.1). Lineage (NCBI taxonomy): Eukaryota > Metazoa > Arthropoda > Insecta > Diptera > Tephritidae > Bactrocera > Bactrocera dorsalis. The sequence goes on from NC_064303.1 coordinate 64,899,996, forward strand.
GTTAACGTTTTTTCTTGTTTCAATATCAGACGACAACCCAAATTCAAAATTAAAACGATGGAAAAATTTTATAGAAGAATACGGAACAAAAATTAAATATATTAAAGGAGATTTAAATGTAGTAGCCGACGCACTCAGCCGTCAAGTAAACGTAACTACGAACGACTCAATACACTCGCAGGAATCATCCTCGTCAATCAGAATTAAAGATGTCAGCGCTCCACTGAACCAATTTAAAACACAAAATGTGACAAAGAAATGTGAACAAAATGCATTAGAAAGAGCAACAATTTTTGCAATCCACGAGAGATTTTATGTTACGAATTAATTCCATTTTTTGGCCGAGATGAATTTTTTAACTCCCTGTAAATAAAACAATTCGTGATTAAATGACAAAACGTTCTGAGTGATGTTATGCTAAAAAATGTCAAACTTTCCAATGGAAATGTCAGATTGCACCTGGCAACACTTAGTGTTGCCTAGTCCAGAAATATATATAGCAGCCTATGTATGAAACCTAATATCACGATCGCATTTTTGTCAAAATCTATTAAAGGACATTACGAGTGAAGAGAATAGAGAAAATATAATTAAACATACGTATGAAAGAGCACATAGAATCGCAAAAAATAATTCATTAGAGATACTAGAAACTTTCTATTGGCCAAATATAAAAAAAGATCTAATCCGACTAACTAGAAATTGTAGCATTTGTAAAGAAAACAAATACGAACGCCACCCGACAAAACAAGTTTTTGCAAAAACACCCGTACCCGAAGGTATAGGCACACAAATACAAATGCACATATTTAAAATCGATGGAACAATGTACAAGTATCTCTCATGCATAGATAGATACTCAAAATACGCATATATGAGAAAATTAAACGACAAAAGAGAATTCTACAAAATATTAGAGGAAGCACTCATACAAATATTCCCATTTTGCATTAAACTAATTACAGATAACGAGACTATATTTAATAGCATAGCAGCAAAAACTCTTTTCCAAAGGCTATATATTAAACATTCAATGACCGCAGCAAACCATTCAACGTCGAACGCTCAAGTTGAACGGCTGCATTCAACCATTCTTGAAATTACTAGAACTCGCATTAAACAAAATAAATTAACCGCGACTGAAGAACTATTCAACGCAATCAAGGAATACAATAGGACAATACACACAAAAAGGAAACTCATCGAATTATTTTTTGAAAGGAGCAAGACTGAAGGAATAAAAAAACTGATCGAAAATAAGCAGGAGTATATGCTATCACACCACAATAAAAAACGAACACAATAATACAGGACAAACAGTTTATGTGAAACAAAACCGACGAAATAAAACAAATCCACGCTATTTGAAGAAAACAGTACAAGAGAATCGTGAGGACACAATTTTAACAACGGAAGGTAGATCGTACACAAGGACAACCTCAGAAACAATAATGAAGATAACACTATCATTAATCCTAGCAACATCCTTAGCTCAAGAAATAACCGACTTACAAGATCGCAAGTACGTGTTAACCGAGACTGACCCATCATTTTTGTTGTTGTTACTAAAGGGTGATTTTTTAAGAGCTTGATAACTTTTTTTAAAAAAAAAACGCATAAAATTTGCAAAATCTCATCGGTTCTTTATTTGAAACGTTAGATTGGTTCATGACATTTACTTTTTGAAGATAATTTCATTTAAATGTTGACCGCGGCTGCGTCTTAGGTGGTCCATTCGGAAAGTCCAATTTTGGGCAACTTTTTCGAGCATTTCGGCCGGAATAGCCCGAATTTCTTCGGAAATGTTGTCTTCCAAAGCTGGAATAGTTGCTGGCTTATTTCTGTAGACTTTAGACTTGACGTAGCCCCACAAAAAATAGTCTAAAGGCGTTAAATCGCATGATCTTGGTGGCCAACTTACGGGTCCATTTCTTGAGATGAATTGTTGTCCGAAGTTTTCCCTCAAAATGGCCATAGAATCGCGAGCTGTGTGGCATGTAGCGCCATCTTGTTGAAACCACATGTCAACCAAGTTCAGTTCTTCCATTTTTGGCAACAAAAAGTTTGTTAGCATCGAACGATAGCGATCGCCATTCACCGTAACGTTGCGTCCAACAGCATCTTTGAAAAAATACGGTCCAATGATTCCACCAGCGTACAAACAGTGCATTTTTCGGGATGCATGGGCAGTTCTTGAACGGCTTCTGGTTGCTCTTCACCCCAAATGCGGCAATTTTGCTTATTTACGTAGCCATTCAACCAGAAATGAGCCTCATCGCTGAACAAAATTTTTCGATAAAAAAGCGGATTTTCTGCCAACTTTTCTAGGGCCCATTCACTGAAAATTCGACGTTGTGGCAGATCGTTCGGCTTCAGTTCTTGCACGAGCTGTATTTTATACGGTTTTACACCAAGATCTTTGCGTAAAATCTTCCATGTGGTCGAATAACACAAACCCAATTGCTGCGAACGGCGACGAATCGACATTTCACGGTCTTCAGCCACACTCTCAGAAACAGACGCAATATTCTCTTCTGTACGCACTGTACGCATTCGTGTGGTTGGTTTAATGTCCAATAAAGTAAACTGAGTGCGAAACTTGGTCACAATCGCATTAATTGTTTGCTCACTTGGTCGATTATGTAGACCATAAATCGGACGTAAAGCGCGAAACACATTTCGAACCGAACACTGATTTTGGTAATAAAATTCAATGATTTGCAAGCGTTGCTCGTTAGTAAGTCTATTCATGATGAAATGTCAAAGCATACTGAGCATCTTTCTCTTTGACACCATGTCTGAAATCCCACGTGATCTGTCAAATACTAATGCATGAAAATCCTAACCTCAAAAAAATCACCCGTTATTTTCACTGCTGCCTTTTTTGAACAATTCGCTTGTTACTTCAAATTCTTCATAATTCGGGACGCAGCAATCATCGTTCGCGTCGCTTGATGATATTGAAGATATTGATGAGTTTAATACACTATTATTTTTGACGGAGGTATTTTCTTTCATTTTAAAAGCTATGGATGGGTGAAGCTTTACATCCTTAGTAGTTGTGTACCCAACTTCTTCGTTCGTTCTTATTTGGAGTTCATACAGCTCTTTATCTTCAGTACCAAGCCACATACCTTTTTTATTCGTTACATCAAATAATTTGTTGAATGAGATTACCATGTTTGTTCCACTGCGTTTTTTTAACGATTTCTGGTATGTTTCTAGGAGTTTTTGTATTTTACGTTCAAGGGATACTTTTGCTATGATTGGAAAATTAAGTTTTGACCACAAATCAATCAGTTCTTTTCCAATAATCTTGCACCTATTCACTTTGCTTTTTTCAATTTTTGCCAATGCATTGTATCTTCCAATTATAGCGGCCTGCTTCGGAATTTTGCACAATTCGGTTAAACATTTATCAATGTTGACTATTTCACGTCTTTTCGTTGTACTTTTTTTAAAAGCAACTAAATTATTTGTCCACACTTTTGAATTTTTAAGAACATCTTTTTCACTCTTTTTAAAAGACATTATGTTTTTGATGTTAAATACTTATTTGTCCACATTCAATAGCTTTCCCGATGCTGGCTAAACCAAGACTGGCAAAGAGTAGACGAATTGAATTAATTGTAAAATGTTACAGTTAGTCGACGCTTATCGCATATTTACGTTACGGGAGGAAGAGAAGCAACGACAATGAATCCAAAAGCAATTGAATTACTGGGAAATATTACAGTTAGTCGACGCATATCGTAAAGTTTTGTTGTGTGGTTTTGCGTTCTTTTACGTATTTGATAATATTCGGTGATGTTTTTTTTTCTATTTATGGGTGTATTATTTTTTTCACAAAATGTAGAAATATTTCTTTTTTTTCTTATCGGAATATTGCTCCCATTAAAGAAATCAAAACAAAAAAAATTTAATTGCGTTGGTGCGGGAACTTTTTGAAAGAAAACAAAAAAGTAAAAACGCAATTAATATTTTTTCACCATTGTTCATCATGTATGGCCATGTAAATTTTTATTTTTGAAAAAAATGTTAAAAGTTATTCCCTCATTGCAATTCTTGTGAAAGCTAACTTATGGAGCTACGCATCTGGAGCTATACCTTGTCCAAACGACAATAACGCAGCGAAGTGGAAACATTTCGATCAGAAGGCCTGTGCGAATATAATGCTTTCAATTACATTATCAGAATTGGGTTTGATAACTGAATGCCAAACTTCACACGAAATGTGGAAAAAGGTAGAGTCTACGTTCCAGTCAAAGGGTCCTGCGCGAAAAGCCGCCCTACTGAAACGTATTGCACTCGCCCGAGTTAATACTTTAACCTTTAACCACAACCTTATGTTTCAGTAAACATTAAAGAAAAATCATCAAAACAACTTTATCTTAGAACAATAGAAGCGCACTATAAGTACAACAAACAATAACAACCCAAATAGTTATTTACTATATCTCAATAGTATGAGCAGCGATAAGCATAGCCTATGTAAGCCACTGGAACAATAACCTCGAGGTCACTTTATCATTATCGACTGCCAAGTAACAAGTTACCACTTGTAACACTTGTACAGCTTAAGTGTAATATATTCAATATTGAAGTACATGTAAATACGGTGAAATATTATACAAATAAAGGATCAGTCAGAACCAATCTCATTGGCTGACTTAAAAATATATATTTATTTTATTCCTAATGAGTAAATAAATTAACTGGCGCCCAACGTGGGGCAGCAGCCAAAAGGATCATCAATAATATCATTAGTCAGTCAGCTTGAAAGAGATGAACCTAGTCCATGGAAACAAAAAAGGATTAATTTAAACCATCCAAGAAGTTTACCAGTACATCATCCCACACAACGTCAATCAAAAGGGATTCACATAAAATCCTAATACAACAAATTGAAAGAAAAGGATCAATATACCATCCTTGGCAAACAACACGCTTTCATAGAAAGAATACCATATCAAGCAGCGCTCCAAGAATACAACTGGAGACCGATCTTTAGTAAAATAAATCAACAAATAAATCAGCAAGATGACAGAACATCAAATTTAATTGCATTAACCAACGCCGTCGCCGATCTGCAACGACAGTTATCCGAACTACAATTAGGAAGAAATGCAACCTTTCCACAACGAATAGAAAAAAATATGTTCTTACACCAGACCAAAAGAAGTGGATCTGAATATGTTTAAACCAATAACACAATTTAATGGTGATTACAACGAATACAGGAAGTGGAGGAAAGTAGCAACCACATTAATGGAAGACATACGACAATTCGAAAGACATAACATATAGTATATGCCCAAGCATTAATAATGATCAGAAGAAAAAATACTTGCAAAGCAGCACAGATCTCGATCAACCACAAAATACAACAAAAAGAACTACCACTGCATGTACAAGTATATTATGACAATCTGAACCAAGCATTATATAGTGCTATCCAAGATTGAGATGACACACAAGGAAGAACGAATAGTCCAAGTATTGACACAAGAAATCCAAGCTAAAGCAATCAGAACATTCGTCACTGGACTGAGAAGTGTAGCTATCAAGAATGCCATCTATGCACGAGCCTGCACAACATTAGCAGATGCCTACAGTATCGCCCGTACAATGCAACATGATTCACGCCATCAGAACCTCGAGTACATTCCACGATACAACCATCATCAGAATCATAATTTCGGCAATCAACATCAGAATAATTATTCTTGTCAACAACAACCCCCAGTTGAACCAATGGATATCGATTCATCCACCTCGACAGAATTTTCAAAATCCATTTAAGAAAGTAGTAGGAGCATTGGGATACAAACGAGAACGAGACAACACAAGTCATGCTAATATACAACCGAAGAATCAACGGATCAACCAAATTACACACGATCAATAATCAAATACAGAATATGAATATTTTTTATTCCAAGGCATGGGTTACCAACGCTTGTAAGGACCACAGAAGAAGGTAACTCAGTGTATATTTTAATTGATAGTGGTGTAGAAGAAAATTATGTAAATCCAAAATTCCCTCACGCAAAAAGGATAGAAGTAGAAAGAAAAAAACAAGCCGCTACTTCACACGGTAAATCATTAATTAAATATAAAAAGAAAGTGAATATAATAGGATTCAGTATGGAATTTTTAGAACTCGAAACCTTACAAAATTTCGATTTCTTGATAGGAATTAAAGGTTTAAAGCAAATGAAAGCAATGATAGATACAGAAAGAAACGTATTAATTGTGAAAAGGAATAAATTATATGATAGGAGAAGAAATGTATAAAAAAGAAATAAATGAATTAATGAAAAAAAATGAGCAGAGTAAAACATTACCCTACGTATGTAACTACAGTAGAGGCAGAAATCAGAACAGAAACAAACAATCCTATTTGGGTCAGACAGTATCCATACCCCCAAGCGGTTAGAACATTTGTAGAAACTGAAATAAAAAAATTATTAGATAATGAAATAATACAGCCAAGCAAAAGCCGATACAATTCACTAACATGGACAGTTTCTAAAAAAGGAAATGACGAGCAAGGCAATCCAAAAAGACGCATGGTTATTGACTTCCAGAAGTTAAAGATAAGAAGTTAAGCTGATAGATATCCCATTCCGGACATCACCATGACGCTCCAAAACTTAGGAGAAGCACAGTACTTCACGACGTTAGATTTGGAATCAGGATTTCATCAAATAAAAATAAAAAAGAAGACAGGGAAAGCCAGACAGAAAATCGCACAGTCGATCTTTCAAAGATGCGTTGACTACATCCTCAGACCATTCATAGGAGTATGCGCATACGTGTATATAGATGATGTCCTAATATATTCAGCTAACCCTGAACAACATATGAAAGATATCACCAATATAATACACACTTTACTCGCAGTCAACATGAAAATCTCGGATGAAAAGTCAAATTTTTTTAAAGACAGACAGAATTTTTAGGACATATAATTAAAAACGGTAGAATTACAGTAGATCCAGGAAAAATAGAAGAATATAGATAGGTACAAATTTAAAAGACTTGAGATCTTTCTTGGGAATGACCTCATATTATAGAAAATTTATAAAAGGATTTGCATCAATAACGAAACCATTAACACTCAACCTACGAGAAGAGAATGGTAATATTTCAAAGAATAAAAGTAGCTCAGTACATGTAAAATTAGATGACGAAGCACTTAACGCAAATGAAACACTAAAAAATAAACTAAACGAATAAATAGAATTACTCCAACCAGATTTTGGAAAAGGATTTGATTTGACTACAGATGCAAGCAATCATGCGAATAGAGCTGTATTGTCACAAGGCAAGAAACTTATAGCATTCATTTCACGTACATTAACGCGAACTGAACAAAATTACTCAATAAACGAAAAAGAAATGTTAGCAATCGTTTGGGCACTCAAGAAACTTAGCAATTATCTGTATGGTCTCACTAGTAATACTACTATTTACACCGATCATCAATCCCTAATTTTTATACCCTGAACAGGGTATATTAACTTTGTCACGATGTTTGTAACACCCAGAAGGAAGCGTCGGAGACCCTATAAAGTATATATATAAATGATCAGTATGTTGAGCTGAGTCGATTTAGGCAGATATCCTTTTTAAATTTCGCAAACGTCATTTTCTTTTCAAGAAGCTGCTCATTTGTCGGAACGGCCGATATCGGACCATTATAACATATAGCTGCCATATAAACTGAACGATCGGAATCATGTTCTTGTATAGAAAACTTAGACATTTGACAATGTATCTTCACCAAATTTGGTATAGACAACTATGTAATCTCCGAAGAAATTGTTGAGATCGGTTAACTATAGCATATAGCTGCCATACAAACTGAACGATCGGAATCAAGTTCTTGTATGGAAAACTTACACATTTGACAAGATATATTCACGAAATTTGGTACAGATTATTTTCTAAGACAACTATGTAATCTCCGAAGAAATTGTTCAGATCGGTTAACTATAGCATATAGCTGCCATACAAACTGAACGATCGGAATCAAGTTCTTGTATGGAAAACTTTCACATTTGACAAGATATATTCACGGAATTTGGTACAGATTATTTTCTAAGACAACTATGTAATTTCCGAAGAAATTGTTCAGATCGGATTACTATAGCATATAGCTGCCATACAAACTGAACAGATAGTTACTAACAGAAATGCACCTGTGAAGGGTATTTAGCTTCGGTACAACCGAAGTTAACGTTTTTTCTTGTTTCAATATCAGACGACAACCCAAATTCAAAATTAAAACGATGGAAAAATTTTATAGAAGAATACGGAACAAAAATTAAATATATTAAAGGAGATTTAAATGTAGTAGCCGACGCACTCAGCCGTCAAGTAAACGTAACTACGAACGACTCAATATACTCGCAGGAATCATCCTCGTCAATCAGAATTAAAGATGTCAGCGCTCCACTGAACCAATTTAAAACACAAAATGTGACAAAGAAAAGTGAACAAAATGCATTAGAAAGAGCAACAATTTTTGCAATCCACGAGAGATTTTATGTTACGAATTAATTCCATTTTTTGGCCGAGATGAATTTTTTAACTCCCTGTAAATAAAACAATTCGTGATTAAATGACAAAACGTTCTGAGTGATGTTTTGCTAAAAAATGTCAAACTTTCCAATGGAAATGTCAGATTGCACCTGGCAACACTTAGTGTTGCCTAGTCCAGAAATATATATAGCAGCCTATGTATGAAACCTAATATCACGATCGCATTTCACACTACACTTGAAACCATGAAAAGTTTTTTGTCAAAATCTATTAAAGGACATTACGAGTGAAGAGAATAGAGAAAATATAATTAAACATACGTATGAAAGAGCACATAGAATCGCAAAAAATAATTCATTAGAGATACTAGAAATTTTCTATTGGCCAAATATAAAAAAAGATCTAATCCGACTAACTAGAAATTGTAGCATTTGTAAAGAAAACAAATACGAACGCCACCCGACAAAACAAGTTTTTGCAAAAACACCCGTACCCGAAGGTATAGGCACACAAATACAAATGCACATATTTAAAATCGATGGAACAATGTACAAGTATCTCTCATGCATAGATAGATACTCAAAATACGCATATATGAGAAAATTAAACGACAAAAGAAAGAGAAAATTCTACAAAATATTAGAGGAAGCACTCATACAAATATTCCCATTTTGCATTAAACTAATTACAGATAACGAGACTATATTTAATAGCATAGCACAAAAACTCTTTTCCAAAGGCTATATATTAAACATTCAATGACCGCAGCAAACCATTCAACGTCGAACGCTCAAGTTGAACGGCTGCATTCAACCATTCTTGAAATTACTAGAACTCGCATTAAACAAAATAAATTAACCGCGACTGAAGAACTATTCAACGCAATCAAGGAATACAATAGGACAATACACACAAAAAGGAAACTCATCGAATTATTTTTTGAAAGGAGCAAGACTGAAGGAATAAAAAAACTGATCGAAAATAAGCAGGAGTATATGCTATCACACCACAATAAAAAACGAACACAATAATACAGGACAAACAGTTTATGTGAAACAAAACCGACGAAATAAAACAAATCCACGCTATTTGAAGAAAACAGTACAAGAGAATCGTAAGGACACAATTTTAACAACGGAAGGTAGATCGTACACAAGGACAACCTCAGAAACAATAATGAAGATAACACTAACATTAATCCTAGCAACATCCTTAGCTCAAGAAATAACCGACTTACAAGATCGCAAGTACGTGTTAACCGAGACTGACCCATCATTTTTGTTGTTGTTACTATTTTCACTGCTGCCTTTTTTGAACAATTCGCTTGTTACTTCAAATTCTTCATAATTCGGGACGCAGCAATCATCGTTCGCGTCGCTTGATGATATTGAAGATATTGATGAGTTTAATACACTATTATTTTTGACGGAGGTATTTTCTTTTATTTTAAAAGCTATGGATGGGTGAAGCTTTACATCCTTAGTAGTTGTGTACTAGGGTGGGTCGATTCCGGAATTTTTTCGATTCGGTATTTCTAATAGTGCGGAAAAGTTGCCTTAGTACTTCCTGATTCCAATGCAACTTTTTGTTTTGAGATCGGATTGCATCTTCAACCCGAACCTCGGCCTTAAAATTTCGGAAATTCGCCTAAAATCATGAAATTGTCTACCTAGCACCTGAAATACGCATCTCATGGCAAAATGTATAAAACAAAAGTTATTTGTCACGTCGTTTGCTACCGAAATGGTATATGTGATCATGGCCGTAGGACGAACCGTTCCCGAGATACGAGCGAAAAGGCGGCGCGCCACAGCGCAAGGTCAAAATTGTTGCAGCTCTCAGCTAACCTGTATTGGTCACCCAGAACCCACCGCGTGGAGGTAGCTGCTCTTCGGGTTCCTCCCAAGCCCAACTCAACCAACCAACCATATGTCAGGCTTGTTTTAGTCTGAATCTGTGTCAAATTTATTGATAAAATCAGATTTTGTACTAAACTTTGGCACTTGTTGCCTAGATTTCAGTGTAGAGCGTATAAAAAGATCACGAGATTGGTGGCCAATAACTTTAGAAGATGCCTCTGTCACCAGTTTGACGATTCTCTCGACTGCCACGGTGTGAGAGGGGAATTCACTAAATTTCCATACCTCTGCAGTGTCTCCCGACAGCCCTTTTATGAGTTCTTCGTTAGAAACTGAACAAAGAACTGGTGGAACAGTCAAGGTAATAGTCTTCCAGTTAATCATATCGTAATAAGTATTAGCTTCAAAATTCAGCTTTGGCACTTTATTACATCTAACTCTTCCATTTATGGTGTCAGACTCTGCTTCTCTGGCTGCCAGAAGACGGTCAAGGGCCAACTTTCTGACTTCTGTCCGTTCGTCAGTCATCATACTAAGGAGAATGTTTTCTGGAAGAGCAAAGAAAGCATTCTGTTGAATGGATGAATCGACAACCTTGCGCAGTTTAGCGGGTAAGTATCTCGACCTTTGAATTGCAGCATAGAGATGGCGCGAGCCATCTTTGATTGAACTGTTGAATCTTATTGAGAACCACAAAGGTGAGTAAACTGTAAGTATGTACTTGACCAAAATCTTTATTTCCTTTGTTGGTTTGTCAGTAGAAATGTATAATCTCAGAATTCTATTTGCACAGGTGAGCCAGCGAGATTTGCACATGTTACCCGGATGCATCGACGCTAAATCTGAGGAACATTGACCGGAAATAACAGCTTCTGATATTTTATAGAGATAAGCTTGGTCTGTGCTAAGTTGGGTCGGATTAATAACCTCAGAAGGTAATTGGCAGGATGGAAAATTTTCAAATTTGACAACAGGCAACTTCTCACAATCAGGGAGCAGTTTACCTATGTCGCCAGAGAATGTATTTGGACTCTTTGAGACACCATCTATGTGTTCGAAAAGAGCACGGAATGGAAGTTCGTTGAAATGTAGAAGACAAACAACCCACTGTAATGGCCTACCTATTCTTTCTTCTAGTTTCCGAATGATTCCACCTTTCCAACCTGTGTTCGTGTTGGTGCCATCAGCACCGACAACTTCTAGATGTTCCACATCAACTGAATTGTCTTGTAAATGTTGCCATATAGCTTGCGTCTCATCCTCAGCTGACCCGGAAGGAGAAGTGACGTGGCCAAAGTAATGACAACCAGGTTCCGCTATAAGAGAAATATGTTCCTCTTTAACAGTGTCGCGGTAGTACTTTTCACCTTCGCTGACTTGTGTAAGTGTATTGTCTTTGCGGCCGTCAAAATACAGCCCATATACGGAGTCAATACTTTCGGTGTTCTGGAGCTTAACACCAACACTTTTTTTTGCCCGACTAATCTTGCATTTGTCAGTGACAAAGATAGCCTGATCCTCTGTTATCAAACCTGCTTTTTTGGCATCCAGAAAAGCCGATGAAACAATCAAGGCCGCTGCTCTATCACTTACTCCAAATCTTTGGGCAGCTAAAGCAGTGTGTTGTAATACTAGTGTGTTTTGTTTGGTTTTAGAGGATGAAAGAGAAAATTCATCATCACCATCGTTTTTCGAAGAATCAATGTGCGACGCGCCTACATTGTTGTCGTCTGTATGAGAGTCTGGCTGATCTGAATGGTCACGTGTTCTAGCTGATACTTTTCTGGTAAGTGTTGATGTTGAATGATGTTTTGAAAGCTTTTCTTTACGTTCATTTTTCTTTGTAATCTTTTTTGTTTCAGGTAGATCAACACTTCCAATGCGACCAATTCTTGTGGTTCTCTGGTCCAAGAGAAATGGTTGTTCATTGATAGGAACTTTCCTTTCCTTTGGACAAGTGCAAGAAGAAAAATAAATGCATTTACAAGCAGCGATGTCAAATAATTTTCCGGCAGAAGAGACAAAATCGTCTCTTTTAGAGCTCAAACCTATTGGGTTCCTTAAAAACATTTTTTTAAGAGTCAGAAATTTCTTATGGTATGTGGTGAGCATTTGTACAACTCTGGTGTGTGAAACTATCGGAATAGATGACTTTTCGAAAGTATTTTCAACCTTTTTTGCAACTATTTCTGTAACCTCTTTACTCCTCGGTTCATAGTTGTCGCCTCGGAGTCGCCCTATACCAAATCTTTCAAACTGATAACACAAAAGAACATCCTGGTAAGTAGGTAACTGGGACTCAGAGAGATTGTACGGATATATGCCAAACACAGGACATTTCTGTCTAAATTTAAATTTAGATACAGACATTTTGAGTTCTGTGTTTTGTTGAGAGAATATAAGTGATAGCACCTGGCGAAATCAACGACAAGAGTGAAGGAACTCGATGAAAAAATATTTATGTGGAGACCAGTCCGAACGTGTCGTATGGCGCAGGGAAATGAATGTAAGTGATAGAACTCGGCGAAATCACCGACAAGAGTGAAGGAACTCGATGAAAAAATATTTGTGTGGAGATCTATCCGAACGTGTCCTTTGGCGTAGGTGAATGAATGTGAGTGATAGCACTCGGCGAAATCAACGTCAAGAAGTGTGGCCGCAAGCCGATTTTCACCTTGTGCTGTGGCGCGCCGACTTCTCGCTCGTATCTCGGGAACGGTTCGTCCTACGGCCATGATCACTTATACCATTTCGGTAGCAAATGACGTGACAAATAACTTTTGTTTTATACATTTTGCCATGAGATGCGTATTTCAGGTGCTAGGTAGACAATTTCACGATTTTAGGCGAATTTCCGAAATTTCAAGGCCGAGGTTCGGGTTGAAGATGCAATCCGATCTCAAAACAAAAAGTTGCATTGGAATCAGGAAGTACTAGGGCAACTTTTCCGCACTATTAGAAATACCGAATCGAAAAAAGTCCGGAATCGACCCACCCTATTGTGTACCCAACTTCTTCGTTCGTTCTTATTTGGAGTTCATACAGCTCTTTATCTTCAGTACCAAGCCACATACCTTTTTTATTCGTTACATCAAATAATTTGTTGAATGAGATTACCATGTTTGTTCCACTGCGTTTTTTAACGATTTCTGGTATGTTTCTAGGAGTTTTTGTATTTTACGTTCAAGGGATACTTTTGCTATGATTGGAAAATTAAGTTTTGACCACAAATCAATCAGTTCTTTTCCAATAATCTTGCACCTATTCACTTTGCTTTTTTCAATTTTTGCCAATGCATTGTATCTTCCAATTATAGCGGCCTGCTTCGGAATTTTGCACAATTCGGTTAAACATTTATCAATGTTGACTATTTCACGTCTTTTCGTTGTACTTTTTTTAAAAGCAACTAAATTATTTGTCCACACTTTTGAATTTTTAAGAACATCTTTTTCACTCTTTTTAAAAGACATTATGTTTTTGATGTTAAATACTTATTTGTCCACATTCAATAGCTTTCCCGATGCTGGCTAAACCAAGACTGGCAAAGAGTAGACGAATTGAATTAATTGTAAAATGTTACAGTTAGTCGACGCTTATCGCATATTTACGTTACGGGAGGAAGAGAAGCAACGACAATGAATCCAAAAGCAATTGAATTACTGGGAAATATTACAGTTAGTCGACGCATATCGTAAAGTTTTGTTGTGTGGTTTTGCGTTCTTTTACGTATTTGATAATATTCGGTGATGCTTTTTTTTCTATTTATGGGTGTATTATTTTTTTCACAAAATGTAGAAATATTTCTTTTTTTTCTTATCGGAATATTGCTCCCATTAAAGAAATCAAAATAAAAAAAATTCAATTGCGTTGGTGCGGGAACTTTTTGAAAGAAAACAAAAAAGTAAAAACGCAATTAATATTTTTTCACCATTGTTCATCATGTATGGCCATGTAAATTTTTATTTTTGAAAAAAATGTTAAAAGTTATTCCCTCATTGCAATTCTTGTGAAAGCTAACTTATGGAGCTACGCATCTGGAGCTATACCTTGTCCAAACGACAATAACGCAGCGAAGTGGAAACATTTCGATCAGAAGGCCTGTGCGAATATAATGCTTTCAATTACATTATCAGAATTGGGTTTGATAACTGAATGCCAAACTTCACACGAAATGTGGAAAAAGGTAGAGTCTACGTTCCAGTCAAAGGGTCCTGCGCGAAAAGCCGCCCTACTGAAACGTATTGCACTCGCCCGAGTTAATACTTTAACCTTTAACCACAACCTTATGTTTCAGTAAACATTAAAGAAAAATCATCAAAACAACTTTATCTTAGAACAATAGAAGCGCACTATAAGTACAACAAACAATAACAACCCAAATAGTTATTTACTATATCTCAATAGTATGAGCAGCGATAAGCATAGCCTATGTAAGCCACTGGAACAATAACCTCGAGGTCACTTTATCATTATCGACTGCCTAGTAACAAGTTACCACTTGTAACACTTGTACAGCTTAAGTGTAATATATTCAATATTGAAGTACATGTAAATACGGTGAAATATTATACAAATAAAGGATCAGTCAGAACCAATCTCATTGGCTGACTTAAAAATATATATTTATTTTATTCCTAATGAGTAAATAAATTAACTGGCGCCCAACGTGGGGCAGCAGCCAAAAGGATCATCAATAATATCATTAGTCAGTCAGCTTGAAAGAGATGAACCTAGTCCATGGAAACAAAAAAGGATTAATTTAAACCATCCAAGAAGTTTACCAGTACATCATCCCACACAACGTCAATCAAAAGGGATTCACATAAAATCCTAATACGACAACAAATTGAAAGAAAAGGATCAATATACCATCCTTGGCAAACAACACGCTTTCATAGAAAGAATACCATATCAAGCAGCGCTCCAAGAATACAACTGGAGACCGATCTTTAGTAAAATAAATCAACAAATAAATCAGCAAGATGACAGAACATCAAATTTAATTGCATTAACCAACGCCGTCGCCGATCTGCAACGACAGTTATCCGAACTACAATTAGGAAGAAATGCAACCTTTCCACAACGAATAGAAAAAAATATGTTCTTACACCAGACCAAAAGAAGTGGATCTGAATATGTTTAAACCAATAACACAATTTAATGGTGATTACAACGAATACAGGAAGTGGAGGAAAGTAGCAACCACATTAATGGAAGACATACGACAATTCGAAAGACATAACATATAGTATATGCCCAAGCATTAATAATGATCAGAAGAAAAAATACTTGCAAAGCAGCACAGATCTCGATCAACCACAAAATACAACAAAAAGAACTACCACTGCATGTACAAGTATATTATGACAATCTGAACCAAGCATTATATAGTGCTATCCAAGATTGAGATGACACACAAGGAAGAACGAATAGTCCAAGTATTGACACAAGAAATCCAAGCTAAAGCAATCAGAACATTCGTCACTGGACTGAGAAGTGTAGCTATCAAGAATGCCATCTATGCACGAGCCTGCACAACATTAGCAGATGCCTACAGTATCGCCCGTACAATGCAACATGATTCACGCCATCAGAACCTCGAGTACATTCCACGATACAACCATCATCAGAATCATAATTTCGGCAATCAACATCAGAATAATTATTCTTGTCAACAACAACCCCCAGTTGAACCAATGGATATCGATTCATCCACCATAGACCAACGAGACAAGGCAACAACCACCACGAAATCCGCAGCCTCGACAGAATTTTCAAAATCCATTTAAGAAAGTAGTAGGAGCATTGGGATACAAACGAGAACGAGACAACACATGTCATGCTAATATACAACCGAAGAATCAACGGATCAACCAAATTACACACGATCAATAATCAAATACAGAATATGAATATTTTTTATTCTAAGGCATGGGTTACCAACGCTTGTAAGGACCACAGAAGAAGGTAACTCAGTGTATATTTTAATTGATAGTGGTGTAGAAGAAAATTATGTAAATCCAAAATTCCCTCACGCAAAAAGGATAGAAGTAGAAAGAAAAAAACAAGCCGCTACTTCACACGGTAAATCATTAATTAAATATAAAAAGAAAGTGAATATAATAGGATTCAGTATGGAATTTTTAGAACTCGAAACCTTACAAAATTTCGATTTCTTGATAGGAATTAAAGGTTTAAAGCAAATGAAAGCAATGATAGATACAGAAAGAAATGTATTAATTGTGAAAAGGAATAAATTATATGATAGGAGAAGAAATGTATAAAAAAGAAATAAATGAATTAATGAAAAAAAATGAGCAGAGTAAAACATTACCCTACGTATGTAACTACAGTAGAGGCAGAAATCAGAACAGAAACAAACAATCCTATTTGGGTCAGACAGTATCCATACCCCCAAGCGGTTAGAACATTTGTAGAAACTGAAATAAAAAAATTATTAGATAATGAAATAATACAGCCAAGCAAAAGCCGATACAATTCACCAACATGGACAGTTTCTAAAAAAGGAAATGACGAGCAAGGCAATCCAAAAAGACGCATGGTTATTGACTTCCAGAAGTTAAAGATAAGAAGTTAAGCTGATAGATATCCCATTCCGGACATCACCATGACGCTCCAAAACTTAGGAGAAGCACAGTACTTCACGACTATAGATTTGGAATCAGGATTTCATCAAATAAAAATAAAAAAGAAGACAGGGAAAGCATTTTCAATAAATAATGCCAAATATCAATTTCTACGACTACCATTTGGACAGAAAATCGCACAGTCGATCTTTCAAAGATGCGTTGACTACATCCTCAGACCATTCATAGGAGTATGCGCATACGTGTATATAGATGATGTCCTAATATATTCAGCTAACCCTGAACAACATATGAAAGATATCACCAATATAATACACACTTTACTCGCAGTCAACATGAAAATCTCGGATGAAAAGTCAAATTTTTTTAAAGACAGACAGAATTTTTAGGACATATAATTAAAAACGGTAGAATTACAGTAGATCCAGGAAAAATAGAAGAATATAGATAGGTACAAATTTAAAAGACTTGAGATCTTTCTTGGGAATGACCTCATATTATAGAAAATTTATAAAAGGATTTGCATCAATAACGAAACCATTAACACTCAACCTACGAGAAGAGAATGGTAATATTTCAAAGAATAAAAGTAGCTCAGTACATGTAAAATTAGATGACGAAGCACTTAACGCAAATGAAACACTAAAAAATAAACTAAACGAATAAATAGAATTACTCCAACCAGATTTTGGAAAAGGATTTGATTTGACTACAGATGCAAGCAATCATGCGAATAGAGCTGTATTGTCACAAGGCAAGAAACTTATAGCATTCATTTCACGTACATTAACGCGAACTGAACAAAATTACTCAATAAACGAAAAAGAAATGTTAGCAATCGTTTGGGCACTCAAGAAACTTAGCAATTATCTGTATGGTCTCACTAGTAATACTACTATTTACACCGATCATCAATCCCTAATTTTTATACCCTGAACAGGGTATATTAACTTTGTCACGATGTTTGTAACACCCAGAAGGAAGCGTCGGAGACCCTATAAAGTATATATATAAATGATCAGTATGTTGAGCTGAGTCGATTTAGGCATGTCCGTCTGTCTGTCCGTCCGTCTGTCTGTATATATACGAACTAGTCCCTCAGTTTTTAAGATATCCTTTTTAAATTTCGCAAACGTCATTTTCTTTTCAAGAAGCTGCTCATTTGTCGGAACGGCCGATATCGGACCATTATAACATATAGCTGCCATATAAACTGAACGATCGGAATCATGTTCTTGTATAGAAA
Source organism: Bactrocera dorsalis (assembly GCF_023373825.1). Lineage (NCBI taxonomy): Eukaryota > Metazoa > Arthropoda > Insecta > Diptera > Tephritidae > Bactrocera > Bactrocera dorsalis. The sequence goes on from NC_064303.1 coordinate 64,918,259, forward strand.
ACTTAGACATTTGACAATGTATCTTCACCAAATTTGGTATAGACAACTATGTAATCTCCGAAGAAATTGTTGAGATCGGTTAACTATAGCATATAGCTGCCATACAAACTGAACGATCGGAATCAAGTTCTTGTATGGAAAACTTACACATTTGACAAGATATATTCACGAAATTTGGTACAGATTATTTTCTAAGACAACTATGTAATCTCCGAAGAAATTGTTCAGATCGGTTAACTATAGCATATAGCTGCCATACAAACTGAACGATCGGAATCAAGTTCTTGTATGGAAAACTTTCACATTTGACAAGATATATTCACGGAATTTGGTACAGATTATTTTCTAAGACAACTATGTAATTTCCGAAGAAATTGTTCAGATCGGATTACTATAGCATATAGCTGCCATACAAACTGAACAGATAGTTACTAACAGAAATGCACCTGTGAAACGTATTTAGCTTCGATGCAACCGAAGTTAACGTTTTTTCTTGTTTCAATATCAGAGGACAACCCAAATTCAAAATTTAAACGATGGAAAAATTTTATAGAAGAATACGGAACAAAAATTAAATATATTAAAGGAGATTTAAATGTAGTAGCCGACGCACTCAGCCGTCAAGTAAACGTAACTACGAACGACTCAATATACTCGCAGGAATCATCCTCGTCAATCAGAATTAAAGATGTCAGCGCTCCACTGAACCAATTTAAAACACAAAATGTGACAAAGAAATGTGAACAAAATGCATTAGAAAGAGCAACAATTTTTGTAATCCACGAGAGATTTTATGTTACGAATTAATTCCATTTTTTGGCCGAGATGAATTTTTTAACTCCCTGTAAATAAAACAATTCGTGATTAAATGACAAAACGTTCTGAGTGATGTTATGCTAAAAAATGTCAAACTTTCCAATGGAAATGTCAGATTGCACCTGGCAACACTTAGTGTTGCCTAGTCCAGAAATATATAACATAAAAAATAAAACAATGCGTTTATAAATCAGCGCTATGTGCTTCTCTTGAGCTTTATTATAAAACTGACTACACTTAACTTTAAAGCTTATAATCTAACCTATGCTTGAGCCGGCCTACGTGACCAAAGATGCTTGGTCAGCTAAAAGGGTTTGCGCGTGTAGCGCTCACCTGCAGCTATTTGGTTTTGGGGGAGAAGACATGGTTGCGCGAGTTACGTCGACGTCGATGCCAACCACTATCGGCATGACCGATATGAATGCAACTGCAATTCATAAGAACTGCAACAAAGAAATAATGCCGACGTCAACGTTAACGACCTACCCCAAAACACTTAGAATTAACTGGTCTACTTAAATATTTTCCCTTTTTTGTTACCGCAACAATATTGCGACCACACGAAATATGCATATCATATTTCGAAACAAACCAGGGCACTTACATTGGATCACATTGCATTTCCGCTGCACATTTAATATGTTCAAACGAATATTGCGATAGCAATTAACGTCACAATAAATAGTGCAACATAAATATTTGAGGGAATGCAATTGATGTAATGTGAGAAGTAGGCCACTTGACAAATATTGTCGCAACTACAAGTGGTTGAGCCAAAATAATAATAAGAAAAGAAATAATGTATTTTGTATCAGAAAATAGAACTTAGCTTAAGAAAATATTGGAAATAAATGAACAGAAGAATTCTGACGATCAATCCGACAAGTCGTGGTTTTCTTTTCGCGGTTCACTAAACTGAAGTTTAATAACCACAACTGGCGCAGTCGACGGAACTTTGTCCTTAGACAAAGAAAAAGAGCCTGACACAACATAAATATTTTAGAGTGAACTTCTGACATATTACGAAATCTAACTGCCGAAAGTCACTGAATCATTTATAAGAAACTTACTACTGCTTGCGGGTTCAAACAGTGTTACATCATTTTATAAATACATATAAAAGAACTAACTTCTCAAAAAAAAAAAAAAAACATAATTCTACACATTTAACTACCACAATGGCAATCACCAACAACGATCTAAACCGGATATCAGCGTCGGACCTCCTTAAGGAAGCTGCGAAAATCAAAGAGTTCAGAGGCGACGGGAGCTACGACATATCTTCATTCATTGGAGAGGTGGAACTGATCCTGCCCTTGTTCGACGAGAATCAAGCGGTCAAAAATTATGTGTGGGAGGGTGATTTTTTTGATTTCATGCATTAGTATTTGACAGATCACGTGGGATTTCAGACATGGTGTCAAAGAGAAAGATGCTCAGTATGCTTTGACATTTCATCATGAATAGACTTACTAACGAGCAACGCTTGCAAATCATTGAATTTTATTACCAAAATCAGTGTTCGGTTCGAAATGTTTGACAAATGACAAATTTTGTTCAGCGATGAGGCTCATTTCTGGTTGAATGGCTACGTAAATAAGCACAATTGCCGCATTTGGGGTGAAGAGCAACCAGAAGCCGTTCAAGAACTACCCATGCATCCCGAAAAATGCACTGTTTGGTGTGGTTTGTACGCTGGTGGAATCATTGGACCGTATTTTTTCAAAGATGCTGTTGGACGCAACGTTACGGTGAATGGCGATCGCTATCGTTCGATGCTAACAAACTTTTTGTTGCCAAAAATGGAAGAACTGAACTTGGTTGACATGTGGTTTCAACAAGATGGCGCTACATGCCACACAGCTCGCGATTCTATGGCCATTTTGAGGGAAAACTTCGGACAACAATTCATCTCAAGAAATGGACCCGTAAGTTGGCCACCAAGATCATGCGATTTAACGCCTTTAGACTATTTTTTGTGGGGCTACGTCAAGTCTAAAGTCTACAGAAATAAGCCAGCAACTATTCCAGCTTTGGAAGACAACATTTCCGAAGAAATTCGGGCTATTCCGGCCGAAATGCTCGAAAAAGTTGCCCAAAATTGGACTTTCCGAATGGACCACCTAAGACGCAGCCGCGGTCAACATTTAAATGAAATTATCTTCAAAAAGTAAATGTCATGAACCAATCTAACGTTTCAAATAAAGAACCGATGAGATTTTGCAAATTTTATGCGTTTTTTTTTTTAAAAAAGTTATCAAGCTCTTAAAAAATCACCCTTTATAATTTAGACGAAAATAAGCCGACAGAATTTTCTCCTAAGACTAATGAGTCATTAATATTAAAAACATTTTTAAATAATATTCCGCCTCATTTATCGGCAATAATTTACGGTAGGAACATTAACTCATTAAGGGAAGCATTTTACGTATTAGAAGAAACAGGACTTACTAGTAGAAGCTACTATGGTCAAGTAGGAAATAAAATAAACAATCAAAGACCTGGGGATCATAACCAAACAAATAATAGGTTTTATAATTTTAACAATTCTAATAATAGATTCAACAACGAAAGAACAAGGACGAATCCTAGACAAGGAAATACAGAACAAACACGATTAAACAGTAATCGTTTCAATAATCAAAACCAAAGTAATAACACAGCAAGCTCATTCAGACGGACTTACCAAAACCATAACAATTATAACGGTGAAAGAAGTATTAACTATAGGAATGAAATTCCAATGGAAGTAGACCATATAAACCAAGAAGTAAATTTTCCCTTGGACCATACCAAAACTACCTTCCGTTAGTAGAATTAACAATAAAAAATGAAAAGATTACATGCCTAATCGACTCAGGCTCTACTACGTCCCTTATCGACAATAGAAAATTAATGAAGTATAACAGAATACTATTAAATAACCCAATAAAAATCCGGTCATTTAATAGTGAAGCACTAATCAAATGGGAAATAATAACAAGTTTACCCCTCGAATTTAATTTTGACGCAAATATGTCATGGAAATTAACTGATTTACATAATAAAGGATTCGATGCAATCCTTGGGCAAAACATACTAAAACCATTACAAGCAGTTATTGATATGAGAAACGATACCTTAACAATTAATAACGAAGTGATAAAATTTATGAATTCTTGCCCATACAATTTTAATGAAATTTATCAATTAGAAAGTACGGAAAATAGGGACTTACAAATTGAGCAATTTACAACAAATCTAAATAAAGAAGAGAAATTTTTAGTTAGTAAGTTAATAAAAAATTACAAGAACCTATTTTATAAAGAAGGAGATGACCTTACTAGTACATCAGCTATTGAACACGAGATAGTGACCACGATAGACACTCCAGTATATTCAAAAATTTACAGATACCCACAGATACACGAAGAAGAGATAACTAAACAAATTAAAGAAATGTTAAAACAAGGAATCATAAGAAATAGTAATTCCCCTTACAATAGTCCTTTATGGATAGTACCAAAAAAATCAGATAACTCCCAAACAAAGAAATGGCGGATCGTGATAGACTACAGAAAACTAAATGATATCACAATCGATGACAAATTCCCAATCCCAAACATTGATAATATATTAGATAAATTAGGAAGAGCTGTATACTTTACGACACTCGATCTCGCAAAAGGATTCCACCAAATCTTAGTAAAAGAGGAAGATAGAAAGAAAACCGCGTTTTCCACCCCTTTTGGTCATTACGAATACGTTAGAATGCCATTCGGTCTCAAAAACGCCCCATCAACCTTCCAAAGGCTGATGAATTGTGTTCTTAGAGAATACATAAATAAAATATGCGTAGTATACATGGATGACATTCTCGTTTTTAGTACAACATTAGAAGAGCATATACAAAGCCTAACAAAAATTTTCAATGCACTAAAGAAGCATAACCTTAAGGTACAATTTGACAAGTGCAATTTTTGTGCCAAAGAAACACAATTTCTAGGCCACGTTTTAACACCTGAAGGAGTTAAACCGAATTTCGAGAAAATAAATAAAATACAAGATCTAAAATTACCAAAAACAACAAGACAAATAAAGTCTTTTCTAGGAGCTACGGGATATTATCGGAAATTTATAAAAGACTACGCGAAAGTAGCACAACCTATGACACATTTTCTAAAGAAAAATGTTAAAATTAATATTAACGACTCTACATATATAAACTCATTTCAAAAATTAAAACAAATAATGACAGAAGCTCCAGTACTAAGTTATCCAGATTTCAAAAAGAAATTTACATTAACTACTGATGCAAGCAATTTCGCAATCGGTGCCGTATTACAACAAAATGGACATCCTGTATGTTATGCGAGTAGAACACTCAACGACCACGAACGTAGATATTCTACAACAGAAAAGGAGTTGTTAGCAATCGTTTGGGCCACAAACTACTTCCGGCCTTACTTATATGGCGTCCAATTTGATTTATTAACGGATCATCAACCATTAAAATGGCTATACACGAAGGCTCATTGTAAAGATATAAATCCTAGACTACAAAGATGGATAATAAAATTAGGAGAATACAACATGAACGTAAATTATATAAAAGGAAAGGAAAACAAAGTAGCAGATTTCCTTAGCAGAATCAATAATAACACCAATTTAATAAATTTTATGGAAACAGGTAGCAATCTATCTTTAGAAAATAATTTAGACGAAAACGATGTAAATACAATACACTCTCAGGAGGAGCAATTGAACAACCATATACCCATTTTGGACACCATAGTCAATCGGTTTAAAATTCAGATAATTTTAACAGATAACAAACAATTGGAGTTCGAAATAAAACACAACAATAAAAAAATATACGTAACACCAGTAGATCTCGACAACAATATTTCTGATATCCTCAGAAGACATATCACTTCAGGCAAAATTGGCATATACAGCGAAGTTAACGACCATGAATATAATAAATTACAACAAAAAATCATCGAGTTATTTGATGGATTCGACAACATTAAATTTGTTAAATGTTCATACCACGCTAAAGATATAAATAGCGAAGAAGAAGCCTACAGACATATCCAAAATTATCACAAGTTTGAAACAGGACACACAGGAATATCGGAGAACTACGAAGGAGTTAAAAGACATATCTACTTCCCAAATTTGAAAAAACTGGTGCACAAATTCGTAAACAACTGCGATACATGCAACAGAGTCAAATATGATAGGCGACCTATAAGATCAAAATTTAATTTAACGGAAACACCGAAAGATTGCAAAGAAATAATTCACATGGATTGCTACACTAATTCAAAAGCGAATTTTCTAACTTTTATAGACAGGTTTTCTAAATTCGCCACAGCATTTTTTCTTGAAGATAGGACCAGCCAAACTTTAATCGAAAAAATAAACCAATATAAGTCGCAAAGAGGACATTTTAAAAAAATTTTTGCTGATAACGAATTTAAAAGCATTAATGTTAAAGATTTCCTCAGAAACGAAAATATTGAACTACATCTCGTTAAACCAAATAACCACACCGGCAATTCTGATGTAGAACGCCTACACAATACACTAGGAGAAAAAATTAGAGTATTAGGTATAGAAAATAAAAACTCTAGTATAACAAATAAAATGAGCAAAGCTATAGAATGGTATAATAACAGCTACCACTCAGTTACAAAAGAAAAACCCATAAATATTGAGGAAGGTAAATGTAACAAGAGCACAATTTATGACAGAATATTCAAAGAAAAATCTAAGCGAATAAATAAGAGTAACGAAAACAGAGAACACTATGTAGAAGAAAGAAATATAGGTTACGTAAAGAATTACAAAAGCGTTAGGCATAAGGAACAACCGAAGTTTATAAAGACAAATCTAAACGATATACATTTAAACAACGTTAAACGGAAATACAAATTTGCAGGGGCAATGGATCCTGAAACTTTTGATCCTGACAGCAATTTGGACCCTGGGGCTGGGACAAGTAACAATAGATAAAATAGAAAGCAACAAAGGATATATAGAAATACAAACAGGCGATGCAGATATAGTTAAGTCATATGTAACAATATTACACGTTATAAATCCACTAGAAATATCAAATTTACTTAATGAAATAGAATCTAATATAAAATCGGCAAATCTGCAAGTAGGACAAGCAATACTAAACATGCAAATTAAATTTATTAGAAGCAAGATAAATACTATCACACCCCACAGACAAAAAAGAGGCCTACTAAATGCTGTAGGAACTGTACAAAAATGGCTTTACGGTACCATGGACGACAATGATAGACAAGACCTTGAACAACACCTCAACATCATCGACACAAACAACCACAAGGCTATCGAAACAATAAACAAACAAATAGATATTAATACTAATTTCAATAAAACGTTTCTTGAATTAAAAAGACTTATGCATAACGATAGGGATATGATATCTGCAAAACTAAACTCCATAGGGAACATAAGTAAAAGGACCCAAGACGAAATTTTATACCTCGACTTTTCTCTAAAACTGAAAATATTACAGGACAATGTAGAACACATACAAGACAATATAGCAGCAAGTGGTTTAGGAATTTTACATAGCAACATGATAACCGACCAAGAAATAACAAAATACAACTTAGACTCACAAAAATTGAAAAAAATAAAATTAGGATCCCTTACAGACAAAAACCATAATATTATTTTCGCTATCAAAATTCCAACAGAAATAATAACACTACACACATCTATAATATTGCCGTTAGGAGATATAAGCAACTTTGAGTTAATGTTTCAACAAGTATATGCACTAAGATATAACAATGAATTGTACGAATTTAATGATAATGTAGATTTACAACGTCTTAAGCCAATTAATAATTGTTTGATAAAAAGAAACTGTATGAAAATTTTTAATAACGCCTCCGAAATTATAAACATTAACGAAGGAATTATATTTGTAAAAAATACTAAAAATACTAGTGTAGAAAGTGACTGCATTATAAACAACAGCTCTCCCTTAAGCGGAAACTATTTAATACATTTTTACAATTGTAGCATAACAATTAATAATAAAACATTTTCAACAAAAAGTAAAATAATTAAAAGTAGCATTGTATTAGCAAGCGATATAGACAACATTAAAGATATAAATAAGAAACTTATATTTGATGATATTATATTACAACAAATAGAAAATATAAACTTTATAGATGAAGTTAAATACCAAAAACGACAACAATACATACATATAAGCATATATACAATATCAATTGTAATTATAGTCAGTCTTTCGATAATCATTTATTGTAAAAACAAGAGAAAGAATTTCAAAATTACTAATGTGATCTCCCAGGAGAGAGCTCAATCAAGGGGGGGAGGAGTTACGTCGACGTCGATGCCAACCACTATCGGCATGACCGATATGAATGCAACTGCAATTCATAAGAACTGCAACAAAGAAATAATGCCGACGTCAACGTTAACGACCTACCCCAAAACACTTAGAATTAACTGGTCTACTTAAATATTTTCCCTTTTTTGTTACCGCAACAATATTGCGACCACACGAAATATGCATATCATATTTCGAAACAAACCAGGGCACTTACATTGGATCACATTGCATTTCCGCTGCACATTTAATATGTTCAAACGAATATTGCGATAGCAATTAACGTCACAATAAATAGTGCAACATAAATATTTGAGGGAATGCAATTGATGTAATGTGAGAAGTAGGCCACTTGACAAATATTGTCGCAACTACAAGTGGTTGAGCCAAAATAATAATAAGAAAAGAAATAATGTATTTTGTATCAGAAAATAGAACTTAGCTTAAGAAAATATTGGAAATAAATGAACAGAAGAATTCTGACGATCAATCCGACAAGTCGTGGTTTTCTTTTCGCGGTTCACTAAACTGAAGTTTAATAACCACAACTCGCGTGTTTCGCTCACTTAAGAATTTAGCTGATGCGCGTTTAGCGCAGTTGCACTTTTGGTTGTAATAGGACTCCAAAGTATGCAAACGGTTTATGTGTTTCTAGCATATAATGTGGGAATAAAATATTGTGTTAACATAAAAAATAAAACAATGCGTTTATAAATCAGCACTATGTGCTTTATTATAAAACTGACTACACTTAACTTTAAAGCTTATAATCTAACCTATGCTTGAGCCGGCCTACGTGACCAAAGATGCTTGGTCAGCTAAAAGGGTTTGCGCGTGTAGCGCTCACCTGCAGCTATTTGGTTTTGGGGGAGAAGACATGGTTGCGCGTGTTTCGCTCACTTAAGAATTTAGCTGATGCGCGTTTAGCGCAGTTGCACTTTTGGTTGTAATAGGACTCCAAAGTATGCAAACGGTTTATATGTTTCTAGCATATAATGTGGGAATAAAATATTGTGTTAACTCCTCCCTCCGAAATATCAAGCGTCCCCGCTTGATTAATTAAAAAAATGGGATGTCGTTAAGACTTCTATGCTGCGTCATTTTAATTACTGGCATTTGAAATGATTCCGGTTTGCTAATAATTATTTCAGGCTTTACGCGCTTTTTGCATCTGAAAATTGCAATTATGGTAAGTACTAGGGCTAATAGCCCAAAATGAGTGAATAAACTGGATTTCACTAAAAGATTCAGAGAACTTATTTTTTTAATGTTTTTTATATTAAGCTCTTTCATAAGTTTTAAGGATAAAACTTCCTCGAACTCTGAATTTGAGTTTGAATGTTGGATTAAAGCAGGCAGTGGTCTCAAGCTATGTTGTTCTAAAGTTGTAAAATTCATGTTATTTATTCTTATAGTTTCATTAAAGATTCTTATCAAATATGATCCTCTTAATTTTCTAGTATTATTATTTGTAGTAATATTTCCTTCGAAATTATTTAAAAGTATTAATCCATTATTTATTTCTACAATATTTTTAACATGTTCCGTATTTGTTACGGTGCACTTATATGGTTTATTCCTTATTAAATTTTTTATACAATTTTCGTTTTCCAAATTAACAATTTGGGTTTGTTTGCAAATTTGTATTTCATTTATTATTTTACAATCTTTTTCTATACCATAATATTCTTCATTACATTTCAGTATTTTTTCAAAATTTATCTTTAAAATAGTTTCGTTTTTACTTAAAGGCTTAATTATAATAGATTTGCAAATTTCTTTACCGGTTTCCGGTATTTTTATCATATAAATTAGTAAGTTTTGTTTTACAGCAATTTGAACATCTGCAAAATTCAGAGATTCTTCTAACGAACCAAATTGCAGATTCTCTTCGACAAAAATTTTATTTATTCTATGAGCTTCTTGATTGTTAATAATAACTGAGTTAATAATGTTCGCTTTAGTTAAATGAATTGCTCTTTTAATATTTTCTAACTCATCTTTGATTATGTCAATTTTAAATTTATATTGAAGTATTAGGGCGGTTTGAAATTCGTTACTACTTCCTAGAGACTTTATTATTGAGTTGCTAATTTCTGTTATATTGTTTATTCTTTCTAAAATGTTTTTGTTGATTATTAATTGTTGGTTGTTATTCTCGATTACTTCTTTAAATTTGCTGTTGATGGCTATTAAATCGTCATGGTCAGGGTTGCCAGCTATCCATTTCCAGGCTGATCCTATGTAGTCTAGTGATCTTTTATTTTTGTATTTAGGTAAAATGTTATTAATTGTTATGTTGATATTACTGATTTCGTCTGTTATAAATGGGTAAAGAGGGTTGTTAGCTGGAATGTTTCGTATGAAGTTTCTGTTCAGTTCCCGTAATATTGTAGAGTATTCTGTTATGTTTGTCATGTGGATAATCCGGTATGTTCCTGTTTGAATTTTGCCAATTCCTTCCTCCATCATTACGATTTCTGACTGAGTGTAATCTAACACCTCAACCGAACCATCGCTTAAAATAAAGTTCAGGAAAAAGAGAGATCTAAAAATAATAAAAATGTTCTGAGTTAGTTTCGTATGCGGTCCTTGTGAACTATTTTGCCTGATTCTGTTTTTACAGTGGAATGTCTGTTTTCCTTAACTATTTCCTCTTTGTACCTTTTTGAAAGTTTTGTTCCTAATCTTTTATTCTGTTTAACAAAAATTTTGTCTCCTGTTCTATAGTCAATAGTTTCCTTTCTATATTTGTTATGATATTGCAGGTCCTTTTCCTGTTTCTCTTTTAATTTTTCTAGAACCTTTTTCATAGTTTCTTCTCTGTTAGTGGCATTTGAGGTAGGTCTACCGAAGAATATGTCAACGGGTTTTTTTCCTGTAACAGAATGAACAGAATGGTTGTATTCGTTAACAGACCATTCCATTAATTCGTCGAAATTTTTATCAGAGTGTTCCTGTTTTAAGCATCTCATAATTTCTGATATTGTTGAATGGAACCGTTCTATTTGTCCATTCACCTCGCTTTTATAGGGTGGTGCAGTGAATATTTTTATATTGAATTCGTTTTCTAACATGAATTTTATTGGTTGAGAATTAAATGTCCTTTCGTTATCGAAAACTATAGCCTTCGGAATTCCAAAATAAAATATTATCTCTCTTAAGGGTTTTTTTATACTGTCTATACTTTTCCCGTCTATTTTCTTTATAATGGCTAATTTGGAAAACTTGTCAATAGAAGTCAGTACTTTATGTTTGTCTGTTGAGAAAATGTCTATGTGAATAGTATGACCTGAATATTCTGGTAAGGGTGTAGCTCCTAATTTTACATTGTTTGGGTGGCGATCATATTTATTTTCTTTACAAACTTTGCATAATTTTGTTATTTTTTTTATTTTTTTCGACATAGCGGGGAAATAATATTTTTCCAAAATCTGTAGCCTATTTTCTTTTTCGTTTCTGTGAGCACGATTATGTTCCTCGATTATTATTTTATCTTGGGCCTCGGTCTGAGTAATATCTTCAACTACTATTTGTGTGAAACGAATTTTGTAATTTGCGAAATGTAGAGGGTAGATTGATTGGATTTTTAGCATAATGGGCTCTGTGGTTTTTATACCATTGATTACCGATGGATTAAGATATTTCTTTAAAAGCGATTTTAGCGATTCTTCATTGTAGGTTGTCTCAGTTATTAAGTGCCTATGGTACGTAGGGAAAACTATTTCGAATTTGTATGAATTTTTGGAATCTTCTGATATGAAAATTTGGTTTTTGAAAACGTTAATGGGTATTTCTACTGAAGAAATTAAATTTTCGGAAGAGCTGTCACTACTGTGGACAGTCATTGAATTTAAGTTAGCGATTGGTGGTCGTGAGAGTAGGTCTGCGACGATGTTTGTGTTGCCTGGTTTATAAATGATTTCGTGGTTATATTCTTCCAATTGTGCCTTCCATCTCTTCATTTTTGCATTAGTATTTTTGTTGCTGAGAGCAAAGGTCAATGGTTGGTGATCAGTGTAAATCTTAACCTTTTTTGATCCGTATAGGAAGCATTTCAGGGACTGTAGTGCCCAAATTATTGCCAACATTTCTTTTTCATTGGCGGCAAAAGTTTCCTCTGCTCTGCTTAGAGTTCTTGACAGAAAGGATATTGGCCTACCGTCTTGGGAGAGTACGGCTCCTAGAGCGTAATTTGAAGCATCCGTGGTAAGCTCAAAAGCTTTTTCGAAATCTGGATAGTGAAGTATAACATCGTCTGACGTCAAGCAATTTTTCAGGTCTTTAAAAGCTTCTACTTGTTGTGCTGTTAGATTTAAAAGTGTCCTTTTAGACTGATTCTTGGAAACTCTTCCAAGCTCTCCTCTCAGTATTTCAGTCAGGGGTTTTGCAATTTGTGCGTACGCCTTTATAAATCTGCGATAATGTCCGGTCATTCCTAAAAAGGAGCATAAATCATGGACAGTTTTGGGCCGTGGAAAATTTATTATAGCTTCTATCTTTTTTTGTGTAGTGCGAATTCCATTTTGGCCAACTATTATACCGGGGAACTCGATTTCCTTTTTGATAAATTCACATTTATCGAACTGTACCTTTAAATGCGCTTTTTCGAGAGTGTCAAATATAATTGCAAGATTTCTAAAATGGTCTTCTTTACTTTTGCTAAAGATAATTATGTCGTCAACATAAACGTAGCACCGAACGCCGATGTGTTTCCGTAGCACATCATCCAAAGTGCGTTGGAAAATGGCAGGCGCATTTCTTAAGCCGAATGGAAGTCGAGTAAATTCGAATTTCCCATTGGCAATAGAGAAGGCGGTCTTCTCAATATCTGCTTCGTTGAGAGCAATCTGATGGAATCCACTCTTAAGGTCAATTGTAGAAAAATACTTATTTGATCCTAGATTAGTTAGAATAGTGGTAATATCTGGAATGGGATATTTATCTGGTATGGTATCCTCGTTCAATTTACGATAGTCGATAACCATACGAAATTTTTTTAATCCTGAGGCGTCTTCTTTCTTCGGTACGACCCATACCGGAGAATTGTAGGGAGATTTCGATGGTCGAATAATGCCATCTTTAAGTAATTCCTCAATTTGTTTGTCTATTTCTTTTTTTAAAGGCATTGGATAGGGGTAAGTTTTGGAATATATTGGTCTATCGCTTTTAGTCCTAATTTCGGCTTTAACGTTCGTGACATATGTTAATTTTTTATCTGGTTCAGCAAATAATGTTGGGCAAGAGTTAAAGAGTTGTTTTAATCTTTCGTTATCTTCGGGACTCAAATGATTTAGCCTTAATGTAGTGTGTGCAATAGAGTTGAATGTGAAATTTTAATTTACCTATTTCATCACCGAAAACACTGATATTAGCATGATGAGTAATTTTGACGGGTCCACCAACAGAATTTGCAATGAAGGGTTTGTTCGGAATGGGGTTCCTAATACAAGTTGGACTAATATAATTTTTGTTCGATCCGGTATCTGATAAAAATTTTAGTTCATTGCCATTTTTCATTTTGAAACGATAGTATGGCAATGAGGAGTTTAGTCTAAAAAATTGATATTGTCACTAGGGGTTGCTTCGATCTCTTCTTGTTTTTCGTTGTATTCGGGTTGGTAGTCCTGTGAAGACTCGTAGTACCCTTCAGGATATTCTAATATTTCATTATTGTATTCTATTGGGTCAGTTTCTGTAACTTCAGTATTGTAGATCCGTTGCATTTTATTAGGAGTCTGTATTATCTGTGATGGTGGTCTCTTACTAGCTTGATTATTATTAGCCTGCGCTGGTCCATTACTAAATGCTTGTGGTTTGTTACTGAATGTTTGCTGCCTATTATAAAATGTTTGATTTTGTTGATACTGAGACCTATTCTGATAATTTATTTGCTTCGTTTGAACAGAGCGATCAACTTCCATTGGTGTAGGAGGTTTTGGAGGAAGAGGTGGTCTAAAGTTTGGTTGCACTGTGACGTAGGGTCTTACTTGGGGTTTGAATGAGTATGACCTTGGTTGATTGTGGCTAATAGGTTTGGTATTGGTCGGCAAGCGACTGATACTATTTGTATGGTTCGTCCTGTAATTCATGTTGCCTAATTTGAGACACATATTGAGAGCCTGTGGTAAACTGGTTGGTTCCTTTACACTTAACAGACTGGGTAAGTTACCGTTCAGACCTCTTATAAATGTGTCGAGGGCCTTTTCTCTATATGTCGTTGTCATGACATACAAAGCTTTTTCACCTAACTCCAGGCAATCGATTTTGTCTAGGATAAGCGAGAGATATTGATAGACTTTTTGATAAAATTCTTCAACAGTGCTACCCCGTTGTGCAAGTGTTGTCATTTGATATTCCAACGTGCTAACGTCTCTCTTGTCTGAGTAATGTAACATCAGACATTTTTTTATCTTACCCCAATTTAATGGGGTGCGGTAAGACTCAAGGGCCGTGTCAGCTTCGCCAACTATCTTTTGTCTTATTGTATGCAGGATAGCAAAATATTTTGGGGTGTTCTTATTCTGTCCGTACATTAATAATATTCTATCTACCGATTTCCGCCATGAACTGAATTCTCCGTTTTTACCCGAAAATTCTCTTAAACATTTTACCACATCCGGAACTCTTTCGGATGCGTCCACGTTAATGCTAAAATCTACAGGATGTTCAACTTCTTCTTCGATTTGTGGGTGTAATATGGTCGAAACTGTTTCCGATATTAACGAAACGAGTTCACTTTTTTGATTAGGAGTGAAAGTGGAAGGGATGTTAGGAGGGGAAACGTTAGTGCTGGATGAGTGCAGATTTAATCTCGACAATGTCGATGCTATTTGTTCTTCCTGACTCATTTTGTTCACTTGTTTCTGATTATTTAAATAAAATTTTTTTTTTTTTTTTTTTACAGTGTTAACTTTCCTTTTGTTATAACAATAATTATTTCCTTTCACATAACCTTACTTACTAATAATCTTAATATCAAACTTACATAAATATCATTTGCATTTTCCTGTGTTGATAGTGTTTCCTCCTTTGTGTGATTAATTTAGATTTCTCCTCTTGTAGTTGTATTTGTTGTATTTGCTGGATTAGTTTAAATCTTTCCTCTAGTAGTTGTATTTGTTGTATTGGTTGTATTTGATGAATTAACTTAAATCTTTCCTCTTGTAATTGTATTTGTTGTATTGGTTGTATTTGATGAATTAACTTAAATCTTTCCTCTAGGGTTGTATTTGTTGTATTGGTTGTATTTGATGAATTAACTTAAATCTTTCCTCTAGGAGTTGTATTTGTTGTATTGGTTGTATTTGATTAATTAATTTAAATTTTTCCTTTTATAGTTGTATTATTTTACACTTGTTTAATTTATTCTAAATTTCCCCGTCACGCACTTTTTGTTCAATGTATTTGTATTTAGCTTATGCTTTTCGTTCGGCTGGGTTGATACTGCCCGTCCTTTTTCCGAAAGGTACTAAGGGGCCGAGTACGAAATGTTATTTAAGTTTAGTCCGCGAGTATAAAAAATATTATTATTTTTTCCTCACGGTCCCTGCTCGGGCGCCACATAAAAAATAAAACAATGCGTTTATAAATCAGCACTATGTGCTTCTCTTGAGCTTTATTATAAAACTGACTACACTTAACTTTAAAGCTTATAATCTAACCTATGCTTGAGCCGGCCTACGTGACCAAAGATGCTTGGTCAGCTAAAAGGGTTTGCGCGTGTAGCGCTCACCTGCAGCTATTTGGTTTTGGGGGAGAAGACATGGTTGCGCGTGTTTCGCTCACTTAAGAATTTAGCTGATGCGCGTTTAGCGCAGTTGCACTTTTGGTTGTAATAGGACTCCAAAGTATGCAAACGGTTTATATGTTTCTAGCATATAATGTGGGAATAAAATATTGTGTTAACTTATATAGCAGCCTATGTATGAAACCTAATATCACGATCGCATTTCACACTACACTTGAAACCATGAAAAGTTTTTTGTCAAAATCTATTAAAGGACATTACAAAGGAATAGAGAAAATATAATTAAACATACGTATGAAAGAGCACATAGAATCGCAAAAAATAATTCATTAGAGATACTAGAAACTTTCTATTGGCCAAATATAAAAAAAGATCTAATCCGACTAACTAGAAATTGTAGCATTTGTAAAGAAAACAAATACGAACGCCACCCGACAAAACAAGTTTTTGCAAAAACACTCGTACCCGAAGGTATAAGCACACAAATACAAATGCACATATTTAAAATCGATGGAACAATGTACAAGTATCTCTCATGCATAGATAGATACTCAAAATACGCATATATGAGAAAATTAAACGACAAAAGAGAATTCTACAAAATATTAGAGGAAGCACTCATACAAATATTCCCATTTTGCATTAAACTAATTACAGATAACGAGACTATATTTAATAGCATAGCAGCAAAAACTCTTTTCCAAAGGCTATATATTAAACATTCAATGACCGCAGCAAACCATTCAACGTCGAACGCTCAAGTTGAACGGCTGCATTCAACCATTCTTGAAATTACTAGAACTCGCATTAAACAAAATAAATTAACCGCGACTGAAGAACTATTCAACGCAATCAAGGAATACAATAGGACAATACACACAAAAAGGAAACTCATCGAATTATTTTTTGAAAGGAGCAAGACTGAAGGAATAAAAAAACTGATCGAAAATAAGCAGGAGTATATGCTATCACACCACAATAAAAAACGAACACAATAATACAGGACAAACAGTTTATGTGAAACAAAACCGACGAAATAAAACAAATCCACGCTATTTGAAAAAAACAGTACAAGAGAATCGTGAGGACACAATTTTAACAACGGAAGGTAGATCGTACACAAGGACAACCTCAGAAACAATGATGAAGATAACACTAACATTAATCCTAGCAACATCCTTAGCTCAAGAAATAACCGACTTACAAGATCGCAAGTACGTGTTAACCGAGACTGACCCATCATTTTTGTATCAAGAACATGAGTACCTATTCCGAACTTATTCCGAACTTAAGCAAAATACTTAAACCATACTACGAGATCGCGGAACATAAAGGAGAGATGCCTAGTGAAGACGCAACAGAAACAGCATTGTTCAACAGAATAGAAATCCTCAGAAAACAACTACTGAATAATGGACGAGCCAGACGCTCAGGACGATCTCTAGATTTCTTACGATCGATTTTGAAATTTATCACAGGAGTCCCAGACCACGATGACCTGATTGAAATTAAAACAATACTCAACGACATAATTGAAAATAATAACAAACAAATACAAATTAATTTCAACTTTGAAATAATGATGAACACATTTAATATTGAGATGATTAAACAAAAAGTTATATTGCAAGAATTATACAAGGGATTATTTGACTTAACTACGACAATTAATTTCGCGAAGAACGGAAATTTTTATTTAGCAGCAATAAATATGGACGAGATTGAAAGGATATTAGAAAAGGAACAAACTAGTATACCGGTTATTGACATACTCGAACATGCAGACACGCATGTAGGCAGATTAGACGACACTTTCATTGTAATTTATAAATCTCCAGTCATTGAAAAGAAATGCACAAAATTACAAAGACTACGAAGCCCATTGTAATGTTATCCTAGAAAATAATGCACCTATTATAGATTTAGGACATGGTAATGTCGTATTACAGGGAAAACATATTTTGAACGAAAAATCAATTGAAGGATTGAATTTAATGCAATTTAATGAAACAATTATTATTGACTTAGAAGTATTCCACAACCAGGAACAAGAAATTAAAGATTATATTATAGCTAATGGAGTACTTGTAGTCCTAGGATTAAGTCTTCTTCTTTTTTACTGTCGTAGACACCGCTTACGGGATTATAGCCGAGTCAACAACAGCGCACCAGTCGTTTCTTTTCTTCGCTACGTGGCGCCAATTGGATATTCCAAGCGAGGCCAGGTCCTTCTCCACTTCGTCCTTCCAACGGAGTGGTGGTCTTCCTCTTCCTCTGCTTCCCGCGGCGGGTACTGCGTCGAATACTTTCAGAGCTGGAGTGTTTTCATCCATCCGGACAACATAACCTACCCAGCGTAGCCGCTGTCTTTTAATTCGCTGAACTATGTCAATGTCGTCGTATATCTCGTACAGCTCATCGTTCCATCGAATGCGATGTTCGCCGTGGCCAACGCGCAAAGGACCATAAATCTTTCGCAGAACTTTTCTTTCGAAAACTCGCAACGTCGACTCATCGGTTGTTGTCATCGTCCAAGCCTCTGCACCATATAGCAGGACGGGAATTATGAGCGACTTATAGAGTTTGGCTTTTGTTCGTCGAGAGAGGACTTTACTTTTAAATTGCATACTCAGTCCGAAGTAGCACCTGTTGGCAAGAGTAATCCTGCGTTGGATTTCCAGGCTGACATTGTTGGAGGGGTTACTGCCGGTTCCTAAATAGACGAAATTATCTACAACTTCAAAGTTATGACTGTCAACAGTGACGTGAGAGCCAAGTCGCGAGTGCGACGACTATTGGTTTGATGACAGGAGATATTTCGTCTTGCCCTCGTTCACTGCCAGACCCATTTGCGTTGCTTCCTTGTTCAGTCTGGAGAAAGCAGAACTAACGGCGCGGGTGTTGAGACCGATGATATCAATATCATCGGCATACGCCAGCAGCTGTACTCTCTTATAAAAGATTGTACCTGCTCGATTCAGTTCTGCAGCTCGAATAATTTTCTCCAACAGCAGATTGAAAAAGTCGCACGATAGGGAGTCGCCTTGTCTGAAACCTCGTTTGGTATCAAACGGCTCGGAGAGGTTCTTCCCGATCCTGACGGAGCTTTTCGTGTTGCTCAACGTCAGTTTACACAGCCGTATTAGTTTTGCGGGGATACCAAATTCAGACATCGCGGCATAAAGGCAGCTTCTTTTCGTGCTGTCGAAAGCAGCTGTGAAATCGACGAATAGGTGGTGTGTGTCGATTCTCCTTTCACGAGTCTTTTCCAAGATTTGGCGCATGGTTAATATCTGGTCGGTTGTTGATTTACCAGGTCTAAAGCCACACTGATAAGGTCCAATCAGTTTGTTGACGGTGGGCTTTCATCTTTCACACAATACGCTCGACAGAACCTTATATGCGATGTTGAGGAGGCTAATCCCACGGTAGTTGGCAGAGATTGTGGGGTCTCCTTTTTTATGGATTGGGCATAGCACACTTAAATTCCAATCGTTGGGCATACTTTTGTCAGACCATATTTTGGAAAGAAGCTGATGCATGCACCTTATCAGCTCTTCGCCGCCGTGTTTGAATAGCTCGGCCGGCAATCCATCGGCCCCTGACGCTTTGTTGTTTTTCAGGTGGGCAATTGCTATTCGAACTTCTTCATGGTCGGGCAATGGAACGTCTGCTTTATCGTCATCGATTGGGGTATCGGGTTCGCCTTCTCCTGGTGTTGTGCGTTCACTGCCATTCAGCAGGCTGAAGAAGTGTTCCATCCATAATTTAAATATGCTCTGGGCATCGGTGGCTAGATCACCTTGGGGGGTTCTACAAGAGTATGCTCCGGTCTTGAAACCTTCTGAAAGCCGCCGCATCTTTTCGTAGAATTTTCGAGCATTACCACTGTCGGCCAGCTTATCAAGCTCTTCGTACTCACACATTTCGGCCTCTTTCTTTTTTTGTCTACAAATGCGTCTCGCTTCCCTCTTCAACTCTCGGTATCTATCCCATCCTGCACGTGTTGTAGTCGATCGCAACGTTGTGAGGTAGGCAGCCTGTTTTCTCTCCGCTGCGACACGGCACTCCTCGTCGTACCAGCTGTTCTTTTGCACTTTCCGAAAACCAATGGTTTCGGTTGCAGCTGTACGTAAGGAGTTTGAAATGCCGTCCCACAGTTCCCTTATACCGAGTTGTTGACGAGTGCTCTTAGAGAGCAGGAGTGCAAGTCGTGTGGAAAGCCGGAGACAGCCAGATAGCTTGATGTATCTTCTTATGCTGGAATCTAGTACTACAGATAACCATATTTCGGGCCCCGGCGAAGTCGATCAGCCTCAACCCATTTTGGGATGTTTTCTCGTGGTGGCTGAATTTACCGACCGTAGTGCCAAAGATACCTTCTTTGCCCACCCTGGCGTTGAAGTCGCCAAGCACGATTTTGACATCGTGACGGGGGCATCTATCATAAGTGCGCTCCAAGCACTAATAAAAGGCATCTTTGGTCACATCGTCCTTCTCTTCCGTCGGGGCGTGGACGCAAATCAGCGATATGTTGAAGAACCTCGCTTTGATGCGGATTGTGGCTAGACGTTCATTCACCGGAATGAATGATAGTACTCGGCGACGGAGTCTCTCTCGCAGCACGAATCCAACACCAAACTTGCGCTCCTTTATATGGCCACTGTAGTAAATGTCACAAGGACCTACTCGCCTCTGTCCTTGTCCCGTCCATCGCATTTCTTGGACGGCGGTGATGTTAGCCTTTATCTTTACGAGGATATCTACTAGCTTGGCAGCGGCACCTTCCCAATTAAGGGACCGGACATTCCAGGTGCGTGCCCTCAAATCATAGTCCTTATTTCGTTTGCCATGGCCGTCATCAAAAGGGGGATCTCTCATTCGAGGCTGTTGGCGGTTTTTTATTGGGAGTGTTTTTTACGTGGCGGGTCCCAAACCCAGCGCACAACCCTATGCTGGGTTGTTCTTAGGCTACCCAGAGGATACTTGGTCAAAGACCGGATGTTGTGAGCTGCTTGACTCATATGTAAAAGAATCGTTTCTGGCCACTCCCAAGTGAATGGCGATCAAAGAACTTTCCTCACTTACGTGAACTACACATGACTCCATCCTCCATCCTAGGATTAAGTATATTTGTAATATTCAAACTATATATAATTTATCAAAAAACTGTATATCTGGGAAACTACAACGCTACCATAGAACGTGTAGGAATGACTCATCTACTCAAGACTCAAGTATTGATCAGGAGATCTATTTTTCACAAAAGAGGGGAGAGTTAATACTTTAACCTTTAACCACAACCTTATGTTTCAGTAAACATTAAAAAAGAATCATCAAAACAACTTTATCTTTGAACAGTAGAAGCGCACTATCAGTACAACAAACAATAACAACCCAAATAATTATTTACTAATAAACAACCAGCATCTCAATAGTAAGAGCAATAGCCTCGTCACTTTATCATTATCGACTGCCGAGTAACAAGTTACCACTTGTAACGCTTGTACAGTTTAATTCAATATTGAAATACATGTGAATATTATGCAAATAATAAAAATAAAGGATCAGTCAGAACCAATCTCATTGGCTGACTTAAAATTACATATAATTATTTTATTCCTAACGAGTAAATTAACTCCCGCAAAAAGGAGGGCGATAACGTTCGCGAACATCTAAACGAAATTTTCCATGCTGTCAACAAATTGAAGGAAATAAATGTCACTGTTGGGGATGATTTGTTAACTATATTGCTTCTTTATAGATTAATAGATCAACATCCGGCACACGCGGAATAACGAGACACAAATAAATAAATCAATAGTACTAGCTTAATTATTTTTAGTTATAAATAATTGATAATTGAAATTGTAATTTAGTCTTAGCAGAACAATTAACAATAAAGGTCATGTGTCCCAAAAATAAAAATTTTTTTAGCCGTTGCAATATAACCGGCAATAATTGGCGCCCGAGCTTAAAAAAGCTTGTTCGGTTGGTGAAGGTCTAACCGTGCCGTTAAGAAATAAAAAAAAAAACGCCGCGAAAAGACAGTGTTAAGAAAAACCAACATATTAAAAAAAGCATGAAAAGGATAGGAAAAGAGACTTCCTGGATGCTCCAAGGATACCAACAGAACTAGCGCGAAAGCCTACAGCCAAGGTAACAAAAACAGTGTGAGAAGGTGTACCTCAGTATGAACAAGGAAAAGGGATAAATACACAATCATCGCTTACGAGGATAATGAAGATGTATATGGTGTAAGTAGCATAAGAGATATACATAATTAATAATAAAAAAAACAGAGAGGAAAAAAATTGTGAAAAAAGTTATTATTAAGTGAAAGGAAAATTTTAATAAATTATTAAGCTACAGAAAAATTGTAAAAGAAAAGAGAAAGATTTTTAAATTAACCAAAATCTTTATGCATTTATATTAATAAATCAAGAACCAAACAGAATTCTCGTTTTAGCTATAGTTTAGGTAAATATAAATAACCAAAAAAATAAAATACGGCTTGTACAGCCATTAACATAAACTAAACTGAAAATAATATTGCTTAGCTCTGCGATTCCGTAGCCAACTCAGGAGTTGATCGGACCCTCCAGGGTAAAAAAGCCCCCTTCCTAGAAGGGATAACAAAAAATATAAATATTCAAACTAAAATAGTGGTATAAAAGTTTGAAAAAAATTTAAAAATGGAAAATCCAAACAATCTAATTAAACCCCCCGTACTCGGAATTAATCCTCCTGCTGCATCAACAGCACCGTCAGGCTCTAATAACACAATTCCGCCAGAATTGGCGAACATGATAGAAAACATGGTAACTTTAGCATGTGTACCTAATGTAGTACATAATATTCTTAATAATAAAATAAAACCGGTCATTACGGACTAAACATTAGACGAACAATTCCAAAACAACACGAATGAAATGGATAAGATTCCAGACGTTGGAGATCCTTAAGGGAATTTTCATGAAATGCCTCATAATTTAGTTCCTGGAAAAAAAGTGTCGAACGCATTTTAAGAATCTACGAACCCTCAAAAGGGACACCTAAATATTTCAGCATTTTAAATGTCATCAGAAATAAGATAGTTGGAAAGGCAGATATAGCCTTAGAGTCCTACAACACTCCCCAAGACTGGACAGCAATCCCCCGCTGCTTGACTACTCACTACGCATGTCTCATACAAGGACGAATGACAATTAACGAATTCTACCAAAAGGTATATGGACACTTATCTTTATTTCTGAACAAGATAGGATGTATGGAGATAGAAGAAGGAGCAGTCCACTTGTTAACGGAGAATTACCGCGCTAAAGCCCTCGATACTTTTATAAGGAGACTTTCTGGTGATCTTTCCCGGCTACTTGGCATTAAAGAACCAAAAAGCCTACCCGAAGCCCTCCATCTTTGTCTCAAATTAGAAAACCAAAGCTTCAGAGCTTCTCACGCTAATAACCAAACCTCTATCACACTATCAACTTCTCGTCAACAACTCATAAATCAGCAAGAACCACGACATCAATACAACCAACCCAGATATCATCAACCATTAAACCCTCAAACCACATCCAAATTTTATCCTGAACTAGCTTATCTACCAAACCCTTGACATATTCCAACCCACAAACTACCATAGCAACCAACTAAACCTTAATCACTCTAACATCCAAGAACATTCAAATCGGAATCCAAATCAATTTAGTCAATAATATCGACAACAAAACCAGAATCTATATAGTCCACAGCAAAACATTGCTCCTCCTAGACGCCCTAAACCACCTCAACCAATGAACGTGGATGAGAGTATAAGGTAGGGCTGCCATACGTCCTGGTTTACCAGGATTTGTCCTGGATTTGCACGAATTATCCTGGTGTACTGGTCAACCCTTAAACTGTTCTGGTATACTGTCAAATTCTCATGTATGTGAATAAATAAAATGAAAAAAAAGCTTTTCTTTTTTCAGATTATTGTTAGAGCGGATGCACACTTGTCAAGTACTTGAAAGCAAGAGAAATTTCCCCTGCTTCTCACCCCTCTTATCCTATGCGAGCAGAGTTGCTTTCAAGTACTTGACAAGTGAAAATGCGCTATTATGAAAAAATGTTCATCGCTAGTTTAATCGAAAATCGATAATAAAATTTGTTTCTTCTCTATCATATTGAACATATGATTTATGCATTGCTGGTAAACGTGGATTTGTATTGTTCGTAAGTTTTTCTATTTTCCGTTTAATAAATTTCATTTAAATGTTATTTCATTCTTCTTTAGCAAATGCCAAAAAGAAAGTGCAAATTTTTAAACACCTACACAGCTGAATGGTCGTATATGAAAAAAGGAAAAACTGATGACACTGCGTATTGCTCGATATGTGGATTTGACATTAACATTGCAAATGGTGAAAAGTCAAGCATTCTAGATCATGTAAAAAGTGCTAAACATCTTTCAAAAATAACAATTGCTTCATGTTCAAAAGATATTAGTTCTTTTATGGTTAAGAAGAATACACAACTTGAGCATTTGATAGAGGTTGCTAAAAGCAAAAGCGCCTACAGAATTGTAAATCATCATCAACCATTCAGCTCATTGGATTGTACCACAAAACTGGATGCCGTATTATATCCAGATTCAAAAATCCCCGCAAAACAATCGAACGCCAGAACAAAAGCAACAGCCATCATAAAGAATGTTTTGCCACCACATTCAGTTACGGAATTCACTAAAATACTAAAAGATCATGTTCCATTCTTTGGAATATCTACCGATTCGAGCAATCACAAAGTACAGAAAATGTTCCCCCTGATAATTCATTATTTTACGGAGAAAGGGTTGGAAATAAAATTTTTAAAAATACAGTCATTGCCAAATGAAACATCCGAAACAATAACAACATATAACAACATGCATCGATGCACTAAAAACTGATATTCCACTAAAAAATCTTACGGCTTTTGGTGCAGACCAACACAAACGTGAATTTTGGGGGCAGACAAAGGAATGGCGTAACTAACGTTTTTTACAAGTTGAAATCCGAATTGGGTCGAGAAATAGAGGGCATTGGTTGTTCTGCTCATGTCCTCCACAACACTATTTCACGTGCTACAGATGTACTGTCAATTGACATTGAATCTGTGTTTTTGAAGATATATAAATATTTCTGCATCTTCACGGTTAGAACTGAACGATTGAAACAGTTTTGTGAAAACGCATAGGTAATATTTAACGAAATACTCTCCCATACAAGAAGTCGGTCTTTTGCCTGCAACAGAGCATATATTACAGCTTTGGATACCGCTCAAAGAATTCTTTGAGGTTGAAAAAGGAGCAGCGAAAGTAATTACTGACTTTTTTAAAAATCCGTTAGCAGAACTATATTTCACATTCATACACAGCCAAGCATTTGTAATTGAGAAACAAATCAAAATCAAAAAATTGAAAAGCGAAATATTTCAGTTATGGAAGTTCAATTAATTTTAAGTGAAACTATATGTGATATGAAAGACAGATTTGAAAACAATTTTATTGGAATTCAAACACAAACAGTTTTGAATAATTTAAAGAACAAATGTTTGAATGATAAAATTTCTGATTTTGAAAATGACGTTAAAACTTTTTTTACGACTTCAATTAACTACTTAGAGGATTGGGTGGTCCCCTTAAAAAAGTATGCAATTTTTAATTGGATGACATTAAAAAATATACCTAGATAGACTGACGTTCAAAAAACGATAACTTATTTACAAGAAAAAAATATTATTTTGTCTGATGAATCCTTCCAAGAAGTTTCTTATCTTAAGTCATTTTTAGAGATAAATAAAGAATATCTAAAGGATAAGGATACAATTAAAAAATGGTTTTATTTTATTTTGACAAAACTTCTGAAAAGGAGCGAAAAGAAAATTTGTTAAAGATAGTACAATATTTATACGCAATGCCCAGTCATAATGTTTACGTAGAACGTATTTTTTCATTAATAAGTTCACAATGGACCAAAGAAAGATCATTCAATGTAAGTTTAATTTTAATATGACATGCTATGAATTTTACAACTAATATCAAAGAAAAAACTTTCACATAAATTCTAACGAACCACCAGAGGACCAATACAACGAAAGCGTATACAACTACAATGACCAATACAACTACAATAACCAATACGACTAAAATGAGCAAACATACAATGAGCCAAATCACAAGGACACAATTGAAGAAACACTCGACCTCACTGACGTACATTTTTTAGACTAAATAGCTCTTCGCTACCTTATTTCAGATGCAGGACGAAGAGCGGCGAAATAATGCAAATATTAGTAGACACCGGATCCAATAAAAATTACATACAATCAAGCTTAATAGAAAAAGCAATAGCGAACAATACTCCTTTTCTAGCCAACTCAGTAAGCGGCAAAATAAAAATTACTCGCCATACATATCTAAATCTTTTCAATTTGGAAAATTGCAAATTAAAATTTTTCATACTGCCAACACTCACCACTTTCCATGCCATATTGGAAAATGATAGCTTAAAAGCACTTTCAGCAATCATACACACAAAAGAAAATTACATGGTAATAGCAAATACGAAAAGAATCTATCTGAGACAATATAGTGTACAGGACGTTAACTTAATACATATCCGTGACGAACATATGAGTACAGTAGAAAAACATACAATTAGGAAACTAGTACAAAAGCACCGAAACCAATTTTCGAAACCGGACGAAAAACTAACCTACACAACAAAAGTAGTTGCAGGAATTCGAACAAATTCAGACACGCCTATATACTCCAAGTCATACTCTTATCCTATTAGCCTTAAACAGGAAGTTGAAAAGCAAGTAAATAAATTATACGACGGTTTCATACGACAATCAAGATCACCCTATAACTCACCTGTACGGGTACCGCCTAAAAAAGAAGATGCGTCTGGGAGAAACAAATTTAGAATGGGTATAGATTACAGGAAGCTAAACGCAGTTACAGTTGCAGATAGGTATCCAATAACTGAAATCAATGAAGTTCTCTCCCAACTAGGAGAAAACCGAATTTTCTCTGTGATTGATTTAAAAAGCGGTTTCCATCAAATTCCTCTTAAGGGATCTGACGTGAAAAAAACAGCACTTTCGGTGAACAATGGGAAATACGAGTTCACCCGACTTCCGTTTGGTTTGAAAAATGCCCCAGCCATATTTCAAATGACACTCGACGAAATGGACAACACTATTAAAACCAAGATAATATCAGAAAATCCCTTTCTACCCATCTTGATACATGAATTTACCCTTACACAAACTTACCTAAATAGACTCCGACCCAAAAGATTTAAAAAATATATAGAAACAATAGGAAAAGTCTGGAAATGAATCGCGGGAAATCCCGATCACGATAAGTCAATAATTTTAGATAATCAAATAAATAATATAATAAACAACAACATTAATCAAGTAGTAATAAGTAAAATAATTTTTGACAGGATAAACACTATTACGAGAGTATAGAATAAAATTTTGAAAGCGGTACAGTATAATGAAGATGTACAACGCAATTTTGCTATAAAATTAAAATATAAATTAAAGATTGTAAAAGAAGAAATTATTAATATTGATTATGCGATTAATCGCGCCAAAGCCGGAATCGTCAATTCGTATATTTTATCAAATGAAAAACTACCATTAGCAAAATCCATTTTCATAAAAAATAACTTCACACTAAATAAAGTAGAAGAATCACTAGAACTTGCAAATACAAAAGTAGCCTCAAATGAAAAAAATGTTATTATATATGGTAGGAATACCATTAACAAACGAAGAAATTTGCGATTCAATTGTTATCAAACCCATAAAAAAAACAAGTAAGGAAGGGCTAAGTTCGAGTGTCACCGAACATTTTATACTTTCGCATGATAAAGTGATAATCGAGATTTCATTATCCGTCATTTACATATTTTTTTATTTTGCTGTAAAATTAATTAGATTAGTAGTTCCTGAGATATGGTTTTTGGTCCATAAGTGGGCGACCAGAGCGGAAAAAAAGGATTTTTTTTATCATTCCAAATTTGTACCATCTTTTCAATTTAAGCTAAAAACTAATGAAATAACATTATCCGAATACTTTGGCTTGATATATTCAATGGTTTTTTGTTGGGAGAGCTTCAAAGCTTCAAAGTATCAACGCAAAGTTACTCAGAAAAATGTGATGAATATTGCAAAGGTTAAAACTCAAAAGTTAACCATAAAATATCAATTGTAAAGTTTTTATTTATTAAAACCAATGTCATAGATGTGATTTACATCATCAAATGTATACTTTGTTTTTCAAGACTTTTTTTAATATGATGTTTTTTCATGGTCCAAAAAATCACATGTTTCACAACTTCAACAGAATATAACTATTGTGTGCAGGAGCGCGCAGGTTAGCCACTTACACAAAATAAACTTTAAAATCTCCTTAATCGATAGAAAAAAAATCAGCTGCAATTAGCTGCCAATTCATGAGTAATTAGCATTTTAATCTACTGTAACTGCAACTGCGTTGTTTGTTTGCTTGATTCGCTGCTTTGTTTTTTTGCCGGCTTCGTTGTTTTGTTTGTTTTTTTGATTGTTCGGTTTGTTGCTTTGTTGTTATTTTTTGGAGTATTCTCTCGTTATACAACAACAACAAAATACTAGTTTAGATGCATTATATTATTAGAACTAATTACACAGTACAACAGCTAATCTGGGGGGTGAGAAATTCAAGCAGCAATAGATCCTCAAAAATTTGAAATTTATTGCATGAAAACTGCGAGGTTATACGAGTATGTCAGCCTTTATGAATTTTACTATATGCCAATGACGGTACATAAAGTTTTAATGAATGGAAGTAAAATTGTTTCATTCTCTATTTTACCATTGGGCATGCTATCAGAGGAGGCTCAAGAAGCTCGCAATAAAGATTACAAGAAATATAGGCTTAATCATTCTAGAAAATGCGACAGAATTTCTACAAATCAAGATGTAATGCACTTGCTTTTAGCTTCATCGGGTCCTTTTATTAATGGTTTCAGAACAAATCCCAAAAATAAAACTTTAGAATTGGACGATGATGTTAAAAAATTACTTGTTGAATAAGTAATTAATAATATATGATAATTTTTGAATATTTATTGGTTATGTTATATGGGAGGTGGGCGTAGTTGTGGACTTGTTTCATTTTTAGAGAAATAATAATTTTTATTGATTCAAATCCGTTTGACAAATTTTTAACAGTCTAGCTGTGATAACAGCGAAAATATTGCAACTTTTGTGATTATATTATATGGGAGATGGGCGTAATTGTGGGCGGATTTGCTTTATTTTTTCTGCACAAGCTTATATTTACAAAATGTTACACTGTAGAAAATTTTGTTACTGTAGGATGATTTTTGTGTTATATGGGAGGTGGGCGTGGTTGTGGGCGGATTTTAACAAAAATTTTTTTTTCATCTAATTTGGCAAAATGAGAGATGTGTGCCAAATTTCAAAGCCCTACCTCGATTCCTTCTATTTTTTGCCGCGGCTTGTATGAAGCGGCACCACTGTGCACCACGTCCATTTTCAATTAAAAAAAAAAAGCCAGGGTGCAGCTTCCTTCTGTCATTTCTTCCGTAAAATTTAGTGTTTCTGACGTTTTTTGTTAGTCGGTTAACGCACTTTTAGTGATTTTCAACATAACCTTTGTATGGGAGGTGGGCGTGGTTATTACCCGATTTCTTCCATTTTTGCACTGTATATGGAAATGCCTGAAGGAAACGACTCTATAGAGTTTGGTTGACATAGCTATAGTAGTTTCCGAGATATGTACAAAAAACTTAGTTATGCCCCTCCCTAATGCGATCCTTTGTGCCAAATTTCACTTTAATATCTTTATTTATGACTTAGTTATGACACTTTATAGGTTTTCGGTTTTCGCCATTTTGTGGGCGTGGCAGTGGGCCGATTTAGCCTATCTTCGAACATAACCTTATAATATAAAAATATAAAAATAAATCTTGTGGGATCACACGCCGTTCAATATCGTAATTCCACAGTTTTAATCGACAACCAAAAACACTCCTTTAATGAAATACTAACTAGTAAACCATTACCCGCAATCTTACAGTCAAATATCCCTTCGAACAAAGAGGAAGAAATTCTCAGCCTTGAGATGATGAAGGAACTCCACATAAATAACACCAATCAGTTACAAACACTGACGACAACCCACACAGCAGCTCTAATAACAAATTATTCATTAGTAGTTATATGCCTGATGAGTCTAGCAACAATAGGCACTGCATCAATCATAAGGAAGAATTGTAAGACAAAACTAATAGAACCATCGAGCTACAATGTAAACGTGAATGTGGCCAATAATAAAGAAGACACATCGAAAACTCCCACGCCACATCCGGCACGCACAGTATAAACTACAGCCAGGATTTAAGGCTGAGCAACAATAATGCAACCATTGCAACAATTGTCGAACAATTAACAAATCAACATCCGGCACACGCGGAACAACGAGACACAAATAAATAAATCAATAGTGCTAGCATAGCAATAGAGCTATTCAAACACGGCGGCGAAGAACTGATAAGGAGCATGCATCAGCTTCTTTGCAAAATATGGTCGGATGAAAGCATGCCCAACGATTGGAATTTCAGTGTGCTATGCCCAATCCATAAAACAGGAGACCCCACAATCTGCGCCAACTACCGTGGGATAAGCCTCCTCAACATCGCGTACAAGGTTCTATCGAGCCTATTGTGTGAAAGATTAAAGCCCACCGTCAACAAACTGATTGGACCTTATCAGTGTGGCTTCAGACCTGGTAAATCAACAACCGACCAGATATTCACCATGCGCCAAATCTTGGAAAAGACCCGTGAAAGGAGAATCGACACTCACCACCTATTCGTCGATTTCAAAGCTGCTTTCGACAGCACGAAAAGGAGCTGTCTTTATGCCGCGATGTCTGAATTTGGTATCCCCGCAAAACTAATACGGCTGTGTAAACTGACGTTGAGCAACACGAAAAGCTCCGTCAGGATCGGGAAGGACATCTCCGAGCCGCTTGATACCAAACGAGGTTTCAGACAAGGCGACTCCCTATCGTGCGACTTTTTCAATCTGCTGCTGGAGAAAATTATTAGAGCTGCAGAACTGAATCGAGCAGGTACAATCTTTTATAAGAGAGTACAGCTGCTGGCATATGCCGATGATATTGATATCATCGGTCTCAACACCCGCGCCGTTAGATCTGCTTTCTCCAGACTGAACAAGGAAGCAACGCAAATGGGTCTGGCAGTGAACGAGGGCAAGACGAAATATCTCCTGTCATCGAACAAATAGTCGTCGCACTCGCGACTTGGCTCTCACGTCACTGTTGACAGTCATAACTTTGAAGTTGTAGATAATTTCGTCCATTTAGGAACCGGCAGTAACACCTCCAACAATGTCAGCCTGAAAATCCAACGCAGGATTACTCTTGCCAACAGGTGCTACTTCGGACTGAGTATGCAATTTAAAAGTAAAGTCCTCTCTCGACGAACAAAAGTCAAACTCTATAAGTCGCTCATAATTCCCGTCCTGCTATATGGTGCAGAGGCTTGGACGATGACAACAACCGATGAGTCGACGTTGCGAGTTTTCGAGAGAAAAGTTCTGCGAAAGATTTATGGTCCTTTGCGCGTTGGCCACGGCGAATATCGCATTCGATAAAACGATGAGCTGTACGAGATATACGACGACATTGACATAGTTCAGCGAATTAAAAGACAGCGGCTACGCTGGGTAGGTCATGTTGTCCGGATGGATGAAAACACTCCAGCTCTGAAAGTGTTCGACGCTGTACCCGCCGCGGGAAGCAGAGGAAGAGGAAGACCTCTACTCCGGTGGAAGGACCAAGTGGAGAAGGACCTGGCCTCGCTTGGAATATCCAATTGGCACGACGTAGCGAAGAGAAGAAACGACTGGCGCGCTGTTGTTGACTCGGCTATAATCACGTAAGCGGTGTCTACGCCAGTAAAGAAGAAGAAGAAGCTAGCATAAGTAATTTTTAAGTTATAAATTATTTATAATTGAAATTGTAATTTAGTCCTAGCAGAACACTTAACAATAAAGGTCATCTTGACCAACAATACAAATGTTTTTAGCTGTTTCAATATAACCGGCAATAATTCATATCGCCAAATTGTCCATCGAGACCAAAGGTAAAAAACAACAACACAACTACTGGAGCGAAAAGTAGAACTTCGAAAAATCCATGTTGTTCGAATCAGCACGTAGAATAACCAACTCCGGCGAATATTGGTGCTTAGGCAGCGGCCGTTCATCACATAAGAGTGCGAAAAAGAGCGAATTCAATAACTTTAGAGAGATTAGCTAGCAACAGCACGGATAAAATCACGGGTATAGGTAACGTTGAAGTTATTATTAACGAAAACAATAGCGAAGAGCGGATTAATTTCGAAAATGTATTGTAGGTTAAAGGTTTAAGAACGAATTTGCTCTCCGTTTCGAAAATTACGAATGAGGGGTAAGAAGTAATTTTTCGGCGAAATGAAGCTGTCATTTCAAAGAATGGGGAAACTATTCTGACAGCGATAAGAATCGGTGACTTGTACTATGTTAAGGGTTTTGATCAATCTGCGAGATTATCGCAAACGAAGCCAAATAGCATAAACACATGGCAAGCACGAATGGGCCACCTAAACGAAAAGGATTTAAAACGCGCAATTGGTATGGTATACGGTATAAATTTTCATACAAATGAAAAATTGCAAACTTGCGAAATCTGTATAAGCGAAAAACAAACACGAGAAAGATTATGAAAGCAGAGGGACCAACGTACAACCGAGTTACTAGAGATTGTACACAGCGACGTTTGCGGTCCAATGAAGGTTTGCTCACATTCAGGTGCAAAGTACTTCGTGACATTCACTGACGAT
Organism: Bactrocera dorsalis; assembly: GCF_023373825.1. Classification (NCBI taxonomy): domain Eukaryota; kingdom Metazoa; phylum Arthropoda; class Insecta; order Diptera; family Tephritidae; genus Bactrocera; species Bactrocera dorsalis. The sequence goes on from NC_064303.1 coordinate 64,951,170, forward strand.
TTTTCGAGATATTTCAAAGTTTATTTCATGAAAAATAAGTCAGAAGTTTTGGAAAAATTTAAAATATTTGAGAATATGGTGGAAACGTATACAGCAAAGAAAGTTAAAACACTACAGACGGACAACGGGTTGGAGTATATGAGTAACGAATTTCAAAACTATTTAAATGAATGTGGAATTGAGCGGCGATCGACCGCTCCTTATACACCACAGCAAAATGGCATAGCTGAAGGAAAAAATATAGCTCTTTTATAAATGTCTAGATGCATGTTAACACAAGCAAGATTAAAAACAATATTTTGGGCAGAGGCTGTAAACACAGCGAACTGTAGTCGAAATAGATGTCCCACAGGTAAAACTCCCACAGTCATTCACTTCAGACCTTTTGGTTTAAAATGTTACGTTTTAATAAAAGATAAGTCCAATGGAAAATTTGATTCCAGGTCTGAAGAACGTATACTAGTAGGTTATTCGAATGAAGCTAAAGCTTATCGATTGTGGTCTCCTCAAAAGAAGAGGGTTGTAGTCAGTCGAGATGTGAAATTTTTAGATGAAACATTTGATAGAAATGATGATAAATACTGTGAAGATGGATCTGTGGAGATAGATTTCGATACACGAAAAGATGAAAGTATAGTTGAGTCTGAGAAAATAATTGAGGGGTCTTCAACCGAAAGCGAAAATGAAAACATAATTACTGTATCAATAGTTCCGAAAAGGGGCAAATGTAGACCAAAGCTAATTCGAGGTGGAACCCGTGGACGGCCCAAGAAGTTATTTCAAGAAGTCACAACTAAGAGAACTGATAATGAATCTGAATCTAGTGTAGGTTTTGAAGAATGTGAATATGCAAATATATCACTAGTAAATGACCCAACGACTTTTCAGGAAGATATAAACAGTGAAGAATGTAATATGTGGCTGCGTGCCATGACATCATTCAGAATGATGGCTGTAATTGCAACCCAAAAGAAATTTCAAATACATCAAATGGATGTTATGACTGCTTATTCGAACGGTGCCCTAGATGAAGCAGTATATATTGAAATACCTGAATACTTAGATGTAATCCTTAAAAAGGTAGCAGCAGGATATCCGACACACATAAAAAAGACTAAAGCTGAACAAATACGACGTACATCATAAAATTAGCAGAAGTCAATATCGAAAACCAAAGATCCGGTACGTAGACTAAACAAATATTTATATGGATTACGACAGTCTGGTTTTCAATGGTATCAAAAATTAACGAATAAACTAAGACAAATAGGATTTAATGCATCTAAATGCGATCCACGTTTATTTATATTGAAACAAAAATCAAAGATAATGCTAATTACAGTGCATGTAGACAATTTACTCTTTGCTACGAATGATCGTGAATGGTTAAAAGAAGTCAAGAAATCTCTTTCGGAAAGTTTTGAAATGAAAGATTTAGGACCAGTTAAAATATGTCTTGGTATTGAATTTAAACAAGATACAATTGCAAACTTGAAAAACCAGTTAAGTCAGACAACAAAGAAATACAAAATATTCCATATCAAAGATTAATTGGTGCTCTATTGTATTTGGCTGTAACAACACGACCTGGGGTCGAATCGTTACATCCGTGCACGGATCGGCAAACGTACGAAAGAAAATTACGTGATACGTCAATCGTATGTGGCGATTGGCATTATGACATACGAAAGCGAACGGATCGTAATGTGTTTTCAATTCACAATAGTTTTTAAATTCCACATTGCTATGGATCGTAGGTCGCAATAGATGTGGAACTGTCAAAACTGTCGCAAAATATTTAATAAATTTGTTAGTTTAAACATCAAACGGTTGAATATCAAGATGGATCCGACTTTGTTTTTTTATTTGAGCTCTAGTGAGAGTGATAGTGATGAAAAAATAGTGCGGAGGCAACTAAGAGATCGGAGCAATCCTTTGGCACTGCCGAACACAGCGTAGGTATATAAAAATTAAATCATGAAACCTCATTAATGAAGTTTTCTTTGCAGATTTTTAAAACGATTTCGTCTAAGTAAAGAGGCTTTTGAATATGTCCTAAATAATATATGTTTAACGCAATCTGACGTCAGAGCAGTGCCTCCAGTGTTACAATTAGCAACCACGCTCTCACATTTGGCTGGCGGTGGATACCAGCACAGTGTAGGCAGTGACTATTTAATCGGGATTTGTCAAAGCACTGTTTCGAAGCTGACATCCCATGTACTTAAAGAAATGGAAACGAAGTTGTGCCCTCAGTTTATACGGTTTACACCAGAGGATTCCCTTACGTGTAAAGAGTGGTTTGTGCAGCAATATAAAATTCCAGGAGGTGAATATACACTTTACTAAAATAGTAATATTACTAATTATAAATAATTTTTAGTTATAGGGTGCGTTGATGGAACCCACATCGGCTTACAAAAACCCACAGTGAACGAGCACATGTACTTCAATAGAAAAGGCTACCATAGTATCAACGCTATGATAGTAAGTTGCTTTTATAATATATTTCTTGAATATACATTTATGCATATTTGTTAAATTTTGTATTGTCAGATATGTGATCACACTTACAAAATTTTGGCTATTAACTGTCAATACGGTGGTGCAGCCCACGACTCATTTGTTTGGAAACACTCGGACCAGCGAAGAGTTTTGGAAGAACGATTTCAGCACAACAGGAATGAAAATTCATGGCTTTTAGGTATATTTTCATTTTGTTCTTTTTACCACATTTATTTTATTTATATTTTAACAGGGGATTCTGGCTACCATTTGGAACCATGGTGCATAACTCCTTACAGAAACGCTTCGGAGGGTGCAAGTGAAGCTATGTTCAATGAAATACATTCCAAGGCAAGATGTATCGTCGAACGAACTATCGGAATTTTAAAAGGACGCTGGAGAATTTTAGGATATGGCAGCAGAGGAAGGTACCATCCGACAAAAGTGGCAAGATTTGCTAACGTTTGTGCAGCATTACACAACATCTGCATTAATTTAAAATAAATTATGATCCTCAGAATTGCGAATCTGATCAAACAACGGATATCGACACTGGGGTAGCGAACCGCCTCACCGCAATCGGCCAAACAATAAGGGATCAAATAATGCACTCTTTAATAAATTGAAGATGAAAATGTCTATGTATTTATTCTTGTAAATTTTTTTCCCTTCTAAACTGAAATACAAAAATTTTGTTCATATAAACTCATTGTTTTTATTAGTCGTTTCATCACGTTTGTTGGTTTTATCACATTTCTTAAATATTGTTACAAAAAGTAGTATTAAGTTTTATTTGTATTGCTATAAGCATCCCTGATTATGAACAATAGCTGTAGGTATATGGAATAGCATTTGTCTTGTTGTAGACATCTGGCGCCACGGCTGTCTGCTTGTCGAAACAATAGACATCTGGCGCCGCACTGTCTGCTTGTCTAGTTAAACAATTGCTGAGTCTGGCGCCGCGACTGTCTGCTTGCGTCTGGCGCCGTATAGCCGTATGTTCTGGTAATTTCCAGACGCGATATTCTAGAAGGACACGTCGGCATCAGCGAGAAGTGCGTGGCTATATAAGCCGTGGCAGCGCCAACGTAATCAATCAGTGCTAAGAGTAAACTGCTATAGTGTAGACGAGTTGTGAAATAAAGAGTTGTTGAATTAAATTAAACAGTGTTGATTTTATTTGTCAATCCAGAGATACGAACCTAACAAAGTAAACTAGCAAGAGTAAATTCGTAACAATTGGTGTCAGAAGTGGGATTGTCAAATAATCCAAATTCAAGATGGTTAAATTCGGAGAATTGAGAATTCAGCAATTAAAAAAAGAACTGGAGGAGCGTAATTTGCCGATAAGCGGACAAAAGGCGGATCTGCAGGCACGATTACGTGAAGCAATGGAAGCGGATGGAATCAATGTGGACGAGTTCGAATTTGTTGGGCCAGAAACTTCTACAAAGGTAGAAGAAAAAGTAGAAGAACAACGAACATCATCAAGTGCAGACACGAACATGCTGTTAGTGGCTTTTAAGCAAATAATAGCTGAAAATATATCACAAATAACAGAGAATGCAGTGCAAACAGAAAATCGTCTGGCACAGCAAATAGCTGAAAATACATCGCAGTTAAAGTCTTGCCTTACACAACAAATGACTGAAAATAATACGCAGTTAGAAAAGCGTTTGGTACAACAGATTACAGAAAATACTACACAAGTACAAAAACAAGTGCAAGAGAAATTTTCAAAATTTGAAGACGAATTAAGCACTTTAAAAAATGACGAAGAAAATTTGAAATCAGAAGTTCTTCAACTGAGTAATCGTATGCGAGAACTGCAACTACTTGGCCCTGCACCATCAACAAATAATCAAAGATTGAAGGCACCCACATTCGATGGAAGTATTCCATTTCAAATTTTCAAACTTCAGTTTGAAAAGACAGCAATGGCCAATAACTGGAATGCAGCGGACAAAGTGGCGTCCTTGTTTGTATCATTGAAAGGACCTGCGGCAGAAATCCTTCAGACTATTCCAGACTGTGAACGGGACAACTATGAGGCATTAATGAGTGCGATAGAAAGACGATATGGTAGTGAGCACCGGAAACAAATATACCAGATCGAACTGCAAAATAGGGGTCAGAAGATGAACGAGTCATTGCAAGAGTTCGCAACTGAAATCGAACGACTGGCTCATTTGGCAAATGCAGATGCACCTGTGGATTACATTGAGAGGGTAAAAATTCAATGTTTCATAAATGGAATTCGTGATGTGGACACCAAACGCGCCACATATGCATTGCCAAAAAGAACGTTTGCTGAAACGGTTTCGCACGCCCTCACACAGGAAACAGCTTCCCTACTAAGTAAACCAGCACACAAAGTACAAAGGGTTGAAATGGAACAACCGGCGCTGATGGAAGAAATATTGAAGACTCTGAAGACAATTGCTGCACCGCGAGTAAATACAACAGGAAGATGTTTCAACTGTGGAAAAGCGGGTCACTTTGCCCGAAATTGCAATATAAAAGTAAACCCATCAAAACGGAAACAACCAATAGATAACGAGGACGGAGCATCCACATCTCACAAGTCGTTAAACTAAAACGGAACAGTTCAAAGGGGCGTGAGCTGGTTCCCACAACTATTTGCCCCGCCATCTCGATATCACAAATAGGTCGCCATGACAACAATCTTACTATCAACGGCATCGTAAATGGACGACTGTCAACGCTTACTTTGGATACTGGTGCCACACATTCAATTATCCGACCGGATGTGGTAAGAGGAACGGTTGAACCATTAGTCGGTTGCAAGCTTCGAACGGCCACCGGGGAGGAAGCAGCTGTCGCGGGAAAAGTGTTTTGCAAAGTGATGATTGGTACCCTGGAAGTTAATCACATCTTCATCGTAGCAGAAATCACGGATGAAATCATAATGGGAGTAGATTTCATGATTGATCACGGGGTTACTTTGGATTTAAACAAGCAAATGCTGTTTTGCCAGAACATGGAGATGCCTATAAACACCGGATATGTGACCAACGTTGAAAGTAAGAGGGTGATTGTTGATGATAATCAGAGTATTCCACCAAAATCTGAGGCGATTGTATGGGCCAAAGTGAATGGAGGAGGTGGGACTGAAGAGTTGTGGATTGTGGAACCAACAAAAATAGATACACCCATATTGGTAGGAAGAACGCTTGTGAAAACTAGTGAAGACGCCATCATTCCGGTCAGAGTAGTGAATGAATTCAACACGCCTATAAGTCTGAAGAAAGGAGCCGTAATTGGACAGTGCCAGAATATAAGTGCAATAGCACGATGCAAACGGTCACAACAGAAACCTACTATTGAGCCACAGCAGATAAGTCCTACACTCCTAAATAATTTGCTGAACGAACTGCATGGAAATGAAAAATTAAAAGCAGAAAAACTATTAGAAAAATACGCATCCATATTTGCAAACGAAGGAAACACAGGAAGAACCGGCATTGTCAAGCATCGCATAAATACTGGAGACGCTAAACCAATCCGACAAGCTCCGCGTAGGGTTCCACTAGCAAAACGTGAGGATGCTAACAAAATTATTGAAGACATGCACAAAAACGGTGTAATCGAACCTTCAATAAGTCCATGGAGCTCACCTATCGTCTTAGTTAAAAAGAAAGATGGTAGCACCCGTTTCTGCGTAGATTATAGGAAGTTGAATGATGTCACAAAGAAAGACAGTTATCCTCTACCAAGAATCGACGATACATTAGACACCTTGTCTGGAGCGAAATGGTTTTCTACATTAGATCTACAAAGTGGATATTGGCAAGTCGAGATCGATGAATGTGACCGTGAAAAGACCGCTTTCAGCATGGGCGACGGGTTATGGGAATTCTCTGTGATGCCATTTGGGTTATGTAATGCGCCTGCAACGTTCGAGCGACTGATGGAACATGTGTTAAAAGGACTCAACTGGAAGACATGTTTGGTGTATCTTGATGACATTATCATCATGGGAAAAAGTTTTGATGATCATCTGAAAAATCTAGAGGAAGTCTTTCAGCGAATAGCATCAGCCGGATTACGCTTGAATCCCAAAAAGTGTTCATTATGGAAGAAGCAGGTCACATATCTCGGACATAAAGTGTCAACTGACGGGATTCACACCGAGGAAGGAAAAATAAAAGCAGTGAAAGATTGGCCTCGACCCACCAACATACATGAACTCCGCAGCTTCCTCGGCTTATGCACGTATTATCGCCGTTTCGTACCTGGATTTGCGAACGTGGCTAGTAGTTTACATGATTTAACAAAGAAGAATCGTCCGTTTTTATGGCAGTTGGAACAGGAAAAAGCGTTTGAGCAGCTTAAGGAACTACTTTGTACGGCGCCGATGTTGGCTTATCCAATACCTGGAAAGAAATTCATCCTGGATACAGATGCGAGCGCTTATGGAATTGGAGGTGTCCTGTCTCAGCTCATCGACGGACAAGAAAGAGTAATTGGGTATTACAGCAGAGTGCTCGGGAAACCAGAGAAAAACTACTGTGTGACGCGAAAAGAACTACTAGCTGTGGTGGAATGTGTAAAACATTTCCACAAGTATTTGTATGGACAACGATTCTTGCTGAGGACTGATCATGCAGCATTAAAATGGTTATTACAGTTTAAGAATCCGGAAGACCAAATTGCACCATGGATTGAAAGATTACAGAATTACGACTTCGAAACGGAACATCGAAAGGGGATTCACCACAAAAATGCCGATGCATTATCACGTCGCCCTTGTCCACTGGAATGTAAACATTGCTCCAAATCAGAAGGAAAAGAAGGTATAATCGACGTGCGATTACTGAATATAGAACCTGAAGATGATTGGACTCCTCACCGCATCAGAATCAATCAGCTGGAGGACCCTGATCTTGCAAAGCTGGTAATGGCCAAAGAAAATGGGGTACGACCACCAAAGGAACAAATAAGTAGCGAGAGTCCAACTGCAAAAGCATATTGGGCCCAATGGAACAGCATAAACCTCGTTAATGGATACCTTCATCGTACCTGGGAAAGCGAAGATGGCAAACATTCTCGTCTGCTGATCATAGTACCGAAGTCCATGATCCCGAAAGTATTGAAAGAATATCACAATGGACCTAGTGGAGGGCACCTTGGAATTACAAAAACTATAGAGAAGATTAAACAACGGTTCTACTGGATCGGTTGTCGAGATTCCATAGCAGAATGGATAAGTAATTGCGTAGAGTGCATGGCAGCTAAAGGTCCTAAAGCCAAAAGTCGCGGTAGGCTACAACAGTATAACGTGGGATCACCATTTGAACGAGTCGCAATGGATATTGCAGGTCCGTTCCCAACCAGTACGGCCGGAAACAAATATCTACTGGTTGTCATGGACTATTTCAGTAAATGGCCAGAAGTATATGCCTTACCAAACCAGGAAGCGAAGACCGTAGCCGAAGCGTTTGTAGAAAATTGGATAACAAGGTTCGGAGTGCCCGTCGAATTACACTCAGATCAAGGCAGAAATTTCGAATCTTCCATTTTCCAAGAAGTCTGTACATTATTGGGCATCCACAAGACACGGACAACAGCGTTACACCCACAATCAGATGGGATGGTAGAGAAATTCAACCTAACGCTCGAAGAACATCTGCGGAAAATCGTTGATAAAGACCAACGGAATTGGGACAAGCGCATCCAGATGTTCCTGCTGGCGTATCGTTCAGCGAAGCACGAGACAACTGGTTACACGCCGGCAAAGATTATTTTCGGATCTGATCTGCGACTCCCTGCTGATCTTAAGTTTGGAACGAATCCTACAGCTGTAAGAAATGATGGAGATTATTGTTCTGCCTTAAAGGAAGAAATGAATGAATTGCATCTAATGGTAAGACAGCATACGCATCTGATGAGCAATAAGATGAAGGACCGGTTCGATCAAGCGGCAAATTCAAAAGGTTTTGAAGAAGGTGATCTGGTCCTGTTGTACAATCCACTTCGAAAGAAAGGCTTGTCCCCGAAACTGCAGACAGCCTGGGAAGGACCCTATATGGTGATGAAACGACTTAATGACGTGGTATACCGCATACAAAGAAATGGAAAAGCACGATGTAAAATGAAAGTAGTACATTTGGAGAGGCTCGCCCCATTTGGTTCAAGAGGATTTGTGCCTAATCGAGACGATTAGGCTTTAGTGGAGGGCAGTGTTACAAAAAGTAGTATTAAGTTTTATTTGTATTGCTATATGCATCCCTGATTATGAACAATAGCTGTAGGTATATGGAATAGCATTTGTCTTGTTGTAGACATCTGGCGCCACGGCTGTCTGCTTGTCGAAACAATAGACATCTGGCGCCGCACTGTCTGCTTGTCTAGTTAAACAATTGCTGAGTCTGGCGCCGCGACTGTCTGCTTGCGTCTGGCGCCGTATAGCCGTATGTTCTGGTAATTTCCAGACGCGATATTCTAGAAGGACACGTCGGCATCAGCGAGAAGTGCGTGGCTATATAAGCCGTGGCAGCGCCAACGTAATCAATCAGTGCTAAGAGTAAACTGCTATAGTGTAGACGAGTTGTGAAATAAAGAGTTGTTGAATTAAATTAAACAGTGTTGATTTTATTTGTCAATCCAGAGATACGAACCTAACAAAGTAAACTAGCAAGAGTAAATTCGTAACAATATTAAATAAATAAAATTCAAAAAAAAATAAAGCTCTATTAAATTAAAAAATTCATTAAATGCTTAAAACTAAAAATTCATTAAATACTTAAAACGAAAAATTCATTAAATGCTTAAAACTAAAAATATTTACATCAATGTACCAAGTTTTATAATAAATTCCTTCGTAAGGTTTCGAGCTCCAATTTTTTTATCTCGTGGTCTATTTCCCTTGTTGATTGTTGGATGCGGTGCTTTTCCAACTTAATGGCAACCAGCTTTTCCTGTAGTGCCAGCATTTTTTCTTGTGCTGCTACTAACCTATCAAGCTTCTGGTCTATGCCTTTTTGAAAAGCCGATAGCGACTTCATGTTTTGTTGAAGTAACTCCAACTTCTCGTCACTCCTACTTTTTCTCCTCGGTGTGCGTGGAGTTTTTTCTGTTGGTATTGTTGTAGCGAGTAGCGACTGTGTGGAAGTTGTTGGGCCTGGTAAGGAGCTGGGGAAAGGGCTTGCCTCCTCATCACTGCTATCACAGTTAACGATAAACGTCGAAGCTTGCGTAGTTGGGTTATTTCCAAATGCAGAAACATTTGTTATGCCTTCTACGCAAGCTTCGAGTCCAGCTGCTTCAATTAGCAGTTCGTCCGTCGCAGTGATCAACTTTTCATTATAGGGCCCTCCACCAGTTCGCTGCTTTGATGCCTTATTGAAGGAAAGTTTTTTTTTTTGCTTGATATTTTTGATCAGCAAAAACCTAAAAAAACCATAAAAATTAATATTTTATCAAAATATATTGCATATAAATTATATACATACCTTCCTCCACAACTTAGCATCTTTAACTGGTGGCCCCACGGCATAAAGCTGCTTCGCCAGTTCCTCCCATAATTTGTTGGATGCAATTCTTCCTTGCGCAGAGTTTGGAAGGTTATTTTTTGCCAAACATGGATGGCTTGACATGAATTCCGCCATCACATCTTTTTGTTTAGGATTTAGCTTATTATAATTTGTCCTAAAATAGATTTATTATTAAAAATTTTAAATTTAAAATTTACCAAATACTCACATTTTTAAATAATTCGTCTGTTACGATCGGTAGTTTGCGTTCGAGTGACAGTTCGAACGAACGGATACGTTTATATACTCGTTCGCGTGTGTCATCATGCCAGATTACGATAGAAGCGTTACGATCACGTATATAAGCGTTACGATCACGTATGTCATAATACGAAATACAGACTTTTACGTGACGAGTGATACGTTCACGGATGTAACGATTCGACCCCTGATTTAGCATTCACTGTTAATTTTCTAAGCCACTTCAATTCTAACCATAGTTTCGAGCATTGCAAAGCGGCCAAAGGAGTGCTGAGATATTTAAAAGGAACTTTAAATTATGGCTTACTTTACGAGCAGACAGATGAAGAATTGTATGCAGTCGTCGATGGAGATGGCAAATATTTGAGTGCCTGTGACTTTGTCACTGCTACCTAAAAATCACTGGTCAAAGCTGTGACAAGTTTCCTAAAGTAGCAGTGACAGGAATTAACGAACAAAGTAGCAGTCACAGTATCACATGAAAAATTGCGACTGTGACAAAATAGCATTCACAGTATCATATGAAAAATTGCGACTGTGACAAAGTAGCAGTCACAGTATCATATGAAAAATTGCGACTGTGACAAAATAGCATTCACCGCGGAATATAAAAAATTGCGACTGTGACAAAGGAGCAGTCACAGTATCATATGAAAAATTGCGACTGTGACAAAATAGCATTCACAGTATCATATGAAAAATTGCGACTGTGACAAAATAGCATTCACCGTGGAATATAAAAAATTGCGACTGTGATGAATTCATATTCATTAAAGCTATGAATTTTCTTCAATTTTAGATAAGTATAAATTGGTTAACATATAAAAAGTTAATTTATCTTCAAACGGGTAATATTCATGTACAAATTAAATTAATTACAGAAACCTCAATGCTGTAGTAAAGCCAATTATAAAACTTTTAATCTTAAAATTGCATCAATTTATATAATAATTTAAAAAAACTTATAAAAAGTATTTTATAACTAACGAAATATTTTTAAAAGTATGTTTTCGTTTACTTTAAATAGCTTCTATTGAGTATCCTTATATTGAAAAAAATCTTCAGAGAATATATTTAGTGCGACTTTAAAAATGTGCGTCTTAAAAAATAACGAATCATTTACATTAATTTTTGTACGAAACTGTTACAAATCAGTTTATTTATACTTAATAAAAATTAAAGATGTCTGTGTCAAAAAGAACCAAAATGAGTTATGTGTGGCAATTTTTTAAAGAAGTGGATGCTGTTTTCGCAAAATGTGATATTTTGCCCTTCTTTTCCATTTAATGTAAATATTTTTAACACTATTTAATTTTATCTTTTATGTATATACTTTGTATTTGGTGATTTTCTAAAAATGAATTTACTATGTTAATTTCTGTTTATTTTAATAAATATGTACATTGTACCTAAATGAAAAAAGGAAACAATTTTGTTCTACTTTATTGGCCTATGTCTGTTACAATTTTTATTCTAGTCACAGTCACAGTTTAAAATCACTGCTACTACAAAGTCACAGTCACAAGTAGCAGTGTTCCTTAAAAGTCACAACATCGCCCATCACTAGTCGTCGATGCATCGGTATTTTTGGCAGTTAACATTGCGCGTGCACTTAAGGAACCGTAGTTACGATATTTTGGCAATGGCCGAACATTCGGGTTGAGTTCATCTTTCGTGAATTGATAAGCGGCGAATGAAATTAATATCAAACCACCGGAAGTATCAACCGTAATTGACCCATTTCCAAGTTTTAGCGAAGACGGTGTAAAATGTCTTCGGCAATGATATTTTTGTTCGTATCCCATAATAGGTGCGGATTTGAAGGCTGATATGTCGAAATGATTATCGCGAAAAGTGTGCGGACTTCATTTGCATTCCAGTGATTGACATTTTCCAGCAATTGTAACTGCTGGTTTACTTCTCCAAAACTCGAAGACCCCGTACCATTCACTGTACGCAATGACTCAAATGAAGTTGAACCACGTTCATTAATCAATAGCAATCGAAGGTAGAAACAATCATCGTTTTTCGGGTAGATTGTGTAAATTCGTTCTAATGCATTAATTGATAACACACCTGGATGAGCATCTACTGAGGATCACTGACGAAAGTTGAGAAAAAACTCCTAAATGTTAATTTTGTTGCTAGCGGTGTTTCCACTGGCTGTACTGTATTCTCTGGGTTGAAATACACTCTTTGGCCATTCTCCTAATCAAATGCGAGACGCACGACAGTCAGAAAACGTTTATGAATTGCAAAAGTAAATATCGTACAAAGAGCTTTATTGCAATTCACGTTTCGACCGTATCGTATTGCTTCCTTTGGTGACGTATTTACAAACGCATTTTATAGATTTCACCAAACTGCAATACTCAATATTGATATGAGTTTTGAATGTGAATTAAACAACAGTGGGGAATATAGTACGATCCATGTGTTGTCAGCTTCGATATTCACTCTTCTAAATTGAATGCTGAATGTTCTTGCATTGTTATCTGGTGAACGATGCCGATAGAGTGGATATTTTCAGTTTGTGTTTCCGAGAGAAAAGCACATGGATAGTGTTTCGTGCTTTTATTGTCAGATGTACAAACCGAAAAGGGATTGTAGTGGATGCAAGGTCCATGAACCATATTGGTTTCCCACTTCGTATAATACTGGATCTTTCTCTGGATTAGGAATTTCCGCAGAAATGGTTCCATCAATTTGATCTAGTGTAACCACCATCCACCATCCAAAGAAGAATGTATGCGTGCGGCAAACTTCTCTTTTGCCACTCAAAAGAGTACATCTAACATCTAAGAGCACCACATCTACGTTGCTTCAAGATAAAGCAGAAGTCGTGGTGTGACATCGTGACGATCGCTTGCTAATTGACCCCGATCCATAATACCGCACGTATGGCATCGCATCCTGGGAGTACTCGGTCATGTGCCTTGGGCTGCTAATGTAAGTTGATGCCAAAAAGAACGCCGACCGTAGCAAATTTCAATCTGTTATTGATCACTATGTGTGCAACACACGTAACATTTCCACTGAATAATTTTCAAAAATATTTGAAACAAACGACAAATTTGAAAGATTCAAATAATTGAAAAACAGAACAAAAAAATTGAAAAAAAAATGTGTATGGAAAAATTTAATTTTTTGGAATTGTCCAATTTTCCGACTTTTCCTCACAAAAAGCATACAGGTTTTGTTTATTTTTAAACCTTCCCCGATTCCCACAGAACATTCTCTGAAAATTTCATCAAGATTGGTTCAGTCGTTCTCTCAGCGTTACTAATAAACAAACATTCAATCGTTTGTATGGAAAAAAGAAAAGGGATGGTTTTAGGAGTTTTCCGGCAATTATTCGAATTTTTCTTGCCGAAAAACCTTCCTTGAGCCTCAAACAACATTTTAAAAAAAGAATTGGCAAAATTGGTCCAGGCGTTGTTGAGTTATGCGCTTACCAACACATTTTGCGATTCACTTTTATATATAAGATTATGTTTTTTGACAATGTTATAGAAAATTTTACATTTGTTATCGACATATTTATTTTCATTCATGTGTAAAAACATCTCTGAATAATGCAATGTAATAGATTTTGTGACTGTCATCTACAGACTAGAAAAATCGTCTCAGGTCACAAAAATTGTCTCTAACTTAAAATGTCAAATTTAGAGGCTTGTGACTATATCACAGTACAGAATCGCACGGTAATTAAGTCATTATAGATACCTAATAACTAATTTCTTTAAATTGTACTACAAGGCTTTTTAAGACTTTCCATTCTTGTACATGAGTGTGATTGAAATGTCATCTTGTTATACAGCTTAATACTCTTAAATCTACAGCCCTATTCTGAAAAAACCTCTCAACTGAGTTGAGAGGAAATATTTAAGAGATTTCTTGTGAGGCATAATTTGTGAGGCTATTCTAGCTCAAACCTCATAAGAAAAAAGCTCAAAAAAGTCACCACGTGAGGTAAAAAGCTTTTAGCTGTCAAACAGCTGTTTTAAGAAAAATAAGCAAACAAAAAAGTACAATGGAAAATCAGCATATGTAAGTAATTTTGCAAATTTTAAATATATATATATACAATAATTTTATATATTCCTAGGCGTACAAAAACGGAGAGAACAACTCAGGAGCAGCTGCAACATTACATAATGTTTTGCAAGCACCATCCTGAGTTGCAACGCGGGAAGCTAACTCCGACCAACCCTCAAGGGCTGCAAATACTTTGGTCGGAGTTAGCAGACAATTTAAATGCCTTAAGAGGCCCAACCCGGTCGGCAGCCAAGTGGAAGGAGGTAAGTTAATAAATGCTTGTGTTTGTGTCACATTATTAAAATACATACATATATTTCCATAGTCATTAATGCATTGGAAACACCAGTTGCGATCGCGAGCGCGCAAACTGAAAACACATGCGCAAGCGACTGGTGGAGGCCCTCCGATAAGTGGAATGACTCCATTCGAGGAGCAAGCTATAACAACATTTGGGGCAGCAGCGGTAGATGGATTGCCGGGTGTTGCGACTTTGGGTCATCAGGTAATATTTTAATTTAATATTTTTAATTACATGAGGCAATAATTGGTCCGTTTTATACTTACAGGTTTTGCCGTTGTATATAAATACACTTGAAGCTCCAGCTTCCTCGCCAACACCAACAGTCGCATCGCCTGCTCCAGCACCCTCACTAGCAGTCGCATCGCCTGTTCCAGCATCTTCAGTAGCAGTCGCATCGCCTGTTCCAGCATCTTCACTAGCAGTCACATCGCCTGCTCCAGTTTTTTCTGCTTTATCAAACAATTTTTCTTCCTCGCCATCACCTCATTTTTCTTCTTCACCATCACCTCCATCTTCTTCCTTATCTCCTCCCATATTATCTTCTTCTATGCCGTCGCCTTCTTATATCCCTCCCGAAAAATCGACTGCAGCGAAGATGCTTGGAACAGTGCTGAAAAAAATGGAGGACAGAGAAAAGCGAGAGGAGGAGGCCATTGCTCTACAAAGGCAAATTGTAGAGCAAAATGCGCAGATGACAGGGGTGCTGACTCAAATGACACAGGCACTAACCTCGCTGTCAGAGGTTATGGCTAAGTTGTCCCAAAAATTGGATAAATAATAATAAAAATGTAAAAAATGAAATAGAAATGTAAAAAATGAAATGAAAATGTAAAAAATGAAATAGAAATGTAAAAAATGAAATAGAAATGTAAAAAATGAAATAAAAATGAAAAAAATAAAATTAATTATTTAAACATATGTAGATGTCTTTTTTTCATTCTTAGAGGAAGTAAAATGTACAGAGACAGTAAGTAACTTACATATATGTATATATATTTATATATATATATTTATAGTACATAACGCCACTGGAAATATATACATACATATGTATATTATAAAGACATAATGTAACGTTCTCTTACTCTAGCACCCTCCCTAAAATTGGGGTTTTCGAAAACAATTTCGGTGTCTTGTGATTCTTCTAAAACTTCTTCGAAGCCAAGGTCTGCAGCCACACCATGCTTCAGTAATATGTTGTGAAGAATTGTACACGCGTAAATAATCAAAGACGCTTTTTCAGGGCTGTAATGAAGAATGCGGTGTTTTGAGAGGCACCGGAATCGTGACTTCAAAACACCAAAGGCCCTCTCAATGGTATTACGTGCTTTGGCGTGCAACTTATTGTAACGCACTTCCCTTGCGTTTGAAGGTTCAGCGACTGGCGTTAACAGCCATGGCTCCAATGGATATCCTTGGTCGCCTAACAACCACGAATCACTTTGCGTGTTATAGGTATTTGTGAGGTGCATACGTGTTGGGGATGTGGTCCAAATACCAGAATCATGGCAAGACCCGGGATATCTCGCGTTGACAGCGGTGAACAGAAGTCGATGATCACAAACCTGCCAAAAATGCAAATATATACATATGTATTAATAGAAAGATTGGTAAATAGTTTGTATAATATAGAACATTACGTACTGCTTCTACATTAAGGCAGTAAAATCCTTTCCGGTTCATAAAAAGTGAGAGAGGAGTAGTGGCGTCTGTAGTTGAGGGTGAAACAATCCCAATAAGGGTACAATCGATTGCGCCGATTGTGCCCTTGATTCCAAATTTCGTGTAAAAACTGTAAGAAAAAATTTATTTATTTATTTATATTTATTTTTATTTATTTATCTTACCCCTTCTTTGCATCTGACACATCCTGCGCGCTTGAAGGGAAATAAATTTCACTTCCCTTAACATCAACAATTAGTTTTGAAATAAAGTGCAGAGCTCTTGATACTGAGGATTGGCTCATAGAGAGCATATAATTATTACCAACGCATTTTTGATACGAGCCATGCCCGTAAAAATATAAACTCGTCAGGAAACGCAGATCAAAAGGAATACTTGACTTCTGCACATCATGCGGCTCCAATTCACTTATCAGCGATTTACATAGCGATTTTGGGAATCGAAATGTGTTAATAAATGCAGTGTCTTGCATAGTAAAGGGATCGCTTTTGTCTCGCAAACCCTTTAAGATTTTTCTCCTACCCTCCGATTCCTCCTCCTCAACAATTGCCGCATATACAAATAATAATTCCTCCATTCTAATAACACATAAAATTCTCAATATTTTAAAAAATTTAAAATATGCAAAACAAAACAAACACCGATGTTTTGTATTATGATGCCTGCTTTCACACGTCACAGAAATTTGTGAGAATAGTGAGCATTTGAGCTTTTGAATTTTCGCCAGAATAAGGTAACCCTCACTACAGTGAGAAACATCATTGTAGTGAGGTTGGTGACTTTAGTGAGGGCATGAGAATAGGGCTGCTAAAAACAATTCTCTAATACCATGTTCAGACCGAAAATTTAAAAGATTAGATTACATTTAAGCATTTCATAGCCCAACAGTGTTATCCCAGCTGTTAGAAAGATAAAAAAAACAGCTGGTATTGTCATTCAAGAATTCACTTCGCTTAATATTTATCAAAAGAAAAGATTGTCATATAGTATTTTGAAATAAAACCCGTCTTTTTAAATATTTTCTATATAATACATAGAAATAATGGATGCACTTTTTCATTTGTTAAGTCGATTTTCAGGTGAAATTAGATTCATTGCTCTAAAAAAAATTTGTTTGCTTACATTTTTTTCCCTTTGTAGTGTCTAAATCAGCTGTGATAATGTAACAGATTTCCAGTGCTGTTAAGCAGATTGCGCAAAATCAGAGTCGCACAGAGAGATTTAGCGTGGATCAGTTTCAAACCATTTCAATGAAGTGATTTGGAGCTGTCAATTTTGTATGGCGAAATTTTGATAAATTTATAAGATTAGTGGGATAATCCATTCAACAGCCGAAATCGTGTGATTAAGTGTCGGTCTGAACATGGTATAATATTGTAATTCAGTTTTCCATATTGCTGCATGGCATACTTATGGCGGGATTCTGTAACCAGTCTCTAGTCTCTATTTGAGACATTTTGAGGTAAAATCTCAATTTGTGACTAGTTACTATTCACTAAACAGTCTCTAGCGTTAGTCTCAAAATATTGCCTCAAATTTCAGACCTGGTAGTTAGCAGGTCACACAACCAAAAAGAACTCTTACCTACCATTTTGAATATACTGAATAGAGACCATCATAGATATTAATCGATTGTCGTTTTTTATATTTTGTAAGCAACTCAAACACGAAAAGATGAAAAATAAATCAATTTTACATAAATATATACAAATATGTCATATGTTTTTTATTGTTATTGGTAATTATGTTTTTTGACTTTGTTTTGGAAAATTTAATATTTGTCATCGACATATTTATTTTCATTCAAGTTTAAAAATGTCTCTGAATAATAAAACGTAATAGATTTTGTGACTGTCACTTACAGAATAGCAGAATCGTCTCAAGTCTCAAAAATTGTCTCTAACTTAAAATCTCAAATTCAGAGACTTGAGACTGTATCACAGTACAGAATCGCACGGCTGATTTTGAGCTTAATCTATTGGGGTACTCACATCGTGTCATAAAGCATCGTCAAATCATAAAATCATAACTTTTTATGCTAGTGTAAAAATCTTGTGTTGGATTGCTTACTAAAATCCGTTCACGCAAATACAACTCTGAAGCTATGTTTTCGGATCCTTATAACTTATAACTTTTGCGACTCTGTGAAACCCCTATATTATTGTTATACTCGCGCAATGTGAAACGGTAACGGTTATTTGTACAAATAAAACCTAAACGAGACATTCTTAGAACTATTATACGTAGGCTGCTATATATATTTTTGGACTAGGCAACACTAAGTGTTTTTTTACAGGGAATTAAAAAATTCATCTCGGCCAAAAAATGGAACCAACTCGTGAACATTTTCGTGCGATCATTTTTCACAACTTTCGACGTGGATTATCACGACAAGAGTGCATCGATGAACTTAAATCTTTGTATGGCTATGAAGCACCATCCTATAGCACTGAGAAAAACTGGTACAACGAATTCAATCGTGGCCGACGCTCGCTCAAAAACAGCCGTTGTGCCAGAAAACATCGATGCCGTACGTGAACTGATAATGCAAGACCGTCATGTAACAAACCTTCAGATAGAGGCATGCCTATACATTTCTCCCACCAGCATACATTCGATATTGCATGAACATCTGGCCGTAAAAAATGTTTGTTCTCGTTGGATCCCGCACAATTTGACAATCGCTCAAAAAAAGGCTCGTGTGGATTGGTGGTAATAAATATGCCTATTTTCATTATTAGGCCAGAAATATATATAGCAGCGCTCGTAAGCGATAAGACAAAAACGAATCTATGTAACTTGTACACATGTTAATTGGCACACAAAATGTTATGCGAAGGCCCATAATATGCTATAACTAAGGGAAAAATTAAACTACAATATAAAAAATTTGGTACAAAGGATCACAGTCTATAAACTTAATTGGATTATTTAATCCCATCGTAAAGTGTGAAAATGAGCGATTACAAAAATTATACTGAAAAATACTAAAAGTGGAACGATTCGCTTAAAACAAAACATTATATAAGCAAATTAAATGAAGTGGAATCACTTTATAAACTGCACTTGATCCTATTTAGTACATACGAAAATAAGGATTTTTGTAGTTCTATTGGGCTTTACACCAAATATATAAACATGTTTTCAAACATACAGTGCGTTCAAAAAAAAACGTTTTCCTTTGTAAGGAAAAATGGAATTAGGAAATAATTATAAAAATTACATTGCACATCTCGTATTTAACTCGCCCAACTCGTATTTGAAACCTTGCAGTTTTTTTAATAGTTCATTTGGGGTTTTTAGCATGCTTCATTAAAAAAGCTGTTTCAAAAATTTTTGTGTACTTAGCACTAATTTTTTAACACACTGTACTCCAGTTTAATTTCCAAAGTAAATGCAATCAATCCAGACTTTCCTGTGACTTCAACATAATGCTTTTCGATTTTGCAGTTGACTTTATACAGTTTGTATTGATTTGTATGAGTGCTGAAAATATTCCCCGTTTTGGAGCGTCGCAAATTGCAATATATAAAATGATCGATTACACCCAAACTTAGCACTCCTTTATACATATGTTTTTCAAATGTATTTATTTACAATAGATTTTATTAGATTGATATTCCTGTGTTGTGAGCAAAACGTATATATTTACAAACCAAATTATTAAACTAGTTTTATTTATTTCAAATTAAATAATTAAATACAATAATTCCATGCGTTATCGTGCCCAGAATAATAAAACTCAGAATTTGTGTTGCTTTCATAAGTAGCGTGCTGGTACTGTGTTTGATGATTTTCGATATTTTTTTCATGGGAGTTCATGTTTTGATATTCTTCAATAAAGTCGAAATGAAAATCTTTAGAAACATTAGGTAGCTGAATCTGTTGCATCGAAACAGGTTCAAATACTGTATTATATATTTCAGTAGTTTGAGCTGCAAAGTAAGCAACTGACCTTGCTAATTCTTGGCGTTGGTTACTGGCAAGAGTTAGAGAGGTCGAGGAGGCTGAACATGGCACAAAGCAGGGATAGTAATAATCATCTGAATTGTAGCCGGAACTAGAAGTAACACTGGATGTGTCATCATAATTTTCATTGAATCGGCGCGGTTCATGATAAACTGGTGTATAGAATTGTGTTTCGCTTGTAGAATTTAAGTCCATTATTTTAGATTTCTGTATCGTATTTTGTAATTGCTGATTCTGCATAGAAGGAGAGTAATAAATGGAAACTGAAGATGTCATAGCAGATGACGGTGCACAATTTTCGAGCATTGTAAAATTATTTTCAAGTCTGTTAACATTGGAAACTGCAGTCATGTGGTTTAAATTCAAATTATCCGTTAATGTTGTTGTATTTAAACATACATTTGAGGACATGAAAGGAGTAATTTCTGTAGGTAAAAGTCTAGACTGTTCCAGATTTTCTTGCTCTTGAGCAAATGGAGCCACGTTGTGAGACCTTTCATAAATACTACAATAATTCTTTGTGTTCCTTTGTTCTTCTAATTCATGTAACCGGTGCTGTGGGTTCATAAAGTGGTTATTAGTACTGCGGTATTTATTATTGCGAGAAGTTTTTCGTTGTGTAAGCGTAGTAGATGTATTGCGAATACGTCGGTTATTACCGAAAAGACGTCGTGCTTCAGTTGACCCCTTGGCTTCGGGCTTTGGATGGTCATGCGTCCCTTTTGCTTGAAAAAATATAACATTACTGGCTCGACGCCAAAAATGGGTTACCGGATAACCACAATGGCCTTTACAAGGTTGTATTTCCAAACGTCCTGAGCAATTTCTGAAAAAATAATTTTAAAACATTTTTATTAGTAAAAGTTTTGAGAAAGTTATAATCAACCGTAACTTTTTAACTTTATGGACTACCTAAGGATATATAAGGGGTATTCGCTTGCTTTTGCAAAACCCTTGCACGGTGCAAGAATTGCATATATTTCCTCTTGGTGCACCGGCACAACAACAAACACTCGCAGAAAATTATTTGCAATGGCTGTAAAATATGACAGATCAAAACCCATGTATATTTGCGTGCAATGTTACGCAAAAATATAATTGCAACCCTGTTTTAGCCGCCATTTTACATAAAGACATATTACGTTATTAAATTGTTGAGGAAGGTAAGTTTTAAATCGATTTTATAACTTCTATTTAAATTATAAAAACTTGTTACCGGTTTTTTTGTTAAAAATGTATGCAGAAGGTGCCCCAATTCACAATAGCCATGCACAATAAGTCATCTTATATATAAAAATGAATCGAAAAATGTGTTGGTAAGCGCATAACTCAAAAACGCCTGGACCAATTTTGCCAATTCTTATTTTAAAATATTCGTTGGGGTTCAAGGATGGTTTTTACGGCAAGCAAATTTCGAATAATTGCCGGAAACCCCCTAAAAACAGCCATTTTCTTTTTTCCATACAAGCGAATGAATGTTTGTTTATTAGTAACGCTAAGGGAACGACTGAACCAATCTTGATGAAATTTTCAGAGAATGTTCTGTGTGGATCGGGGAAGGTTTAGAAATATAAAAACGTGTATACTTTTCGTGAGGAAAAGTCGGAAAAGTCGAAAATTCCAAAAATTTAATTTTTTCCATACAAATTTTCTTTTTTAATTTTTTTTGTTTTGTTTTTCAATTATTTGAATCGTTCAAATTTGTCGTTTGCTTCAAAGATTTTTGAAAATTATTCAGTGAAAATGTTATGTGTGCTGCACACAAAGTGATTAATTATAGATTGGAATTTGTTACGATGCCACGAAGTGAGGTTTGTCGCACGTACACATTCTTCTTTGGACGGTGGATGGTTGTTACACCAGATCAAATTAATGAACTCATTTCAGCGGAAATTCCTGATACAGAGAAAGGTCCAGTATTATACGAAGTGGTGAAAACCAATATGGTTCATGGACCTTGCGGACACCACAATCCCACTTCGGTTTGTATGTCTGACAATAAATGCACGAAACACTATCCACGTGCTTTTCTTTCGGAAACACAAACTGGAAATGATGGATATCCACTGTATCGGCGATGGTCACCATACGACAATGGCAGAACATTCAGCATTCAATTCAGAATAGTGAATATCGAAGTTGGAAACACATGGATCGTACCATATTCACCATTATTGTCAAAATTCACATTCAAAACTCATATTAATGTTGAGTATTGCAGTATAATGTAATCGATAAAATACATTTGTAAGTACGTCACCAAATAAAGCAACATGGCAGTTATTGGTCTTGAACGATATGGTCGATACGTGAACTGCACTAAAGCGCTCTGTAGGATATTTACTTTTGCAATTCATGAACGTTTTTCGACTGTTGTGCGTCTCGCAGTTCATTTGGAGAATGGCTAAGGAGTGTTTTTCAACCCAGAGAATACAGTACAGCCAATGGAAACACTACCAGCAACAAAATTAACATTTTCAAGTTTTTTTCTCAACTTGCTCTATCCGGAAATGTCTTGATATTATACATAGAATGCATCGTCGAAGAGATATTTACGCAGAAAGCAAGACCAACCAGTAGATTGACATCCAGGTGTGTTCTCAACTAATACATTAGGACGAATAACGACGATTGCTTCTACCTTCGGTTGCTATTGATTAATGTACGCGGTTCAAATTCATTTGAGTTATTGCATACTGTGAATGGTAAGGTGTGTGCAACTTTTTGAGAAGCATGCCAGCAATTGCAATTGCTGGAAACTGGTAATCACTGGAATTAAACGATGGACGATGCGATAGCTACTTCGAATCCCACTGAAGTTCGCACACTTTTCGCGATGATCAGCCTTCAAATCCGCGTCAATTATGGGATACGACCAAAAATTACATTGCCGAAGACATTTTACATTGTATACGCTAAGAATTGGAAATGGGTCAATACGGGCTCATACTTTCTAGGGTTTAATATCAATTCCATATGACGTTTATCAATTCAACGAAGATGAACTCATCACGAATGTTTATACAAACTTTGGCCAAATTATCGTAAGTACTATTCCTTGAGTGCGCGCACAATGTTAGCTGCCACAAATACCTATGTTGTTGACATAAATTGGAAGATTCAAAGTCAAATTCCAGGAGACCTGCGCTCATACAAATCTATCGATCGTCTTGACAGTGAGGACGACGCCGCGAATTATCCAGTGAAATTTCTAAATTCTTTGGAGAGGCTTGGTATGCCACCGCATCATTTACGTCTCAGTGAAAATTGCATTTGAGATGACAATCAACAGGACACAAGGATAGCCGCATTGTGTGTGGCATAAATTTGAAAATGCTATGTTTTTCACACGGCCAGATATACGTGACGTGGTCACGAGTTGGAAAACCATCTTTTCTGTACACCGGAACAGAAACCAAAAAATTTTGTTTATCAAGCTGCGTTACATTGAAAAAAAAAAAATGAAATGATAAATTTAATTTTCTTTTAATTTCAAAACACATAATTTCACGCAGGAAAACGGCTGCGGGGTCAGCTAGTTCAAAATAAATTGACCAAATAAGCTGTTCATATATCACTAGATTCTGCAATGGGTGCTCTCGTGTCCTTGTATATTTCGGTATAGTATTTTTACAATCTGCAATCTTGCAAGAGCATATGTATGTGATGCAAAGGCTTCACTTACCAAAATTCTTCAATAAGCTAACATATAGTACGAAATCCTTCTACACATTAGTGAATCGCTGTAGTTGCTCAAAAGGTAACTCTGGCAACTATAGATAGCATACAGTTCAGTTAGTCAGTCAAGTCGCGTTATTCATATCACACACCATGGATAAATTGATCCGAAACTCCTCTCTTCGCTTTCTGAGAGAGCCCATGATCTCACGGTTTGGTATGGCAACACTGAAAGTTCATGGGCTACGAATCAGGTGACAAGCAAAACAATGAACTGCCAGACAAAATCCCATTAAAAATAACTGACAAAATCAGTTCGTTATTTTTCATTGTGGAATACATAAGTAATTGTGTTGTGAAAATATAGTGTTGTTTTATTAAAAATACAGTGTATAAGTGTTTTTACTAAAAATAAAGTTGGTAAGTGTATTATTAAAGCCATCGTAAATACATGTATATAAATATATTATGTTTTCCTAACGTATTATAGGAAAATGCCGAGAACTAAAAATAAGTGGGTGGCTGGATGCGTAGGAGCGCGACGGTTTTTCAATTTCCCCAACAAGGAGAAGGATGGATCTAGGTTCGTAAATCATTTTATTTAGTAGAATAATATAGTTATTTAGTGAAATTTAGAAATATTTTTTCATAAATTGTGCCTATTTTGATATTGTTTTAGATGCAATTTATTGCATAATAAAAAATATATCATACTTGCGAAATGTAATGTAATTTTGTAAATAGTATTGTAATATTTAATAGATTCAATTTAATATGTTGTTTGGAGTAGCGTAGTAGATGTAAATATTACTATAATTATAAATTATAAGTACAAATAAATGTAATACTAGTAGAAAGTATCGTAAATACTAATAAATGTTGTGATTTTATTTTGTACCTATATGGGTGATATAGGCCTATAGAGGAACCGAGCACCCAAAACTAACTTCGGTAACGCGCCTTTTGTATACCTCAGCGGTGGTGTGGAAATTACAAACTCCCAAAACATTTACTAAAAATTCCCTAACACATTTCTTCCATAGTGGCATCATTGCAAATGTTATAAAAAATGTGGACTTTGACAGCGCTCTCTCGAATCAAAGAGTTTCGTATCAATTTATCCATGTCACACACATCTCATGTGCAACATTTCTCAACAATATAATATAACCCTACAACTAACAAAAGAATCAGCTGTTTTCCAAGAATTTTTCACAGCTGAGATCACCTGATCGAAATCTGCCTTTTTTAGGCACAGAGATGTAATTAAAAGAATGTAGTATATCAACTTTTTTTTTGAAAAAGTATTTGTAACGGAAAACATTAATGAAAACTTTCAAGAATATTTTTGAAACAAAAGTTTATTGGATATTTATTGCTCTTCCTTACCACCTCTGAGGTTGCAATGTAGGCGCGCTACCGATCTTTTTTGGGTGTTCGGTTCCCCAGGAGGCCTATTTTCACCCTTTTTATATATTATATACAGTTTTAAATCAATCTATTTATTATAAAAAAGTATGACTAGATAAAAATAAATATATAAAGTCAGGTACAATTCATGAATATTAATTACATTAAAAATATAACATTGACAATATATGTCAAAACAATCAACTGGAAACTATTTAAACAAAAACCAAAATAAATATAAAAAAATCAGGTACAATTCCATGGTAAACATTAACAATACAAGTCATAACAATCGGCTTGTGTTAATTTTAATGAAAACAAAAATTAATATAAAAAATCAGCTACAATTCAGGAACAACAACAATAATATTCAAAACAATCTACTAAGTAATAAATAATATTTACAAAATATTCTAAATCAACCAAAGCGAAATACTTACTATCAAAGGAATAGTGGTGGAAAGAAGGGTTCTATACCTGGTACACGAAAACACTTAAAAAACAAAAAAAAAATATTGATAATAAGCGTACAAACCTAATCGCTAAATTTCTCATTTCAAAATCACAGATCAAGGTAATCATGGAAATGCGGCCTTCGACAGATAAACTTTTTGACAAACATAAAATAATTCAGACTGACAGACATATATACATATAAAATTTACTTTTTTATAAAATTGGAAACATTTAATAATATATTGATACAATAATTAATATTTTGGACAAAACTAATTAAATTTAATATTTTGGAATTTAAATAATCGAAAAATATTTGAATATTTTATAAAAATATTGTTAAAGTTATAAATTTTATAACCTAACACGGCAACACACTATAGCAGATTTGAGGCATTTGAACGTTTTAGTAGTAGAATATTTGGGGGCAACCCGTACCAAGTGACTAATTAGTAGCAGAATATTTGGGGGCAACCCAAACCAAGTGCCTAATTTGTAGTAGAATATTTAGGGCAACCCGTACCAAGTGCCTAATTTGTAGTAGATTTTTGCGTATGTGTTAGTGAAAAATGAAGGATTGGTTAGTTGTAGGTTTATACAATGATTCATATCACACACATCTCATGTGCAACTTTTCTCAACAATTTACAAATTAATAAATAAATAGATATTTCAGTGGAACGATTTTAAATAAGAAAATAAAAAGTTAACATAACAAATATTTGTTTCAAGATTCATTGCAACTCCCAGAATCGATCGACATTATTCCTGATCAATAAATAATAATGAAAATAAAGAATCATCCACTTCAATATATTGTAAATTCTGCTGATCACTCAACATTCGCTAAACTCTGCCGTTAAGAACGCTATGCCGCGGTCGTTGAACCACAGCTAGTTTAGGTTATTTTTAAGGAACTACTTATGTTCAGTTACATTTCTTAACTCAATAAAGCAAAACTTAACTGGCGCCCAAGCAGGGACCAACGAGGCTAGAAAAACTTAAAAGTTGAACTTCGTTGGACATCGCTGGATTGCAAGTCTTGTAAGGCAAGCCCGTAGGGCACCTTCTACTTCAGAGTAAGTTGCAGGAAAAGTTGAAAAAGATCGAATTGCATTTTGAAGCAATTAAAATCATATATTTCTAAAAAGGGCGTAAAGCGATAATAAAATAATAACCCCTACTTTTGCAAAAATTATCTAAACGAAGTTTTGTACGCAAAAGTAGTGTTTATGCGACTTCATGGCATCTCGCCCCTTTACACCACATTCATCACCTCACTCACATTCATCACACAACACAACATTCAGCATACGACACAACATTCAGCACACAACCTGCATCATCATACCACGCAACAAACCAACCACACTACACACACACCATAATCATTTTTCACCACTCAAAAGGATTGGTTAGATCAGGGTGGACCACTATTCGATTTCTACGCCCGTACGATATAGCCACGTCTCGCCAGCTTTTTAACGGTTGATCCGCGTTTCGCTAATTTGTGGTACAGAATTGAGAAAAATCCTTTTTGGTCGTGTGTGTGTGACTGTGCACCAGCAGCAGCAGTGAATATATTATAAATAAA
The DNA here is from genome assembly GCF_023373825.1 of Bactrocera dorsalis. Taxonomy (NCBI): domain Eukaryota; kingdom Metazoa; phylum Arthropoda; class Insecta; order Diptera; family Tephritidae; genus Bactrocera; species Bactrocera dorsalis. The sequence goes on from NC_064303.1 coordinate 64,978,564, forward strand.
AAAAATTATATTTAATAAAAAAAGGACATACAACATTGTGAAACAGAAAAAAAATATACAACATTGTGAACCAGATTTATGTGTTAGCGATTTATATCGAATTTTTATCCGGAAATACAAGTGGTTGAATTTTACCTTTTTACCTTTAACTTATCTTTCACTTTAACACAAGCTAAAAGGGTTACATAGCCAAAGGTAACAGTAAGTATACCCAGTGGAACTAAGTGAAACGAACAAGTAGTATAACTTAACCCAATTCTGCGATTCCTACCCAAAGGACCCTCCAGGATAAAAGGGTAAAACCAGCTACTGGTTTTCAAAAAAAAAAAACACAATAATAATAATAATAATAATTAAAAATAATAATCGAAATGATTGATTGATTAAGGCGAATCAGAAATAAACTTGTGGTAGTAAAAATACTCCAATTAAGTTAATAATATAAAATTAAATTTTGAAAAAACGGATGGCTAATCCAAACAATTTGATTAGACCTCCAATAATTAATATTGAAGAAAATCCCCACTAACGACAAAGACAGATACAAAGACAAGTGACATTTCAAAACAATAGAAATATTTTAGCCATATGTTGGGCAGTAAAGACTTTTAAAGGTTATCTTTATGGTGGTTCCAAAGTAAAATTTATACAGAACACGAACCACTTACACATGATTGTAATTAGAAAGGTGGAATAGCGATTAAAAAAAGGAAGTCTTACCTGGATGAGTAAAATAAGGAATTACTCTATAAACCAGGTAAAGCAAATATTGTAGCCGATGCATTGTCTTGAGTACCAAAAGAATATGAATTTAATTCAATAACAGAAACCCAACACAGTGCTAAAATCTCTTCTCATAATCTTATTCCCAGCATTGAGAAAGTGCTTAATCCCTTCAGTAATAATGGAACACGACAAAAGACATAAAGGGACAGATTCAGAACATGTCAGGTTCCTTAAAATCAGATTTACTCAAATGAAGGTAGAAGACATAACAAAAGAAACAGCTCATGATGATCTATTAATGATACAAAACAATCTCAATAGCCTTAATACGAGTACAAAACAATAACAACCAGGTCATTATAAATAAACAACTACAGAATAGAATTAATAGAATTATTGATTTAACTACAATTTCAAATATGTTAGAAATTACAAATCAGGAAGGACAATTTGTTTAATAATGAAATAGCAATAAGTTTCCAAAATGAAGTAAGACTAATAAAAGAAGAAATAAAATGTCAAATATACAACTTAATGGGCAAAACAGAATATAATAAATACTTTACTTTTAAACGAAATAGAATTACAAGAAGTCCACAAAATATTTCAAAACAATAATATAACAACTCTATCAGTCGAATAAATGAATCATCGCCTCGAATAACGTTGTAAGTGCCTTCGGCTATGATAGCACTTACAACGTTATTCGAGGCGATGCTTCAAATGTTAGAGTTCGCTGGAGTAACAGTCTTACAAAATAAAACAGCTATAGTTTACATTGTAAAAATTCCAGAATTAGAAGCAACCAATTATCAATATCTACTAATAAAACCAGTTGTAACAAATAAACTAATAGTTCACACAGATGAAATATTTTTTTCCGAAAATTCTATGTTAAAAGTACCAAACAACTGTAAAATATCCAACAATATAAAATTTTTTAAAAATATATAGCCATTCAGAGGCTAAAAATAAGCGTATTTTCATCATTTTTTTTAATATATACAATTACATATTTCATTCAAACAATTCAGCATTTCGAAGGTACATATCTAAAGACTATTTTGGAAATTTTCATGTAAAAATTCCGAAAACTCAGCCATTGACAATTTATCTCCCGCGACGTCTCAAAAAAAAGTGATCTTGCCGTGGACGTCATAAATAATTGGATTGTCTAAAATCAAAAAACCAAAAATATTTCGTTAGTAAATGCATAAATCTCTTTATGGAACGAAGGAAAAAAAGTGATATTGAAATTTGAATTTTTAACAGACTTAGAAAAAAATAAGACATTTTTAGGTTGAATTTTTGCCATAATTCCGAAGAATATATCTCCTAGAATTTTACTCGGATCGATTTGAAATTTTAGGAGAATATTCTAAACATATTGGACTATTTAATAAGACAAAAATAAATCGATTTTTTTTTTTAATTTTCAAACCCACCCAACGCCTTAATTCTACTTAACAACTTTAACGGCAGTCTAATACAAAATAATATAACCCGTCATCTGATAGGAACATATCTCGTACACTATTGGAATGAGAACATAGCCATACATAATAAAGAATTCAGCTACAAGGAGAAAACTATATTGAAACCCGGAGCACCACTCATCCAAATGACCACAATAGAATTGGAGCGTTTTCAAATACTATCATTGGAATCCCTACATGCACTCAACAAAAAAATAGGAAACTTAGACCAAATAAATACAGATTCCTCGCACAAAGTTTATTTTCTTTGTTTATTCTCCCTTGTTCTTCTACAGTGGATCATTCACATTGCGTAACAGGCTGTCAAAATTACTTGAAGAAAAAATTTATTTTTTTTCTTTGGGCAATTACGTGAGATCTGGATACGGACCTCATAGCTTAGTATCCAGCTCTCAGGAAATGTAAATACTTCATATAAAAAAAACGCTTAAGAAACGGTCAAGAAACTTTCCTGCGATAAATTTACTTGTGCTAGTATGCAGCTTTAATGGAATCGAGTACAAATTTTTACTTTTTTTCAATAAAATGCGAATATGGAAAACCTGGTTTTGCGAAGAAACAGCAAATCAACAATGGTTTCTTGAAGGAAATTCACAGTAATCGTTAAATTCGTCCTAATTTCGTTAAAATCATTATTATGGAGTATATTTAATTTTGAAATGTTGTATAAAACTTACCAATCATCAACAACATTCCTTAAATCGCAAGGAAAATATTTATGTTACTACACACATACATACATACATTTACGCACAAAGTGTATTTTCTTTGCTTATTCTCTCTTGCTCTTCTAATGTGGATAATTCACAATGCGTAACTTCTTCTTCTTATTAATTGCCGTAGACACCGCTTACGCGATTATAGCCGAGTTAACAACTGCGCGCCAGTCGTTTCTTCTTTTCGCCACGTGGCACCAATTGGATATTGCAAGCGAAGCCAGGAGTGGACGTCTTCCTCTTCTTCTGTTTCCCCTGGCGGGTACTGCGTCGAATACTTTCAGAGCTGGAGTGTTTTCGTCCATCCGGACAACCGCCGCTGTCTTTTAATTCGCTGAACTATGTCAATGTCGTCGTATATCTCGTACATCGCTCCATCGAATGCGATGTTCGCCGTGGCCAACGCGCAAAGGACCATAAATCTTTCGCAGAACTTTTCTCTCGAAAACTCGCAACGTCGACTCATCGGTTGTTGTCATCGTCCAAGCCTCTGCACCATATAGCAGGACGGGAATTATGAGCGACTTATAGAGTTTGGCTTTTGTTTGTCGAGAGATGACTTTACTTTTAAATTGCTTACTCAGTCCGAAGTAGCACCTGTTGGCAAGAGTAATCCTGCGTTGGATTTCCAGATTGAAATTGTTGGTGGTGTTAATACTGGTTCCTTAATAGACGAAATTATCTACAACTTCAAAGTTATGACTGTCGACAGTAACGTGAGAGCCAAGTCGCGAGCGCGACGACTGTTCGTTTGATGACAGGAGATATTTTGTCTTGCCCTCGTTCACTGCCAGACCCATTTGCTTTGCCTCCTTATTCAGTCTGGAGAAAGCAGAAGCATGGTGAATATCTGGACGGTTGTTGATTTGCCAGGTCTAAAGCCACACTGATAAGGTCTATTCAGTTTGTTGACGGTGGGCTTTAATCTTTCACACAATACGCTCGATAGAACCTTATATGCGATGTTGAGGAGGCTAATCCTACGGTAGTTGGCGCAGATTGTGGGGTCTCCTTTTTTATGGATTGGGCATGGCACTGTTAAATTCCAATCGTTGAACATGCTTTCGTCCGACCATATCTTACAAAGAAGCTGATGCATGATCATTATCAGTTCTTCGCCGCCGTGTTTGAATAGATCGAACGGCAATTCATCGGCCCCTGCTGCTTTGTTGTTCTTCAGGCGGGCAATTGCTATTCGAACTTCTTCATGGTCGGGCAATGGAACGTCTGCTCCATCGTTACCGATTGGGGAATCGGGTTCGCCTTCTCCTGGTGTTATACGTGCACTGCCTTTCAGCAGGCTGGAGAAGTGTTCCCTCCATAATCTAAGTATGCTCTGGGCATTGGTGGCTAGATTACCTTTGGGGGTTCTACAAGAGTACGCTCCGGTCTTGAAACCTTCTGTAAGCCGCCGCATTTTTTCGTAGAATTTTCGAGCATTACCCCTGTCGGCCAGCTTATCAAGCTCTTCGTACTCACGCATTTCGGCCTCTTTTTTTTCTGTCTGCACATGCGTCTCGCTTCCCTCTTCAGCTTTTGGTATCTATCCCATCCCGCACGTGTTGTGGTCGATCGTAACGTTGCGAGGTAGGCGGCCTGTCTCTCCGCTGCGACACGGCACTCCTCGTCGTACCAGCTGTTATTTAACACTTTCCGAAAACCAATGGTTTCGGTCGCAGCTGTACGCAATGAGTTTGATATGCAGTTCCCTTGGTGACGAGTGCTCTCAGAGAGCAGGAGTGCAAGCCGAGTAGAAAATCGTTCGGCTGTCTGTTGTGATTGCAGCTTCTCGACGTCGAACCTTCCTTGTGTTTGTTGGCGTGCGTTTTTTGTTACACAGAGGCGTGTGCGAATTTTGGCTGCAACAATATAGTGGTCCGAGTCGATGTTAGGACCTCGGAGCGCACGCATATCTAAAACACTGGAGACGTGTCTTCCGTCTATCACAACATGATCGATCTGGTTGGTGGTGTTTCGATCCGGAGACAGCCAGGTAGCTTGATGTATCTTCTTATGCTGGAATCTAGTACTACAGATAACCATATTTCGGGCCCCGGCGAAGTCGATCAGCCTCAACCCATTTGGGGATGTTTCCTCGTGGAGGCTGAATTTACCGACCGTAGTGCCAAAGATACCTTCTTTGCCCACCCTGGCGCTGAAGTCGCCAAACACGATTTTAACATCGTGGCGGGGGCAAGCACTCATAAAAAGCATCTTTGGTCACATCGTCCTTCTCTTCCGTCGGGGCGTGGGCGCAAATCAGCGATAAGTTGAAGAACCTCGCTTTGATGCGGATTGTGGCTAGACGTTCATTCTCCGGAGTGAATGATAGTACTCGGCGACGGAGTCTCTCTCCCACCACGAATCCAACACCAAACTTGCGCTCCTTTATATGGCCACTGTAGTAAATGTCACAAGGACCCACTCGTCTCTGTCCTTGTCCCGTCCATCGCATTTCTTGGACGGCGGTGATGTCAGCCTTTATCTTTACGAGGACATCTACCAGCTGGGCAGCGGCACCTTCCCAATTAAGGGACCGGACATTCCAGGTGCATGCCCTCAAATCATAGTCCTTATTTCGTTTGCCGTGGTCGTCATCAAAAGGGGGGTCTCTCGTCCGAGGCTGTTTTTTTCTTTTCATTGGGGGTGTTTTCTACGTGGCGGGTCCCAAACCCAGCGCACAACCCTATGCAGGGGATGTTTCGCCTTCTCACTTTAGCTCGCCTTAAAACGGATGTTCTTAGACTACCCAGAGGATACTTGGTTAAAGGCCGGAAGTCGTGAACTGCTTGAGTCAAAGATAATGCGTTACTAGCTGTCAAAATTACTTGAAATAATGTATTTGTTTCTTGAGGGCGCTGGATACGGACTTTTACATGCTACATATCAATTGATATGAATATCATTTTTCGAATTTTTATGAATACATGCAAAACTGATAACATTCTAATTAAATTATGATATTTTCAAAATATATATTATATTTGTAGATAATGTGCGAAAAAGAGCTATTTTTTAAATATTTGTTATGTTTAATAATATAATATAATTTCATATATGAATATGTTTGTAGATATGTATATATGCCATATATGTATGTATGTACATATATGAAATACTATCATAATACCATAAAAACTTAATATAATGTATTATAACAATATTATTTGTAATTCACATTTCATGAATTAAATTTTCATACGCATCTATCAGCACATAAGTACATACTTATGTAAGTACAACTCAAATGGAGACATTATCGTTCATCAGTAATACGAATATAATGTGCGCGAGTTAATTTTTACCAGAAGTAAAAATGAGTCAAAAGAATACGAGTATATCGTATTTTGAGCTGCACGGAAATGTGTAATCTTTATTTATACTCTTAAGACTAACTTATTACATGGTTCTTACTTCTATTTATACTAACTAGCATGTTTAGTTATTACTAATTGATAGTTTGTTTAGATACAGATTATATTATTTGTTTAGGTTTGTTTACATGTATATTGTTTGCTTAGATACATTTGCTTTATTTTAAGATAAGGTTTTTGTGATATTCAAACTCAAGGTTGTTTGCTTACTGAAACAAAAGGTTATTTTAATGTTTTTTACTATTATAAGGAATACGTTCCTTAACTCCCCCCTCTTTTAAAATGAAATGTCCTCATTTCAAAATATAATAATTAATTATTGTATATGTTTGATTAATTTTTTGTGTTTCTAATTTATACCTTTTTATATTATATATTAAATTATTATTTTTGCATGTTTGTTATGATGCTTTCTTTTATCTTATAATTTAGTTTTTAATTAGCATACATTTTCTACAATTCAACAACCAGCGCACTGCTCTATATGTACATATGAGTGTATGAAATTGCCGAAAAATAATGTATACACAAACCTACATACACATATGTGTTCTGTTTTTTTTTTTTTTTGTTTTCATACCGGAGAGGGAATCTTCGAAAGATACCGCCCTGTTTCAGACGGCATGCACGATTCATCTTATACGTGCATGTGCCGCCATTGTTACCAATTGCGGGGTAGGACGCATACGTACTAAACCCTAACTCGGTCTCCTCTAGCTATTTATTTCTTCCTTGCGGGACCGCCGCTAGGCATTTCTTCACAAGGATAAGCTTTAGCCGGTTGGCTCTCGATCTATAAAATTACCAACTCCATGTGAATCACCTGTCTATCGCTCTTTCTTTGCCATTCCTTCCGTCTAAGTTCTATTAGGGCTGCCGCGCTCAATTCTCTAACAAAGTTCCACACCTGCTGGAACGTAGCATGTGTGGTACAACAATGTTTTCAGGGGTTAGCCGCTCTGAAAGTAGTTTCTCTAGTTCCTCTCTTTCATCTGTCATGCCAGTTCGGACAACAGTCTTTAATAAACTAGGGCATGTAGGCGCTTGTCCTTTATAGTCTTTAATCTTTGACATGACGATTTTATATGCATTTCCCCACGGATTTTCTTCGACCTTGTTGCAGAGCTCTATAAAACAACAGGCTTCTCTCTTCTCTTCTCGGTTCGCAGACTATTGCCATGTCGATTTTCTGCTCAAACACTGTATGAGTAAGCAAGTCTTGTGCTGCTTCGCAGTGGTTGAGGTTGAGCTGTAGAACCCTCATGTTTTGGCTTTTTTGCACGCTTCTTGGTAGAGAGGACATTTCTTGATACCTATCTGATGGTCAGAGTTCCCCTTTCCTTGTTTTTTACATGCACTGCAAGACGACTCCTTGTTGCATGTCTTTGCAAAGTGACCTTTTTCCCCACATTTGAGGCAGCACTGACTCCTATTGTCTGAGTTTTTGCAGGTTCTCGCCAGGTGGCCATATTCCAAGCACCGGAAGCATTTTTTAAGGGTCGGCTTCTCCCTAATCCTGCATACTACCCATCCTATTTTAATTTTTTTTGCTTTCAATAAGTAGCCTAGCCTGTAAGGCGGGGAGGCTTATCACAGCTGTTTGGGTACCTGCACATGGCGCGCTAATGCTTCTGATTGAGTCTTTATCAAAATCCCCTAGTTTTCCCATTTGCGTGCAAATAGCATTGATAATGTCTTCCTCTCCAGCTATTTCATCCATATCCCGGATTTCCACAGTGGTCTCACTCTCGCTGTATGTCATGTTGCCGGTTCGCGCAATCACTATCGCATCAAGCCTAGGTCGGTGCTTATATACTGCCTTCTTTTTCCTTCTGATTTTCATCCAGCCATCTTGTTTCCCGGTATCTGTCCCTTGTTGATTCTGGTTGACTTATCTCTTATTTCCTCGTTATTTTTAACCTTCTTTGGTTCCTCTCCATGGGTGATTTTATTCTTTTTTGGAGGAGTCTGCCTTTTCGCCTGTTTTTCTTCTCTAGGTCTTTTAGGCGTTATTTCCGTTGTTGCGGGCATATTTAGGATACTCCGTCTTGCTTCCTTGATCTTTTGGTACTCCTCTAAGGCTTTTTCGTACGTCTTCGTTATATTGCCAACGAGGTCCCTAAGATTATTGTGGTTTGTTCGCTGCGGTGGGCGCATCATTTCTATAAACTTCTTAATTTCTTCACCAAGCTCACTCATATTGTCGCCGCGAGGTTTTACCGCCTTCGTTTGCGGCGTGTTGTCTTGCAGCGTTGGTGGCGATGATCTTGTTCGCGTTGGTTTTTCTACGCTAAGCATCTTTAGGGGAGATCTGTTAAGTCGCGAAGGCCGCTTAAATGGATCTCTTTCCATTACTGGTGTCCTTTGGGAGTCAGATCCTTGCACTTTTGGATTATTCACATCTCCTGCGTTTACCGCGTCGTTTCCCAGTATGGAAGCATAGATGTTACTGCTACTGTTGCTGCCACTTCTGTTCGTTTGTATTGTTTGTATTGTTTTTTTTCATGTAAAATAAAAAAAAATGTAGGGGGACGGGCCGAAATAAACAGGAGCGAGTGTACCCTCGGTGACTATGCACCTACCCCCGTTCCCTGAGGCCTGTTCTTCGCTTTACTGGTCCCGGAAAACACGGACGGACTAGCGCTCGCCCGGGGCAACGCAGACTACTAATCTTGCACCCAATGCACACTCCTTGACCAGAGCCCGACGGGGCTGGTTTCTGATGGACACCGCGGCTAACACCTCGGCAGAGCAGGGTCACATCACCCTATCCATCTCGGCAGCAGACAAGTCGCTGAAGAGATTTAAAGGGACTCTCAGTGCGCCGCGATGTTTTTGTATTACCCACCATGCCCTTGCATGGTGGGGGAGGACACCTATTTTTGAGAGGCGGTATCGGCTCTCCTCTGTCGCAGGGGTTTCATCAGCTTAGCTGGCTTTTTTTTACCGCAACCTCACACTGGGAGGATGGAGTCATGTGTAGAAGTTCACGCAAGTGAGGAAAGTTCTCTGATTGCCATTCACTTGGGAGTGGCCAGAAACGATTCTTTTACATATGACTCAAGCAGCCCACGACTTCCGGTCTTTGACCAAGTATCCTCTGGGTAGCCTAAGAACATCCGTTTGAAGGCGAGCTAAAGTGAGAAGGCGAAACATCCCCTGCATAGGGTTGTGCGCTGGGTTTGGGACCCGCCACGTAAAAAACACCCCCAATGAAAAGAAAAAAACAGCCTCGGACGAGAGACCCCCCTTTTGATGACGACCACGGCAAACGAAATAAGGACTATGATTTGAGGGCATGCACCTGGAATGTCCGGTCCCTTAATTGGGAAGGTGCCGCTGCCCATCTGGTAGATGTCCTCGTAAAGATAAAGGCTGACATCACCGCCGTCCAAGAAATGCAATGGACGGGACAAGGACAGAGACGAGTGGGTCCTTGTGACATTTACTACAGTGGCCATATAAAGGAGCGCAAGTTTGATCTGGGATTCGTGGTGGGAGGGAGACTCCGTCGCCGAGTACTATCATTCACTCCGGAGAATGAACGTCTAGCCACAATCCGCATCAAAGCGAGGTTTTTCAACTTATCGCTGATGGAAGAGAAGGACGATGTGACCAAAGATGCTTTTTATGAGTGCTTGGAGCGCACTTATGAGAGATGCCCCCGCCACGATGTTAAAATCGTGTTTGGCGACTTCAGCGCCAGGGTGGGCAAAGAAGGTATCTTTGGCACTACGGTCGGTAAATTCAGCCTCCACGAGGAAACATCCCCAAATGGGTTGAGGCTGATCGACTTCGCCGGGGTCCGAAATATGGTTACCTGTAGTACTAGATTCCAGCATAAGAAGATACATCAAGCTACCTGGCTGTCTCCGGATCGAAAAACCACCAACCAGATCGATCATGTTGTGATAGACGGAAGACACGTCTCCAGTGTTTTAGATGTGCGTGCGCTCCGAGGTCCTAACATCGACTCGAACCACTATATTGTTGCAGCCAAAATTCGCACACGCCTCTGTGCAGCAAAAAACGCACGCCAACAAGCACAAGGAAGGTTCGACGTCGAGAAGCTGCAATCACAACAGACAGCCGAACGATTTTCTACTCGGCTTGCACTCCTGCTCTCTGAGAGCACTCGTCAACAACTTGGTATAAGGGAACTGTGGGATGGCATTTCAAACTCCTTACGTACAGCTGCAACCGAAACCATTGGTTTTCGGAAAGTGCAAAAGAACAGCTGGTACGACGAGGAGTGCCGTCTCGCAGCGGAGAGAAAACAGGCTGCCTACCTCGCAACGTTACGATCGACTACAACACGTGCGGGATGGGATAGATACCGAGAGTTGAAGAGGGAAGCGAGACGCTTTTGCAGACAGAAGAAGAAAGAGGCCGAAATGCGTGAGTACGAAGAGCTTGATAAGCTGGCCGACAGGGGTAATGCTCGAAAATTCTACGAAAAAATGCGGCGGCTTACAGAAGGTTTCAAGACCGGAGCATACTCTTGTAGAACCCCCAAAGGTGATCTAGTTACCGATGCCCAGAGCATACTTAAATTATGGAGGGAACACTTCTCCAGCCTGCTGAATGGCAGTGAACGCATAACACCAGGAGAAGGCGAACCCGATTCCCCAAGCGATGACGATGGAGCAGACGTTCCATTACCCGGCCATGACGAAGTTCGAATAGCAATTGCCCGCCTGAAGAACAACAAAGCGGCAGGGGCCGACGGATTGCCGGCCGAGCTATTCAAACACGGCGGCGAAGAGCTGATAAGGAGCATGCATCAGCTTCTTTGTAAAATATGGTCGGACGAAAGCAAGCCCAACGATTGGAATCTAAGTGTGCTCTGCCCAATCCATAAAAAAGGAGACCCCACAATCTGCGCCAACTACCGTGGGATTAGCCTCCTCAACATTGCATATAAGGTTCTATCGAGCGTATTGTGTGAAAGATTAAAGCCCACCGTCAACAAACTGATTGGACCTTATCAGTGTGGCTTCAGACCTGGTAAATCAACAACCGACCAGATATTCACCATGCGCCAAATCTTGGAAAAGACCCGTGAAAGGAGAATCGACACTCACCACCTATTCGTCGATTTCAAAGCTGCTTTCGGCAGCACGAAAAGGAGCTGCCTTTATACCGCGATGTCTGAATTTGGTATCCCCGCAAAACTAATACGGCTGTGTAAACTGACGTTGACCAACACGAAAAGCTCCGTCAGGATCGGGAAGGACCTCTCCGAGCCGTTCGATACCAAACGAGGTTTCAGACAAGGTGACTACCTATCGTGCGACTTTTTCAATCTGCTGCTGGAGAAAATTATTCGAGCTGCAGAACTGAATCGAGCAGGTGCAATCTTTTATAAGAGTGTACAGCTGCTGGCGTATGCCGATGATATTGATATCATCGGTCTCAACACCCGCGCCGTTAGTTCTGCTTTCTCCAGACTGAACAAGAAAGCAACGCAAATGGGTCTGGCAGTGAACGAGGGCAAGACGAAATATCTCCTGTCATCAAACAAACAGTCGTCGCACTCGCGACTTGGCCCCCACGTCACAGTTGACAGTCATAACTTTGAAGTTATAGATAATTTCGTCTATTTAGGAACCAGCGTTAACACCACCAATAATGTCAGCCTGGAAATCCAACGCAGGATTACTCTTGCCAACAGGTGCTACTTCGGACTGAGTAGGCAATTGAAAAGTAAAGTCCTCTCTCGACGAACAAACGCCAAACTCTATAAGTCGCTCATAATTCCTGTCCTGCTATATGGTGCAGAGGCTTGGACGATGACAACAACCGATGAGTCGACGTTGCGAGTTTTCGAGAGAAAAGTTCTGCGGAAGATTTATGGTCCTTTGCGCGTTGGCCACGGCGAATATCGCATTCGATGGAACGATGAGCTGTACGAGATATACGACGACATTGACATAGTTCAACGAATTAAAAGACAGCGGCTACTCTGGCTAGGTCATGTTGTCCGGATGGATGAAAACACTCCAGCTCTGAAAGTATTCGACGCAGTATCCGCCGCGGGAAGCAGAGGAAGAGGAAGACCTCCACTCCGTTGGAAGGACCAAGTGGAGAAGGACCTGGCCTCGCTTGGAATATACAATTGGCGCCACGTAGCGAAGAGAAGAAACGACTGGCGCGCTGTTGTTGACTCGGCTATAATCGCGTAAGCGGTGTCTACGCCAGTAAAGAAGAAGAAGAAGAACCTTCACTCCTGCCGCTCTTCGTCGGAGGTTGCTTATTCGTCACAACTTATTTCGCAACTAACCTGCTACTACAGGCCGTCCAGCTATCCGCGACCTGCCGACCCCCCCGGTAGCTTTGAGCTCAGCTGAAAAGTCTGGCTCCACTGTGAAACCAAAACCAACGGGCACACATATGTGTATAAGTAAAAGATGTACGCTGTAATCACTGTATCAGCCGGTCGATGGACGCGGCAATAATTATACAAGTTATATATTTGCAAGTACTCTTTATTGGCCAGGAACGTGTACTCCGGCTTAAGTTCAACTTAAATCTAAACTAGCTCAATACCTAACTTAACAATTAAGCCCTAAGAACGCATATCCAGTAGTCGACGCTGCCGGCTTTGACGTCTGCGTCGTGCTGACTCTGCTCCATACAATTGTTTATCCAATTGGTGATAGTGCAGGCAACGATCGCTGGTCAACTGTTTACGCAATCGGCTATTGACACTGTGGCTTGCTGTCCGTCCGCCTCGCCGACTTGGTGGTTGTTATTGTTTATGTAATCTGATATGTCGTTGCTTTAGTGGCGGTCGTCGCCCACACAATCTGCTGATGAGGCAAGATGTTGTATTGGCCTCACCACATTCGTACCCAACTGGAAATTTGGCATTATGTGTTAACTGCTCCCCCCTTCGAAACACGATCGTCCTCGTTCGTTGCCATATCGTTCACTACCAGGTTGATCTCGTGTTATGCTCGTGTTTTCTTCTTGTACTGCCAGAGGAAAGCGAGGCAACTGATCAACGCACCTACTCCCAGACCCAGGATGAAAGCAAGTGTCCGGCTCGTGACGGTCGTTAGTTCTTCTTTAATTTCGTCAATGGTTTGTAGATTTTGATTGTTGAGGCGGTGAAGGTAAGGCAAACTCAAAAATGGTCTCATGGCCAGTGATGTTCAGCAGGGGTGAAGCAGCAATACCTGGAGCCTTTTCCAGCCTGCTCATTCTGTTAACGTACTTAGTGCCGTTCAGGAACACATGGTCCACGAAAGTGACGAGATACGTGCCACTTACATTTTTCTCAGGTGTTTCATCAATGGCGATTCTGGTTGGGCTGTCGTTAATGATTATGACTCCATCGTCAACTATGGTGCTAGCGTTAAGGTGACTCGGTAGCGTGTTACAATGTGCTGTGCCACCGGTGTGAAGTTGCAGAGCGCATGTTGTATTTGTAGTTAATCTGCAGAACGTTGAAGTTGTTGTTGCTTCACAGTTGTTGACCGCCAAAATTCCGCTCTTGCACTCGACCACTGTGTTTTCGTTGATTTGCAGCACGACGCCGTTGTGTACCACCGGAAAAATCAAAACTTTCCTACACAAAAACTTAATTCTAGGATATTTGGTTATAAAATTAATTACATCATTGTGCTGAATAACTTTAACGGTTGATACTTCCATTAGCTCAGTGATTGCTATATCTGTGATTGGCCCAACCAATATGGATTTCAAACCCTCGTCATCAATGATTGCTGGATTTACTACCTTTATTTTCGCAAGGGTTATTGCGAGCATTATATTCTGAATTTCCGTGATCATAATCCTATTTCGAGTGAATAAAATTTCAAAAAGGTGCGCCGTATCGATGTTTTCTTTCTTCGCTTCCTTGAGGAGTTCATTTACCGTACTAGTTAGTGCCTTAATCTGTTCCTGTGTCTTTGTGTTAATCACTACCTGTCTATTGTTGGATTCTATTAGTTGGGCTTCTGTCATTCTAATTTGGTGGAAATCGTCAGCGTCTGGGGTACCTGTGATAAATTTAAGGGCTGAACCCAGAAAGTCTAGGCTTCCTGCCATTCTGTGATGTACGCTTATAGCGGCTAGTAATGTTCTAACATGTCCATTGTCAGTCTCTAGCAACTTTCACATGTGCGACTGCGGGAACAGGTCCGTCAAGTTGGCAGTTTCGTCTGTTATGCGCATAAACTCGGTCAAATTAGTTGAGTGCCTCAGGTAATTGTATTCGTTCCATACTAGTGCGTCGCCGTCCACTACCGGTATGTAATGTGAGTGTGAGTAATCCGTTAACTTGGCTGCCGCTATTGTGATTGAAAACCTAAAGAAGCAATATAAGGTGATTAGAAATTAATGTCGTCATTTTCTAAGGCTAAGTACTTTATCTAAGGTTGTCCTTATGGAATATCCTTCCATTTATTAGGACTGTTGTCCCCAGATCTGCATCTACTCTCCTCTCCTCACACAGGGGGGTTAACTTGTTTCCTAACCTTCTATTAGTTTTTACCATTACCTTTTCCTCCACTTCAAAGACCCTGTTCTGCCTTGACGGGTTATTTCTATCGAGCTGAGCCTGTTGTGCTTGTTCAATTTTACCTTTCACTTCCTTTCCGAATTTTTCGGTTGAGGCGTATATTACCTCAATAGGCTCCTTATTTGTGACCGAGTGTATTGTTCGGTTGTATTCAATGGTAGCTTGAGTGATCAGGTCCATTGTATCGCTTATTCTTCTTTCAAGTTTAAGGCACCTAGCAATTTCTACCAAGGTACTGTGAAACTTCTCTACCTGTCCGTTGGAAGTACTGTGGAGAGGGGGAGCGTTTACTATATCAATCCCATATTGGTTCTTCAACAGAGTCACAATGGTGTCCGAGTTGAAGGACGCCTCATTATCACAATAAATAGTTTTTGTTCCTGGGAAGAAATTAATCAATTGGAGGATGGGTATTTTTACATCCGTTATTGTTCGCGACGGTATCGGTTGAACTATTGCAAATTTAAAGAATTTATCAACACAAGTTAAAAAATGCTTCTTGTCTGTGGAGAAAATATCTATGTGCAGCATTTCACCTGCGTACGATGGAATCGGCGTAACGCCGAGTTCCTGCCTTCTAGGGTGTCGATCGTATTTGGCTTTCGTGCATATTTTGCAGTTTGTGACAATTTCGTTTGCCAATTTGGACATTTTCGGAAAATAATAGTCACAGAGGATCTGTTTCACATTTTCCTGCGCAGCTCTATGAGCACGATTGTGTTCAGTAGTGACTATTTCCCTTTGTTCATCCTTGTTCGTAATATCCGACACCATGTTTTTGCAGTACCAGAATTTGGTAGATGGGAAGCATCTTACTAATTCGTGTTGTATGCTGGCTAGCGCCGGTAGCTCGCAGTGAATCGCGTTCACCACGAGGGGGTTAATAACCTCCTTTACTTCGTCTATGAGGCTGTTCCTATCTATGAAGTGAATAACGTGGCGGGTTTTTCCGCCAAAGAGTATACAATTTCGTTTCAGAGGGAAACGCGACTCCTCCAAAACTATTTGATTCCTGAAGCAGTTTATGGGTTTTTCTGTTGCTTCGACCGTGTAGGTCAGTGACAATTCACTGTGAACTGTCGCTGCGTCAGATTTGAGTTCGCTCTCCAACGCATTTATGTTCTGCCGTGAGAGAGCATCTGCGACAGAGTTTTCCTTACCAGGTTTATAATGAATTTTAGCATTATGCTCGTCTATGAATGACTTCCACCGTTTTATCTTTGCATTCGGGTTCTTATCAGAAACCGCAAACGTTAGAGGCTGGTGGTCTGTATAGATGTTGATGTCCCTAGTTCCGTAGAGATAATTTTGAAGTTTCCCTAAAGCCCATACTATGGCCAGTAATTCTCTTTCATTTGTTGCATAATGCATTTCCCTATCTTTCAGCGTTCTTGAAATCATTGTAATTGGTTTACCATTCTGCGAGAGGACTGCGCCAATGCCGCGAGCGGAGGCGTCTGTCGTTAGGTCAAATGGTTTTTTAAAATCTGGATACATTAAGATGACATCTTCAGATGCTAGGATGTTTCTTAATCTTTCGAAGGCATTGCGTTGCGCTTCACTAAAATCAATGGGTACCCTTCTAGACTTTTGTTTACTTACTAAGCCATTTTCACCTTTTAGGATCTCAGTTAGAGGTCTTGCTATGGAGGCGAAATCTTTTATGAAACACCTGTAATAACTTGCTAGCCCTAGAAAGGATCTAAGGCTGAACAAATCCTTAGGTTCAGGATATTCCTGAACGGCTTTGACCTTTGCGGGGTCAGTTTTTGCCCCACCTCTTGTTACTATGAAACCGAGATATTCCACACTTGTTTTAAAAAAATGTGTTTTTTCTCGTGACACTTTCATGTTGGCCTCACACAGTTTCTCCAAGACCCAATTTATATGTTCGACATGTTCCGATTCATTTTCGGAAAAAATTATGACGTCATCGACGTAAACATAGCATGATTTGCCAACTTGTTTGCGTAAGACGTCGTCGATCGCCCTCTAGAAGATGCTTCCAGCATTCTTCAAACCGAATGGCAATCGACAAAACTCATATTTCCCACCGTTAATGGAAAAAGACGTTTTCTCGCGATCCTGCTCGGCGAGGACAATCTGATGGTAGCCAGACTTTAAATCTAAAGTCGTAAAGTACTTGGCTTTCCCTAAATTTGCCAGAATCATTGAAATGTTCGGCATTGGGTACTTATCAGCAATAGTGCGCTCGTTGCGCTTCCTAAAATCAATAACCAGACGTTTTTTTTTGTTGCCTAACTCGTCGTAACTCTTTTTATCTACGACCCAGGTTGGGTTGTTGTAAGGGGACCTTGACGGTCTAATGATTTTATTGCGTAGCAGTTCTCTTATATCCTTTTCGACGAAATCTGTCACTCCCATTGGGTGAGGGTACAACTTCGAATAAATAGGCTCGTTATCTTTGGTTCGGATCGTGGCCACAACCGAAGTGTTAAATGGCAACAGCTCGTTAGAGTCTGCGAATGGCTTCATCCTTTTTAGGATCATTTTTTTAAATTCTGCCTTCACTGAACTTGGTACCTGTATGTCGTTGACATTTGTAAAGTTAACGTTGCTGCACTTATGATATTGCAGATCTTCTGACATGGTACCATAATTTATTTTGCCTCCGTCTAGGTCAATAGTCGCCCCCACCTGCGTTAGCAGGTCAAGGCCTATGATTCCGTCGAACAGTGTTAGACTATCCAACACAAAGAATGGGGATGTTATCCCGAAAATATTTATCAGGCATTTCTGTTTGGTTTTATTGGACCCATGGATAGAGTTCACATTAAACGGGGAGTCTACCGGCTTTACGCCTTTAGGCTCCTTTACGGGCCTAACATAATTTTTTGCCGCTCCCGTGTCAATTAAAAACCTTAGTGTTTTCTCAGCCAACGTCCGCTCAAGGAACGGTAGCCGGGAGTGGCCTCTAAAAAATTAATAGAGGCACTTTCGTAGTCAACCCCATTTTCATTGTCTACCTCTGCTACTGCAGCTACGGCAGCAACCTCATACGCTTGGAAATCCTGATCAACATCCGAATGATTCAAATTGTTGATCCTTTGACGCCTAAAATCTGTCATACGCTCTGAATTATTCTGTCTCTTATTTCTCTGAACGGGAGCATTGTGAATACCGGCAGCTTGTGCCTGTTGGTATTCCGTTGGGTGCCTAAATTTAAACGAACTAGGAGCGACGTCCATAGGTTCGGGGCCTCTACCATGAAAATCCCTATCATTTTCGCGTTGCCTAAATGATGAAGCCTTTCCTGGATTATTTCTGCCCTGACTCTTGAAGTAATGTGGATTTTTTGCGTGATTGGCATCGCCGCCACTATTCTGTGAATAATTATTTTGCCGCCGAGTTTGGGATTTTTGACCCCCTGACTTTTGAGCTCTCTCTTCGGCATTTTTAGCGTAAGTTGCCGCGAACATGTACCTATCGTGACTCGACTCGGCCTCGCGGGCTAGTGCCAAGGCACTTGGTAGATCCTTTGGTCTAGCTGGGAATACAGCCTGGTGTAGGGGTCTTTTTAAACCCGATACGAACGTGTTTAGGGCATCATATCTAAATTTTTCATTTAGGACAGCTGCAGCAGCTGCATCATATGTCATAAGCGTTTTATTGATTATGAGGGTCAGTTTCCTTTCTATCTCATCATAGTACTGTGACAAGCTCAAATCGCCCTGACGCAAGGTATCTAACTCTTGTTGGAGAATGCGCACTGGAGTTTTGTCAGCGTAGGTGAAATTTAATCGTGCCACAATGGCCTTAAAATTTAAAACTGTGTTAAATGAGGCCAGTATATTATTCGCTGAACCCCTAATCTTATTCCGAATAATACCTACTGCCTCGTAATGCTTTACGCTGCCTTCATAAGGTTCGAATAATTCGTAGGCGGCCATCGCTGCCTGCCTCCACGAAATATATTCCTCTTGTTTACCATCAAACTCTGGCAATGACTTGACGAGGTCTAACGTCTGACTACACGATTTTCCCTGCACTATCGCAATTTTCTGGTAGCTTTCTACTTCAGGGGTCGTGATCCTCAATGCACTCATCTCGTTCCTAACTTCACTAATTTTTTCATCAATAACCTGTTTCCTTTGAGCGGCCTGTGCCGCCAATGCGGCTTCTAACACCGCTTGTACCTGTCTTGCGTCCATATCCGTTTCGGTTTCCACTAAGTCTGCCACACGTAACCTTCTAGTATGGTTTATCAATTCCTGCACTGAGTTATCGCAAAGCTCTTTATCGTGAGAGGGGTGGCTCATTAGATCCTGAACAAACTAACACACACAAGTATTTTTTCACTCAAACGCGGCACAATCGTTAACGGCCACCAAAACAATAAAAAATAAAAAAGGATCACTTCACTCTTTATATAATGCTGCTTTATTATTTTCACAAATGATGACGATTGGCTGTGCCATTCACTTACATGATTTTTCAATGAATATGATAATTCCGTTGCTCTGTGGCTGGGTTGTTGATTGTTGATCGCTAATTTTCCTCTTCGTGCCGCACGTTGGGCGCCAGTAAAATATGTACGCTGTAATCACTGTATCAGCCGGTCGATGGACGCGGCTATAATTATACAAGTTATATGTTTGCAAGTACTCTTTATTGGCCAGGAACGTGTACTCCGGCTTAAGTTCAACTTAAATCTAAACTAGCCCAATACCTAACTTAACAATTAAGCCCTAAGAACGCATATCCAGTAGTCGACGCTGCCGGCTTTGACGTCTGCGTCGTGCTGACTCTGCTCCATGCAATTGTTTATCCAATTGGTGATAGTGCAAGCAACGATCGCTGGTCAACTGTTTACGCAATCGGCTATTGACACTGTGGCTTGCTGTCCGTCCGCCTCGCCGCCTTGGTGGTTGTTATTGTTTATGTAATCTGATATGTCGTTGCTTTAGTGGCGGTCGTCGCCCACACAATCTGCTGATGAGGCAAGATGTTGTATTGGCCTCACCACATTCGTACCCAACTGGAAATTGGGCATTATGTGTTAACTTATACATAAAAATATGTCACGTACCCAAAATACAAAAATTGTTCTACAAAAACAACAATCGTCTCATATAGCATCATCAGCATCACAAGTTAATTTGGCAGCCAAACAGTCGATGCACAAATTTGTAGAAAACTACACAACAGCAATAGTTTCATACATGAACGCAAGCGCAGTTTCCACAGGCCAACTTGCTTCATTTATAAAAACAAACACCATTAAATCTCCCTGAGCATGCCTTTGGCTACACGCATCTTTTCGCGACGATGGCAAAAGCTAAAAATCATAAATTGAACAATTTGTGATATTTGTATGAGAAGGAAAAAGTGACAACCCCGCAAATATAAGTATTCAAATATTTATATTAGAATAAAATTGACAACATAGTTTTTTTTGTCGATTTTCAAGTCATGAAATGTATCAAAGAAAATATTCAATATTCCTCAGATTTATGTGTACAGTGATTCCCGGTTAGATAGTACTCCGCTTAAATGAAATCATCCCTCTTAACTGCCTATATCTTGCGGTTTGTTTTTTGAAATACATAGAAATTATTGTTTTAAGTACCACTCGCTTAAGTATCCACACTCACTTATGTGCCATAATATATTTTTATTTTTAAAAAACCACAAAAATCAGTACCTTTGATTGTGGCAATTAACCGGCATTGATTGTATTTGTCAAGGAATGTAAAAAATATTTTTCCGTGGCTCACAAAAATCTGTATCGATATGTATGCACGCGCTTATTCTCATACATACATATTAACGCTGGTTTGATGGCGAAGCTGTTACAGCAGCAAGGCAAGCAGTGACATTTGGCGATCGTTCGTTTGTGTTTTCGGCACAGCTCGGATTTTCTACCAACAACACAATGTTGTGACACTTTGTCGTCACGTCAGTCTTCCGACACATTGACTCTTTGACAAAACTTAAGCTTCGGTCATTGGTTGTCCGTGCAACGGAGATTTCGCATGAAGCAATAAGTGTACACATTTACATACAAATGGGTAGACAAATTTACAATCGTTATGCGTATGGTTCTTTCAAATTTATTTACATGCACACATTATTACATATGTATGTACGTGAATATGCGCAACCACTTGGTCTTACAATATGTTATCAAAAATATAATGCCCACCAAATAAAAATATACATATGGTATGTAACTTATTAAACCTATATTAATTAAATTATTAGGTAATAATGCATGCATGACTTTATTATATAAGTATTTCAAAAGATTTTAAGGAATTCATCATGAAATAGTTCAATTTGTACGCACATGCATGCTTGAGTGCCCTGATATAAAATATATGTACATACATAAATAAATTACTCGTATATGCAGAGTCGTTTGGCATTGCAAATTATGAATCTGTGCGTACATTTCTAAACATTGAAATCAGCATAATTTTTCTCATTTAACACTCAAAATGCTCAATTCTGCTATTTTCGTGTCCCCTGATGTTAAATGTGGTGAAACACGCTGGGGTGTGGTAAAACACGCTCATCCAAAACAGTAAATATCCCAAAAGTGAATTAACGCTAATCGTGAACCTTCTCTATGAAATACGTTCTCTGGTGTCATTTACTCCACAGCTAACAGCGTACCTCGAGTCTCCGGAGAAGTGTATAAAATAAGGATAAAACCACCTGTTTTTAGCAAACGCGAACCGGATTTGTTTTTCATCCTAATGGAAGCGAAATTCCGAAACGCTGGAATTTCAATCGATGAAACGAAATACGATCACGTGATCCGCTCGCTCAACGTTGAAACACTCACGAATGTTGCCGATATTGTTCGTACACCACCAGCAACATTGATCAAAGAGTTCACCTATTCGGAAAACAAGAAGCTGAATAGAATGGTCAAAGAGTGCGACTTTCGCCGCCTTGAAGCAGACGATTGACGCTCTCCGATGAGAAATCAATGAAATCAAAGGAAATTCTTTCAGCAATCAAGTGGTCAAACAACGTTCTCGAATTTTTTTTTCATCATCAATTCGGCGCTGATGCTAAGAAGTGTTCACAACCGAGCGCATTCAAGAAGGAAGGAAACTAAAGACCGTTTCGTGAAGCGGGCAGTCAAAAATCGCACCGTCTCTTTATCACCGAAGACTCATCTTACATTTTTAGTCCACACAGGAGCAGATTTTTCAATTCTGCCTAAACCATCAATTAAAGAGAAACTCAAAACATCGAGAAGAAGAAGAGAATCCACATTAAATTTATAATCGCTGACGTCTCAAAATCAATTTTGTCTTCTGGTGTATGTCAAATGCAAGCAACTCATTGACAAAGAAACCAAACTCGAAGCAAAATGCGTTTCTAACTTCATCATTTATGAACCGGTATTTTCAATCAATAACGACAACGTATGTAAACGTCTGCTAACTGAGTTTAAGGATCTCACGACACCGACTTGTTATGATAAGACAAAAGCAGCGAAAACAGCTGTTTGTCATCAAATCATCACCAACGGACAGCCAGTTTATTCACGCGCTGGTCGTTTAAATCAAGAGAAACTCGTCAACGCTAAGAAAGAATTTTAGTATAATTGATCAACATGGGAATTTGACAATTATCACAAAGCAAATGGGCCAGTCCATTAAACATGGTTCCAAAAAAGCGTGGACTTTGGCGACCGTGTGGAGATTATCGCCATTTGAACGCTCAAACATTTCGTGATCGCTACACAGTCAAACACATTCGCGATTTCACGCATAATCTAAACGGAAAGGCAATGTTTTCTGTTCTTGATTTGGAGAAAGCTTATATTAACATTCCAATCGCCGACGAAGATCGAAAGAAGACAGCCATAATCATACCTTTTGGGCTGTTTGAATTCAACGTTATGACCTTCGGATTATGCAACACAGCACAAACATTTCAACGATTTGAGGATCAGGTATTATTCGGTTTGGACTCCGTATTCTGCTACATTGACGAAATTTGCATCGTATCGAAGAACAAAGAAGAGCATTTTCAACATCTACGCATAGTTTTGGAACGGTTAAGCGAACACGGCTTGAAAATCAACGTCGCTAAATGCGAATTCGCGCAGGAAGAAGTGTTACTTTTAGGTCATTGAGTCAGTAAAGCCGGCATTCGACCATCAACCGACAAAAAGGACGCAAATTATCCAAAGCCAGAAATAGCCAAGAAACTTCGTAAGTTTCTCGGAATGATTAACTTTTATCGCGATTTTATTCAAAATGCAGCTCAAACTCAAGGCCGACTACGCTTTCTAATCAAAAGCAACAAGAAAAATGACAACTCGCCAGTGCCAGTTATTTTGACCGAAAATGCCGAAGGAGCTTTCGAAGAATGTAAGCAAGCATTGAACGACGCAGTTACGTTAGCACATCACGCTGCACAATTGTGACCGATCATAAACCAATCACATTCGCATTTTTACAAAAGCCCGAGAAGGCATCGCCACGACAGATGAATCATTTGGATTTCATCGGTCAGTACACCACTGATATCTGTTACATTCCCGGAAAAGACAACATCTTAGCTGATTTTTTCTCCCGCATCGAGAGCGTATCAATCTGCGAAGCAATCAATTTTGAACAGTTGGCTGAGAGTTGGAAAATGGACTAAGAATTGAATGATTTTTTGAAGAACAATATGTCGACATTGTAACTAAAATTAGTTAATATCCCGAACGCAACCAAAACCATTGTTTGTGACGTTTCAACAAAGCACGTACGAGCATTCATCACTAAGGATTTTCGTCAACAAGTATTGAACTCTGTTCAAAACATGGCTCATCCCAGTAAAAAGTCAACAATCAAAATGATCAGCGAGCACTTTGTTTGGCCAAACATGAAAAAAGACATTGCCGAAATGCTGCAAACTTGTATTTCATGCCAAAAATCCAAAATTACAAAACACAACAGAGCAGCACTTCAAAGTTTTCCTACACCAAGTAGACGCTTCGAATGGATTCACATCGATTTGGTCGAATTTTAAATGCTTATCGCTATTGTCTTACTTGCATCGATAGATACACTCGTCGGAGAATCGCTATTCCAATTGAAGACATTCACGCCGATACCGTCGCCAAGGCTTTAATCAACGGTTGGATAACTTTCTACGGTGTGCCAGCTAAAATCACCACAGATCAAAGCAATCAATTCGAAGCAAAACTATTCAACGAATTAGCGCGTATGGTTGGAACAAACACCATCGTTCAATTGAATGGCATGATCGAACCATGAAATCAGCTATCAAATGTCAAAACAACGAACGCTGGACCGAAACACTGCCAATGATCATGTTTGCCCTTCGCTGTGTGTTCAAAGAGGATATCAAAGCAACATCGTCAGAGATGGTTTATGGCGAGACACTCAAATTGCTATGGAATTTCTTCTAACATCGACGACGATAGTTTTGTTCAAAATTTACAACTTGCACATTCGTTTTCTTGAGAGATGATGCTGTTCGACTACCTCTCAAAACATATCACGGTCCATACGAAGTGACAAAGCCAGCAACCAAAGTCAACGTAAAGCGGAAGAACCGTCAACAAACCTAAACGACAATTAGTTATTAAATTTTAATTTTTTCCGTGATTTAATTATCATCTGATTTAAATTTTAAAATTCGCGCAAACATCGATTTGACTTTTGATTTCATCGTTAAGGTGCTGACAGCGCTAGCGTTTCGTTAGATGACATTCTATATGTATATACATAGAGCGATGGTTAAATTTGCAAAAGCGTTATAGTTTTTTAAATGTCTAAAAATCGGACCAGAATTAACAAAAAAAAATTATTCATTCTATAACGTCTCCTAAATTCTCAAGTTGATCCAAATGATAGTTTTGCAGATATATGTAGGTTTGAAACATGAAACAGCGTTTTTAAACTTGGTTGACAAGACTAGAAATACTTTCAGGTGCATAAGGTTTGTTCGTTTTCTTTTGGGGCATTTTTTACGTGGCGGGTCTCAAACTCAGCGCACAACGCTTTGGAGGGGATCTGTCACCTTCTCACTTTAGCTCGCCCTCAATCGCCTTTGGCTACCCAGGGGATGCGTGGTTTAAAACCGGAAGATGTGAGCTGCTTGAGCGATATGTAAAAAACTCGTTTCTGGCCACTCCCAAATGAAGGGCAATCAAAGAACTTTCCTCACTTGGGTGAACTTCTACGCATGAATCCATACTCCACAATGCCTGCATTTGGTATCCCCGCAAAAGTAATACGCCTGTGTTAATCAAGTGATTGTACTTGCTAAGAGTGTACAGCCGCTGACGTAAATCATTGGCCTCAACACTTGTGCCGTCAGTTCTGCTTTCTCCAGATTGGATAAGGAAGCAAAGCAAATATGTCTGGCAGCAAACGAGGGCAAGACAAAATATCTATTATCATCATACAAACAGTTATAGATAAATTCTTCAATCTTGGAACCAGCATTAGCAGAAACAACAATGTCAGCCTCGAAATCTAAAGCAGAATAACTCTTGTCAACAGGTGCTACTTTGGACTGAGTAGGCAATTGAGAAGTACAATCCTCTCTCGACGAACAAATACCAATCCCATAAGACACTCATGAGCGGATGTTACGAGTTTTCGAGAGAAAAGTTCTGCGAAAGATTTATGGTGCCTTTGCGAGCTGGCCACGCCGAATATTGCATTCGACGGAACGATACCCGCCAGGGGAAGCAGAGGAAGAGGAAGACATCCACTCCGTTGGAAAGACCCGATGGAGAAGGAACTGGCTTCGCTTGGAATATGTAATTGGCGCCACGTAGAGAAAAGTAGAAACGACTGGCGCGCTGTTAACGCGGTTAAAATCGCGTAAGCGGTGTCTTCGCCTATAAATTAGAAACAGGACAATTATTAGGAAAGGATTCTGTCGGAATGTCTATTAGACATATCACAGATTGACCGATATTTTCGATAAATAGTTCGCAATTGGAACTTTGATTCCCATATTCGGTCTCTGGGACTTGAACAGTTTTGGACCCATTTGGGTACTTTTCCGTCCAGTGGTCCACTTTAAGCGCACTATTCGGGAAAAGTTTATTCTAATACATTCATTTGCCCTCTAATTTCATTCTGGAAAGTGAAATAATCAGATTAATACGAAATTGGTTTATATGAGAAGTATGTAGGCGTAGTTGCAGTTGCGTCGAAACTATTATAATGGGAGTGGGCGGAGATATCACCCGGTTTTATCCATTTTTACAGCGTCCGCTAAGGTGTTCAAGATGATTTGTCCTGAGCGAATTTTGATATTGTACTTTAAGTGGTCATTAAGGTCTTATGAAGCGAAGTCACGCCCTTTTTTAAATTTTAACACGTGCCCTTTACTACTGCGAACATAATAATGTATGTTAATTTAGAGTTTAGTTATTACATTTAATAGATTTTCGTTTAATGGCGTTTTGTTTGCATGGCAGCTACCATTCACGAACTCGTTCTTATCTTTTTTTTATCACCTGGCCAAATTGATGTTATATATATGTATATAACCTTATATCTAAATCGATTATTTTTGAAAACACACAACTGTTAAGTGAACAAAACTATTATAAGCTGTAGTAACATGTTGCAAGTGTATAAAAAAGATATATGTATATTTACAGTTAATATTGTAATTAGAATTAGTATCCTCCAATATATCAATGAATATTCTGGAAAAATTATTGAAATCAGTAATCCTATAAAATTTAATATACATATATAAGTATATATTTGTATAAGTTAGTATAACGGGTGATTTTTTTGAGGTTAGGATTTTCATGCATTAGTATTTGACAGATCACGTGGGATTTCAGACATGGTGTCAAAGAGAAAGATGCTCAGTATGCTTTGACATTTCATCATGAATAGACTTACTAACGAGCAACGCTTGCAAATCATTGAATTTTATTACCAAAATCAGTGTTCGGTTCGAAATGTGTTTCGCGCTTTTTTATCGACAAATTTTGTTCAGCGATGAGGCTCATTTCTGGTTGAATGGCTACGTAAATAAGCAAAATTGCCGCATTTGGGGTGAAGAGCAACCAGAAGCCGTTCAAGAACTGCCCATGCAACCCGAAAAATGCACTGTTTGGTGTGGTTTGTACGCTGGTGGAATCATTGGACCGTATTTTTTCAAAGATGCTGTTGGACGCAACGTTACGGTGAATGGCGATCGCTATCGTTCGATGCTAACAAACTTTTTGTTGCCAAAAATGAAGAACTGAACTTGGTTGACATGTGGTTTCAACAAGATGGCGCTACATGCCACACAGCTCGCGATTCTATGGCCATTTTGAGGGAAAACTTCGGACAACAATTCATCTCAAGAAATGGACCCGTAAGTTGGCCACCAAGATCATGCGATTTAACGCCTTTAGACTATTTTTTGTGGGGCTACGTCAAGTCTAAAGTCTACAGAAATAAGCCAGCAACTATTCCAGCTTTGGAAGACAACATTTCCGAAGAAATTCGGGCTATTCCGGCCGAAATGCTCGAAAAAGTTGCCCAAAATTGGACTTTCCGAATGGACCACCTAAGACGCAGCCGCGGTCAACATTTAAATGAAATTATCTTCAAAAAGTAAATGTCATGAACCAATCTAACGTTTCAAATAAAGAACCGATGAGATTTTGCAAATTTTATGCGTTTTTTTTTTAAAAAAAGTTATCAAGCTCTTAAAAATCACCCTTTATATTTGTATTCATTTCCTACACTTTTTTATGCTCTTCAAATTAAAAAAAAGTTATATAATGGTTTTGAAGCACACTTAAATATGAAAACATTTGTGTTCAAGATTGAGATATTATATAGGGTATAATCCCCCATCTATGTTTGCATACTCTACGCCTATGGGACAAATATCGCCTGATTGTAGCGTTATTTCTTCTTTCTTTTGTTATTTGCATTCAGCTATTGAGCATATGCATATACATATGTACATATGTTTGCGACGCTGACTGCTGCCTACTGTACATATGCACACCGCTAGCATATGCTCTATTCCAGAAATCCTAATTAGTTTACATATATATCTACATATTGATGTGCAGTTACCATCATTGCATTTTTGAACATGCGCCTACTGCACAAGCAGTCAAGCTCTTAAAAAATCACCCTTTATATTTGTATTCATTTCCTACACTTTTTTATGCTTTTCAAATTAAAAAAAAAAAGTTATATAATGGTTTTGAAGCACACTTAAATATGAAAACATTTGTGTTCAAGATTGAGATATTATATAGGGTATAATCCCCCATCTATGTTTGCATACTCTACGCCTATGGGACAAATATCGCCTGATTGTAGCGTTATTTCTTCTTTCTTTTGTTATTTGCATTCAGCTATTGAGCATATGCATATACATATGTACATATGTTTGCGACGCTGACTGCTGCCTACTGTACATATGCACACCGCTAGCATATGCTCTATTCCAGAAATCCTAATTAGTTTACATATATATCTACATATTGATGTGCAGTTACCATCATTGCATTTTTGAACATGCGCCTACTGCACAAGCAGTCATATAATTGCCGCTCACTGCGTATTTAAGTTAGGGCTAAAAATAAAGTCGTGACGACAGGTCACAGTAAACGCAGTTCCTCTTATTTTATTGAAATATTATAAATTTTTGGTGCATCCTGTGAGGAACCTGCGACCACCTGTCTTGAGTGATAATAGCCTCGTTGAATTTACGTGCATCGGCACATGCTTCAATTGTGCGCCTTGGAAAGGAAATCCAGAATGCAGATTTCAATCCGGATAAAGTGGAGTGTGAAGTTTTATTCAGGCCAGTAAATTAACACTTTGATCGGTTAATACATCACCACTTTGATCTGGTCAGTAAGACGAAATTGTTTCTCACGAAAAGTTGTTTGCGACAACAGAATCGTTGTACATCACGTTGTGTGTCACGCTGCAACGCCGTTTGAACCCCCAGACTGCCGTCCAGGTTGCATCATCGATAATAAATCACGTGGCAGACATGCGACTAGATCCGGTGTCAATTCCGTGATGTGATGGAAGACCAACGAATTGGTTGACATTTAAGGACCTCTTTGAACCGATGGTTCATAATCGAACTGACCTGGATCCTGCATATAAATTGGGTAAGCTACGCAAGTGTGTCGATCAAGAAAGTGTTCCGATTATTGGAGAATTATATACCGGCGGCTACCATGAGGTGTGGTCCGAGCTAAAACGCCTTTATGACAATCCTCGCTTACTGGCAGAAAAACACGTGCAGATCTTTCTTGATCTACCGAACAACCCAGCAGAGGCTCCGAATACGCTGCGATCAATCGCAGATTGTGTGCGCAATTCATTTCGTGCACCTGCCGTTATGGGCATTCCAGTGCACCACTAGGATACGATAGCAGTTCCTGTACTTTTGCCGAAGTTACCAACAACAACGCAGAATGAATGGGGAATGAGCCTCACAACTGTGAGAATACCGAAGTTGGAGGATTTGCTGCTGTTTCTCGAACCACGTGCCAACAACATTACCGCTGCACCACAAATCGTTAGCACACAACCGTTGTTTAGGCGTTTCGCCTCTCGTACAGTTAAGGCGCACGTGGGCCCCACGAATAGTACTCAATGTACAAACGCACTCCACGCCAACGTTGGTTGCCCTCAGTGCTCAGGTTTTCAGTTTCGTAACATGGAAGTCCCTGTATGTATGTTTCAATTGTCTACGATCAGGAACGCTACTCTGCCGACGAACAGGTACAAGACCTGTGGAAAATATAGCGGATACGAGTGTATCAGCATCATTAGCAGCTTCGGTAACAATGCCTAGCATCAATAATTGCCTGGAATCTCCGAGGCATGCTTTCTACTAACTTGACGGCGTACTCTTGTGGCAAGGATCTCCAAATAAGACCAATTTCGTAAGACAACTGCATCAAAGTGAATGTGCGTCTTCCTCGGAGCTTCTTTTTAATATATGCTGACACACTTTCAATAGGGTTTGCGTCGGGCGACTGCGACGGCCAATCCAATGTAACGATGCCAGATTGAGTTTTCCACTGGGTACAGAGCTGCGGTGTTTAGAATCGTTGTCCTCCTGCAGAATCTAATCTTCATTTTTTCTGATGAACCATTGTTTGGCAGATAGCAGTAAAGCCTTTTTGTAAAGAGGTATGTACAAAGTGCCGAATCCTTGCTTTGAGAAGTAGCCACAAAGATGCACCTTATTCCATGTTTAACGGTGCGCAGAACAAGCCTATTGGTGGAAGTTGACCAGGCTCGAGTTAAGGAACGTATTTCTTATAATAGCAACAAACAACAAAACAACCTATTGTTTCAGTAAACAGAATGCAGGAAAACAACCTTGAGTTTTAACAATTGAAATGCACTACCACTACAACAAACAATCCTAAACAAATAAGTATCAAAACAACATTTAGTTTGAATACCACAACAACCTTATCTTAAAACAAAGAAAATGTATTTAAGCAAACAATATGTAAACGAACCTAAACAATCAACTAGTATTAAGTAAACATACTAGTTAGTATAAATAGAAGTAAGAACCATGTAATAAGTTAGTCTTAAGAGTATAAATAAAGAGTACACATTTCGGTGCAGCTCAAAATATATTCTTCTGACTCATTTTTACTCAATGTAAAAATTAACTCTCGCGTGAGGACAGAACGTGCCCATATAGAACATTCATTAGTAAAAATGACATTTTCAAAATCTCTATCAATATTCTCATGCGCCCAAGCGAGTCGCTTTGTCACAAGTTTTTCAGTCAAAAGAGGCTTTTTCATTATGTTGCGTCATTTCAGATCATGAGTGTGAAGAAGGGTTTGGATAGTTTCGTAGGATATGTCAAAGCCTTTTGCCATTAATTTTGCTTGTCCTTGCTGCAGTGTTAAAGCAGGATTCCGCGAAAACAGATTCACTATTCTTTTTTCATTTTTTTGTTCACATCCCCTATAGAACCACGTTCTGGTAAATCATCGACATTTTTAGCCACTATATATCGCTGTGTCCACTTCTGTACAAATGCCTTCAACTTTCTCATATATTTAGCAGCCGCTGATTTCGATATTTTGGGACCTTTCGGGTGGATGCAAAGGAACACATTCTCGCAGAGCGACGCGTACTTAGCACTCATGGTGTTTAACGTGATTCTCTTTCAAAAGGTCAACGACAACTGAACCTTTGTTAACAATGCATCAACGACAAAGCTTCCCTCTATCGGCTCGCGAAGGAATTATAACGAAATCTTTCATTAACTGTCAGTAAATTCGACCACGCTATTACTTGACAGACTGTACTTAGTCGTGTTCTCAATACAACAGCGCGATTAAGACGTTTTCTGCCACGTTACAAGGGTCAGAGATCGAATATTGTAACAGCAGCAGGCTCTGCTTCTAACTATTAAACAAGCTCAAGGTAAGGCATATAGGCGAGAAATTAATGCTCTCAAATCAAATTCCCGGTTAGACAGTCGAAATCACCTATTAGCCCTAAATCTATATGTGGATTCAGAAGGCATTTTGCGAGTCGCCGGGCGTCTACGAAATGCAGAAATATCTAAGGAACAACGGTACCCAATGATTATTCCCAAAGGATCATTTCTTCTTCTTAATTGGCGTAGACATCGCTTACGCGATTATAGCCGAGTTAACAACAGCGCGCCAGTCGTTTCTTCTTTTCGCTACGTGGCGACAATTGGATATTCCAAGCGTACCCAGGTCCTTCTCCCCCTGGTCCTTCCAACGGAGTGGAGGTCTTCCTCTTCCTCAGCTTTCCCCGCCGAGTACAGCGTCGAATACTTTCAGAGCTGGAGTGTTTTCGTCCATTCGGACAACATGACCTAGCCAGCCGCAGTTTTTTAATTCGTTGAATTATGTCAATTTGGTCGTATATCTCAGCCAATGCGCAAAGGACCATAAATCTTTCTCAGAACCTTTCTCTCGAAAACTCGCAACGTCGACTAATCAGTTGCTGTCATCGTCTAAGCCTCTGCACCATATAGCAGGAGGGAATTATGAGCGACTTATAGAGTTTCGTTTTTGTTCGTAGAAAGAGGACTTCACTTCTCAATTGCCTAATCAGTCCGAAGTAGCAGCTATTGGCAAGAGTTATCCTGCGTTGGATTTCCAGGCTGACATTGTTGGTGGTGTTTACACTGGTTCCTAAATATACGAAACTATTTTCAACTTCAAAGTTATGACTGTCAACAGTGACGTCCTCCTGCGGGTAAGGGTGGACCCCCTTTGGGTTCGGGGAGGAAACCGAAATACCCATTGTAAGGCATGCCTGTAGTAAGAGGCGACTAAAATCCACATACACTGTGTATGACATTTATCAGGTCTTGGTTTGATTGTCATCATTGTCTAAAGTCAGAAAAGTGCTATGATATACGTACTCAGCTTGAAATGATATTATAGACTTTATATTAATTCCTAATATAAAGGCATTAGTTGTTCAAGCAACAAATGTCAACAGTCATGAGTTGGGATTACTATGAGCTCAAACTGGTAGTAGCCAAAAGTTACAAAAGTCACACCAGAGACTTTAACATGGGGAGCAGTTAGTCCTTGGAGGTAACTCCAATCTGCTCATTGGGTTTGGCCCTTTGGGTAGATTCGTGGTGGCTGTGGTTTAAACCTAAATGCAGGCAGGGCATTTGTCCAATGTGGAGTCGCATTGCGGCCGGGCGCCGGACCCAGAGTACGGCAGAGGTTTTAGGTCGACCAAGGCGGCTAGGGAGTCCCACCCTACTAATTGGAACCAAAGTATAAATGTATGTGGAGGCACTCATGCTTTGGTTCTCAAAAGTATGGGTGCAGGTGCATGCATGGGGCGCTGATCAACGCATTGTATTGATCTATGTGCTTCTAGCAATATAAAGAACCGTGGAGTTAGGCTGTCGACAGCAGGAACCCAAGTAAAACCGCAACGGATTCTGTCAACAGTGACATGAGAGCCAGGCCGCGAGTGCGACAACTGTTTGTTTGATGACAGGAGATATTTCGTCTTGGAGAGGTCCTTCCCGATCCTGACGGAGCTTTTGGTGTTGCTCAACGTCAGTTTACACAGCAGTATTAGTTTTACGGGGATACCAAATACCAAATTCAGACATCGCAGCATAAAGACAGTTCCTTTACGTGCTGTCAAAAGCAGCTTTAAATTCAACGAAGAGGTGGTGTGTGTCGATTCTGCTTTCACGGGTCTTTTCCAAGATTTGGCACATGGTGAATATCTTGTTCGGTTGTTGATTTGCCAGGTCTAAAGCCGCACTGATAAAGTCCAATGAGTTCGTTGTTAATCTTTTACACAATACGCTAGATAGAACCTTATACGCGATGTTGAGCGGGCTTATCCCACGGTAGTTGGCACAGATTGTGGGGTCTCCCTTTTTATGGATTGGGCATAGCACACTTAAATTCCAATCGTTGGGCATCCAATCGTTGGGCTTTGTTGCTCTTTAAGCGGGTAATTGCTATTCGAACTTCTTCATGGTCGCGCAATAGAACGTCTGCTCCATCGGAATCGCTTGGGGAATCGGGTTCGCCTTCTCCTGTTGTTGTACGTTCACTGCCATTCAGCAGGCGAGGGAAGTGTTCCCTCCATAATTTGAGTATGCTCTGGGCATCGGCGACTAGATCACTTTTGGGGGTTCTACAAGAGTATGCACCGGCCTTGAAACCTTCTGTAAGCCGCCGCATTTTTTCGTAAAATTTTCGAGCATTACCCCTGTCGGACAGCTTATCAAGCTCTTCGTACTCACTCGTTTCGGCCTCTTACGCTCCTTTATATGGCCACTGTAGTAAATTCCACAAGGACCTACTGTCCTTGTCTCGTCCATCGCATTTTTTGGACGGTGGTGATGTCAGCCTTTATTTTCACAATGACATCAACCAGCTAGGCAGCGACACCTTCCCAGTTAAGGGACCGGACAATCCAGGTGCATGCCCTTAATTCGTAGTCCTTATTTCGTTTTCCATGGTCGTCATCAAAAGGGGAGTCTCTCATCCGAGGCTGGTTATAACTATTTACTGGCGGTATGTTTTTACGAGGCGAATCCCAAACCCAGCGCATAACCCTATGTATGGAATATTTCGCTTTCTCACTTTAGCTCGCCTTTAAACGGATGTTTTTACGCTATCCAGAAGATACTTGGTCAAAGACCGGAAGTCGTGAGCTGCTTGAGTCATATGTAAAAGAATCGTTTCTGGCCACTGCCAGGTGAATGGCGATCACAGAACTTTCCTCACTTGCGTGAACTTCTAGACAAAACTCCATCCTCCCAAAGGATCATTTGCTAACTTATTTATTGCTGATTCCCATTGACGATGTCTTCATGGTGGCATCCAGCAAATGTTACAGTACCGACGGTTTGGATAATTCACTCGCGCTCGCAAGTGAAGGCGTACATATGGAAATGTACCGTGTGTCGGAGACACCAACGAATTCTTCAGAATCAACAAATGGCTTCGTTACCCCGTGAACGGGTACTTGCGGCTCCAATTTTTTCAAACAGCGGCCTAGATTATTGTGGTCCGTTCCATGTCCGCATTGGTAGTAGAAGATCAACTACAACATCTAAGACATAAGCAGCTATATTCGTCTGTATGGCCTCACGAGATCCTTCATAGACGTTTACGATTTATTTGTCGCCGTGGTATTAGTGCTAAGCTGTTCAGCGACAACGGCACCCACATGGTAAGCGCTGATAGACAAATGCGTGAAGATGTGAAGGTGTGGGTATCCTCATATGCGCAACAGCACGTTGCTCATGTTGGTACTCAATGGAAGTTCAATAGAAGCTCTTAGCTAATGACAAGGATTGAAGCTTTTCTTAATTCACGACCAATTGTAGCCTTACATGATGACCTCGAAGGAGGACTAGTCTTAACGCCAGGTGATTTCATAATTGGCCGACCAATCAATTGCCGTCCTGAGCCACCGCTACCAGATATACCACACAACCGCCTCCATTATTGGCAACGCTTGCAAGTAATAATGAACGATTTTGAAAATGGTGGCAAAATGAATATCTGAATTCGCTTCAGGCCTGTAGCAAGTGGATAAGGCGTGAACCAAACCTCCAAATAGGAGATGTCGTACTTATTCGAAATGAGAACTGTCAACGTCCTGTACAAAAGGTGGTAAAACTAATCGGAATACACGAAGAACTTCTGAACTGCGAGGGCTCAGCCGGGTAGGATGTTCAAGATTGGGTATAATCCTCCATCTAAGCTTGCATACGCTACGCCTATGGGACAAATATAGCCTGATTGTAGCGTTATTTCTTCTTTCTTTGTTTATTTGCATTCAGCTATTGACTCATAGGCATATGCATGTACGAGTACATTAGGGTGTGCCATTCTGAGGCAACCTTTTTTTTTCAACTGAAAAGCAAGCTCAAAACTTTCGAAAATGTGTAAAACAAAGTCACTCAAAAGATGAGCTCCTAATTATTTTACGAGAAAACTCGATTCTCGAGTAGAATCGGAATCGAGTTTACCATCCCTACTGGCAGCCATCGGGGCACATATAAAACCTCCGCACAATAACCACCCCAAAAAAAAAAATGATTTTTTTTCTATGTAATTTATATGGAAAACAGAAAATTTGAAATAGGCACCTCTTAATATTAATATTAAGAGCTCATCTTTTAAGTGACTTTTTTTTACACATTTTCGAAAGTTTTGAGCCTGTTTTTCTGTTGAAAAAAAAGGTTGCCTCAGAATTACACACCCTAATGCACATACATAGGTCAGGGAGGAACCACGAAAGTTGTCTGTTCTTTGTAGATCTTGTCGCCCGATATGATCACATTTTGCGGCAAGTTTTGGATATGGTCAAAGGTAGTAATAATTATTTCTAAGTTTTTTATCGTTTTATTTTGTTTATAATTATTAACATTTTAATATCAGAACTTTCTTGAATATGTGTTTTTAGCATCTACAAGATATCTGAATGCAACAATTCAAAATGATTGAGAGCTTGGGGACCAAACTCGAAACACATCCGCTTGAACTAATTTTAGCATCACCGTTTTTTGCCATAATAATCGACAAAAATATAACAAGTAAGGCAGGGTTAAGTTTAGGTTCAACATCCCTAGCCAGGGAAATATTTAAGGAGTAAAACGTCAACCAGGAATCTAAGAAATTTTATATGTGCAAATACTCTATATAACTCATACACTGAAAGAAACAAAATACACAAAACGGAAGTCATTATATGTAGTATATGGTAGTATCGACCCGATTTTATCTATTAACTATTAACATTAAGGTACCTCACATACAATCATCAATCATATGGGATCGGATCTTCGAAAATCCTGGTAACGGTTATAAAGAAGTTGGGTCAAGTTTTAGCTCAAAGTTATCCTTTTTAGGATACGCTGTTATGAGTAAAATACGCTTTCTTATTTTCGTTGGGATAACTCACATATTGGCCGATATATGCAGTACAAAGTCAGCTTTATGTAAGGTATATGTGGGCTCAGGGCCAAGTATTGGCCTAATTTTTGGCATAGGCTGATGAAAGCCGCTACCAAAAAAAAAAAATTAGATAACTTTTTTTCTATTTAATGAATCTGGTTAAATTTTTTTTATTTTGCAGATTGATTTTTACACTTAACAAAAATTGATAACTGGGACACTGAAACAAGAATTTGGTTTGTCCGCCGCCATCACGCACTGGAGTCCGTAGTTTCGGTTCAAAGTGTATAGGCGCACGTTTGGCGGCAATCCTCCGAGCAGATTGACCGTAGTGAGACTTGTAAACAATTTTGCGAAGCATGGGACAGTCAACAGAAGACCTTACCATCGAAACCCTTCAATTCGAACGGAGGAAATAATCGCTGCTGTAGCTGCTGCCATACAAAACAATCCACGTGTTTCGACAAGAAGCTTTGCTCAAATGGGTGTAAGCAGACAGTCATTACAGTCAATTATGCACAAATATTTGGATTTATTCCCATATAAAATTCAAATGGCCAACAAACTGAACGCTATGACGTAATTAGTTACGGATTTATTGCGCTTTTAGGAGTTTTAAACTGTACCGTTATATGGGGAGTGAGCGGTGTTATCTTTAGATTTCATCCATTTTGACACTGTCGGTAGAGGTTCTTAAAATATTCGAGACTAACAAATTTGGTTATTGTAGCTGTAGTGGTTTAGCAGATATGTTCATTAAACATATTAAAGGGTGTGGCCACACCCACTTTTAAAAATTTCTACAATCCCCTGTGCCAAATTACAATTTTATATCTTAATTTAGGTACTATGGTACTTTATATGTTTTCGGTTAATGGCGATTTGTGGCCGTGGCAGATTTTTTTTTGTACTAAAGAACTCACATACCAAGTTTTATCGAGATATCTCAATTTTTACTCAAGTTACAGCTTGCATGGACGGACAAACAGACAGACAGTCAACCACATTTCAACTTTTCTCGTCATACTGGTCATTTATAGTTATATAATATATTGTATATAACCCTATATCAATTTCGTTTAGTTTTAGGTGACATGATCTCTGCAATAAAACTTCGTTATTTTGATATTATCAAAGTATTATCAGAAATAGTTCTAAAGAGCTCTAATCAAGATGAGCGTGACGAAGCAGGGAGTATTAATAAAAAAATGCTAAATTTCGAGTTCGTGTTGCTTTGCGAACAACATCAATTATGCATC
The DNA here is from genome assembly GCF_023373825.1 of Bactrocera dorsalis. Taxonomy (NCBI): domain Eukaryota; kingdom Metazoa; phylum Arthropoda; class Insecta; order Diptera; family Tephritidae; genus Bactrocera; species Bactrocera dorsalis. The sequence goes on from NC_064303.1 coordinate 65,016,089, forward strand.
CAAAACTTTACATAAATAACCCGATAAATTTGAGCGAGACGAGAAAAGCTTTAGCAGAGCCCAAAGTAAAGTTACAAATTTATCGAAATGATTACAAATTATTATATTTAAGTGCAAAGCCAGTGAAACTGCAAGAAAATATGGTATTGATACCCATTCTCAAGAAAAAAGGCAAAGGAAAGTTAAAGAAAAAATTTGTGAATTAGCTGCTGATCCCCGATTTCCAAACCGAGAAAATATATTTAAAATTGAGATTTTCAATAATACTACATACGTGTATACTAGGCACAGTAATAACTCAATTAAATACAAGTTTTATTAGTAAGAGTTCAGTCTGTATTCAATTTTCCAACACCAACATTTTTATTACAAAAAAAAAATGTTCAAATATGGGGTGCTAGAATGCGACCTAACGGAAGTACTAAGTACTTACAGTTATTATTCTTTACAATTCCTGTCACTTCTGCAGCAGCTCAAAGGTTATTTAGCAAATTAAAAATAATAAAAAAAATAATATGGGCCAAACTCGTCTCCGACATTCATTACTAACAGCAATTGAAAACAAAACCGCAGTAAGGTTTTGATACTTTTCGAAAAATAAGGCTAGGAAAAAATTGTAAATATACATACATAATTGTTATTTAGTCAGCCATTAATCTTTTCTATTTCGTTTTATTAGCCAAACCTACACCAAGTATTAATTGTAATTTATGTTGTTACTGTTTAATATTTTTATTATCTGTCCTGTAGTGCACAAAAAGAGCTTAGCATTTTTAAAGTATTTGTATATTTCGTATTTTTATTTGATAAAACATAATTAGTTTACATAGCAGTGGGCCCCATTTTCCCCAGGGCACATGCTTGTACTTAACATTGGGTATCTTTGCAAGTTAGATCATAGTTGAATTAACGGATACTCACTTCTCGGATCAAGGATCCATGGCACTGAGTACATCCCAAACATGGGATAGATACTATTTCGGAACATTAGTATCACAAAGTAATGTATAATTTCAGCAAACCTCAAGGTACATAACAGTATAGCTAATAATCTTTCTCAAAACGGTGTTGCGGTTAAACCTTACGACCAAGTACCCCAGCGTAAGATGCTTTGTGCCATATTTTTTCGAGCAATAAGAGTGCCTTTCATTTTTTATTTTTGTCAGTTTATTTGTATAAATTTTACTTTCATGTGCTTTAAAAGCATGCTTATTAGTTTTTTTAAACAATATTTATTAGTCCTTTTTATAGTCATGCAACCAGTTGCTACAGGGTATTATAGTTATATTCACCTAACGGTTGTACGTATCTCCTAAAACTAATGGAGATAGATATAGGGTTACATATATGTACATAAATGATCAGTATGACGAGAAAAGTTGAAATCCGGTTGACTGTCTGTCTGTTCATCCGTCCATGCAAGCTGTAACTTGAGTAAAAATTCAGGTACAGGGGTGGGCATATTAGCCCTCAGTGGCATTTTGCCCGTTCGGCACGAGTGCACATTTTGAGGGCTTGGTGAGGGGATCATCGCGGGCACACATGAAGAGGGAAGTGAGAGCAACATATTATACCACTCCATATTTACAAATGAGAGCGCGCACATATATGGGAAGTTGCATTGTGGGTAATAACTGTAAAATTGCCTAACAATTTTAAGTTTATTTACAATTACTTTAAATATATAAAATCTAAGACAAATAATAAAAAGTTTAATAAATATTTTATTTTAGCAATGATTTTTTTAATATGTCTTTATAACAGCATTTAATTTAGTTTATTTGAAATAATAAATTATATGTTTGGTTTAATCCCATTTGCTATAGCTACACGCATTATTGTTCCAAAATTTAAATCAGATAACCTACTTCTTATTTTATGTTTGTTTAATTTCATTATTGAAAAAAATTGTTCACAAGTGTAGGTACTTCTAAACATAGATATAGTTTTCGAAGCAAAAAGTTTCAAACCAGGCAATTTCTTTAAACTTCCTTATAAAAAGTAATTTTTTTTAATAATAACTTCTGTTTATTACCCACCGTTTCTTCAAACCCATATGACCAAATGAATCTTATGAGAGCGCAATGTAACTGATTAGCCAACACCGCTTCTACCGCCCGCTTACCATATAATTTTCAACGATTTGGGGCCATTAGCATTTGTATTCTATTTGTGTGCTTAGCCACTCTCAATTAATAATGCCATACCGCGCAAATATATTTTTATTTGATGATTTCTTATATTTTTGAAAATATGTGTTCCCTTTCTATAGGGCGTTTTATTATTTTAATACATTTCCAGAGGCAACTTAGATTTTTAAAATTTAACAAAACAATTATAGAAAAAAACTCAATTCTTTGAATATTTTGATAAAACAACTAAACTGAAAATATCACAAATCATAATTAATTAACTCCATGCCAGCTAAACTAAAACCTGTATTAAAAGCTAACAGATATCACCCTAAGTATTAAACAAGTTTTAAATTAATTATTTATTTTATTTTTAGTAAAAAGTGCACTGCATGAAATAAGCTGTGACATAAAATTTGTTTACGTTTCTGGTTTTTTGTTTATAAATTGTTAACTAATAATTAAAAAATAATAAAAGGAGTGTCTTTTATAAACTACGCATTCATATTAATAACTACAACTTTGAATTATTTCGATATGTGTATTTGTTGTCAATATATAGCATTTGTAATTTTGTAATTTAATGTGCATGGAATAAGCTGTATTTATATAAGCATTTTCATTAAATGGAACTGCAATATGTTTCCCAATTGTAGCTAAAATTAATTTTTACAACTGGCATCACCACCATTAACTGTTTTATCACATGTACAGTGGTGTGAACAAAATAGGAACAACCATAGGGTGTTGTGAAGTTTGAAAATATGCTGCTTTCTTATTAAATAAAATTGTTTTTAAATACAAGTATAACTTATATAATTTTTTCCTAACAGTGATTAGAATTTCCCACCATGCAAAGGTAAATAAAAACAAATATTAATGCGAAACTCTAAAAACTGCAAATTATGTTTACCTCTTTATGTTCACCCAACTGTATAATTCCGATATGAAGTAAACTTCCGCTCTTTAATTTGTGCACAATGTCAGTATTGCCGCAACCATTCTGCCAGAGATAAAGAGATGTCCAATTCCTCTCTCATTGGAAGTGAGAGAGCAATTGCTAAATTGATTGAAATCTTACCAAAAAAATATGTAAACGGAGGGATTTGTTGCATCGTTCAAGACCACTTATAAAAAATGTAAAACAATGAAAATTAAATAAATTTGTGAAATTTAAAGGTAAGTATTTGATAAAACGTTTTGTAATTTGTAGCATCTTAGTATTGTTTTCAATGGAAAATTATTAAAAACATTTAATGATTGAGAGCTAACAAGCTTAAATCCTTTTATTGGGTATTGAAAGGTCAAAAGTCAGTTGTTCTAATATACTTTAAAAAGATTTAAATAGTGTTTCCATATAAAAAATAACTACTATTTAGTAATTTTTATTCGTACTAAATGTTGGGTGTTGGGTTGATAAATGCCCAAAAATTATTATGTTGTTCAATCTGGCCATAATGGAAAATGTTATAAAAAACGCAAATTTTGAAGCGCTCTCACACTGGAATAAGTTGGACATCCCTTTATTCCTGCATTCTTCGATGAACATTAGGTTACGGAGGAAGGTAATTGATTTTTTTCCGTAAACTGATATTCCCCTCATCTAGCCCTCGTGCGCACTTTACTAACTTTGCGGGCTAAAAATGTGCCCTTTCCTGCCTTACTACAAAAAACAAATTCGAGTTCGTAGATGGGCGTAATGCCACGCCCCCAAATCGCCAGTAACAGAAAACATATAAAGTGCCACAACTAAACATTAAATTACCACCCCTATTCTGTACACTTGACAAATTCAACATATTTATAATTTGTCAAAATTTGAAACTTATCAAGCATTTCGTATTCTGTGTCTGAAATAAAAAGCTCTTTTCTTTATAAGTTGTTAAGATGTCAAATGCTCTTTACAGTGCTCGTTATGAATTAAATATCTGTTTGTGTATCTTGTTGTGAAAATGGAAGATATGTTATTATTGTTAAACGAAGATGAAAATTGTGAGAATAGGAATCGCGTGCGGCATTTGAAATGTTTACGCCAGGATAGCAATCCATCTTCTTTGAGTGAGAATACCTTTTGCGAAAAATTTTCTTTTAACTCACACGATACAAAAACGTCACTACCTTTAACTGAAAGAGTTCTAGCAGCTTTGAGCTTCTTTAGACACGGCTCATACCAGAAATGTGTAGATAACAAGGCAAGTTGACGTGCCCATGAGCCAGTCGTCCATTTCGAGAAGTGTGCGGGCTGTAGCAAAACTTATTGTGAAGGTGAAGGGAGGAGAAATAAAGTTTCCCAGTTCGACAGGGGAAGAAAATTTTATAAAAACGGGGCAAGTAATTATAATATACTAATTTAAGCAAATTTATTTGAAATATATTCCAGATTTTTTAGAAAATTTGGAACAAAAAGCATCATAGGAGCAATTGACTGCACGCATCTTGCTATCAATATAATTTGAATAGAAATCAGCTGTTGCTATTTACATTATTTTGTTCACCACACGTATGGGGAAAAGCTTTGCGAATTGAAGCTTTTACTTTTATCAAGATTGTCACAGAATACCAAAATATTTCTCGCTTGATAAATATTTCAGTTAATTGTCAATATTTTATTAATTTGTCAAATGCACAGAATAGGGGTGTAAGATATAAAGCTAAAACAGACAGACTTGTATAGAGAATCGCAGTGGCAAGGAGCACATGTGGAAATTTTTTTTTGAAAAAGTGGGCGTGGGCTCGCTCTCTAACAAGTTTATAGCGGGATTCTGTAACCAGTTTATAGTTTTTATTTGAGACATTTTGAGGTAAAATCTCAATTTGTGACAAGTTACTAATCACTAATCAGTCTCTAGCGTTAGTCTCAAAATATTGCCTCAAATTTGAGACCTGGTAGTTAGCAGGTCACAAAACCAAAAAGAGCTCTTGTCTACCCACGGTTAATGTACACATCTCCTAAACCACTTAACCCTAGAATGGTAAACACCGCCTGTGAGGCGAAGAATTTTTTTTTTTTTGCAATATTTCCTGATCGTTCACTCGTATTAAGGCGTGCGCTCGTGCCAACTCAGTTGAGTGTTGTACGAGCTTGGGCACAGACGTATTTTGATTTGCTGCGTTGCGTTGGTTATATATAGATACGTGTGTCGCCTCTGAGGCGAAGTTTACCAATAAAGGTACTTTTTTTGTACATATTCGTTTGCGCATTTGTTTGGTTTTTTTTTGCTAAAATTTTGAGTTTTTGCGTAATTTTTATAGTTTTTAGAGATGGCTCCTCCTGATGTGCAGTTACTCATATGGCTGGAGGAGATATCGCTTGATGGAAGTGAACTTGATGACGATTTGGGTGTAGATATCGATTCAGATGATAGTGTGGCTGATCCCACTTACGTCGATGATTTCGACGATGACATGCAGTATATTGATGTATCTAATCAAATTGATGTCAATATACAATCCGCACCGACTCATGTTCATGAAGCTGTAGACATGTCGCAAAATGGCGAACAATTGGCTTGTGAGAACTGGATAATTACGCCATCGGCATCGGTTATGAGGGGTAAGAACAAATATATATGGTCTTCCGAACCGTCTTCGACAACAAAAGTATCGAACAGAACTCCTTCGAGAAACATAGTTCATATTATGCCAGGGCCAAAAGAAGGAGCCAAGGGTATAGTAGATCCCTTGAAGTGTTTTGAACTGTTTTTTACTACAGAATTGAGGGATGAAGTACTCTTACGCACTAATGAATATATTGACCAAGCAGCTACCAAGTATACAATTCAGAATACCACTACATCACAGGTAACAATAGAAGAGCTTCGTGCTCTTATCGGTATATTTATCATGAGTGGTGCGTTAAAAAATAATCACTTGTCAACTGTTGAACTGTTTGACCCTACTATTTGTGATGTGAAATAGTAGGTGGAAAACCCACAAATTTTATTTTGTCTTGCAGAATTTATTTTAAGTTTTAAGATTTATATTATTTTTTAATATGTTAATTAGATATAAGGTCTACAAGACACTGAAGTTTTTTTTTTGATCTCAAACTGTTTTTTAATTTTTTATATTCTTTTTGTAAAAGATCTATTCATACTACTAATAAAATATGTGATCCATAAATGTTGCCAATAAAATATTTAAGATATTTAAAAAATGAATTGTTTTTTGTTTATTTTTATTACCAAGCATGTAATATATACGTTTTTGTTTTTGTTTTAATAAATTTTTGTTTTGCTAAGGGTAAAATTTGGGTTTTTTATAAAAGTCGCCTCACAGGCGAAGATTACCATTAAAGAGCAAAAAAATATGTTTACCATTCTAGGGTTAAGCTACAATAACCAAATTTGGTGAGTACAAATCTTATTAGAACTTCTAGCGACAGTATGAAAATGGATGAAGTCGGAGGATAACCCCGCTCACTTCTCATATAACGGTACTGTAAAAAACTACTAAAAGCACTATAAATCAATAACTAAGTATGCCAGGACATAAGATTTTACCACGAAGATCGTATGAGAAAGCTTTATAGAAACGGTCCAAAAATTGGACGATGGGCGTGGCACCGCCCACTTTTGGTGAAAGCCCAAATCTCGGGACCCGAAGAAACCAATTTCGACAAAACTTAGTATGTGGCATTCTTGAAATGGGTTGAATCCGTATTGGTCACGTAGCCCCCATATACTTTACATAAAAATTTCCAAACTTTGGGGTGACTTTGTGAGTTATCCCAATGAAAATTAAAGAACGTGTTTTACTCATAACAGTGTGTCTTTGTGCCTAAAATAGATAAATTTGAGTGATAACTTTGCAAAGGGGTTAGGGGTTAACTAATATCGGGATTTTAGAACGTCCGGCTGACTCTATATGATTGGTTTTAAACCTGAAAGTATTTCCCTTGCTTTGATTCTTGCAAGCTGCAAGAGCATATCATGTTCGATTGCATCCGAACTTAGCCCGTTTTTGCATGTTGGAAATAACATTGAATATTGCTAAAGAACCGTATATTTCAGTTTATATTAATTAAAGGTTACATTTTTATATTTTAATTGATATTTTTAACAAACAGAACTTAAGTACCATATACTACTTATGCGATATTCTTTTAAGTACCACAAAATGCTGCGTCTTTGGTTGTGGGCCTTACGGAGTTGACTGTGTCTCATTTCCATTAATTAGACTGAGTTGATAATGAGTCATAAATTTAGCAAAGGCAAAATAATTAAAATAGGTAAGTCTCAAATCAATAATACTGTTTAGAAAAAGAAATTTGATATAATCATTCCTTTTTCTCTTACGGCACATGATTTTTTGTAATATAAAGTTTGGAAAAACCCTAAATTATTTGTATAAGTTGTAAGAATTTTGCATATGGAAATATGGAATACTGGAATTGTTTACAAAAAAGTTTAACGGACAGCTTCTCAAAAGCAATGAAATGTTATTCACATACAACTAAGTACGGTATATTGCATTTAAATATTGCTATATTAGGAAAGTTTTGTATAAAACAAGAAAGAATACCACGCAAGGCACCAATGAAGTTTGTGAAGTTTACGGAGACGATGCTGCATCAGTTCGTGTAGGACAACAATGGTTCGCTCGCTTCAGTTCTGAAAATTTCGAAATTTCGATTTACACTATGCACACTGGTCCATTCCATAGGCCAAAAATTAGATATAAAAAATTTGAAATTTACCACTGTAAGGTGGCGTCAATTCGTCCTTCTCCACCTGGTCCTTCCAACGATGTGTTGATCCTCCTCTACATCCCCCGGCGGGTACTGCGTCCAATACTTTCAGAGCTGGAGTGTTTTAGACAAGATTACTTAGCCAGCGTAGCTGCTGACTTTTAATTTGCTGAACCATGCCAATGTCATCGTATATTTCAAGCAGCCCATCGTTGCATCGAACGCGGTATTCGCCGTGGTCAATTCGCAAAGGACCATAAATCTTTCACAGAACCTTTCTCTCGAAATCTCGCAACGTAAATGCCTCTGCGCCATATAGCAGGACGGGAATAATTGGGTGACTTAAAGAGTTTTGTTTTTGTTTGTCGAGGGAGGACACTACTTCGCAATTGCCTACTTAGTCCGAAGTAGCACCTGTTGGCAAGAGATATCCTGCTTTGGATTTCGAGGCTGACGGTATAGTTGGTGTTGATGCTGGTTCCAAGATATACGAAATTATCTACAACTTCGAAGTTATGATTGTCAGCAGTGACGTGGGTGCCTAGTCGCGAGTGTGACGACTGTTTGCTTTATTACAGAAGATATTTCGTCTTGCCCGCGTTCATCACCATACCCATTTGCTTCGCTGCCTTATCCATTCTGAAAAAAGTTGAAGTAACGGCGCGGTTGTTAAGGCCAATGATGTCAATATCATCAGCATACGCCAGAAGCTATACACTCTTACAGAAGATTGTACCTTCTCGGATTAGTTCTACAGCTCTAATTATTTTCTCCAGAAATGGAGTCGCCTTGTCTGAAACCTCGTTTGATATTGTACGGCTCGAAGAGGTTCTTCCCGATCCTGAGGGAGCTTTTGGTGTTTCTCAACGTCAGTTTACACAGCCGTACTAGTTTTGCGCGGATACCAAATTCAGACATCGCGGCATAGAGGCAGCTCGTTTTCGTGCTGTTAAAATCAGCTTTGAAACCGATGAAGGGGTGGTGTGTGTCGATTCTCTTTTCACGGGTATTTTCCAAGATTTGGTGCGTGGTGAATATCTAGTAAGTTGTTGGTTTGCCAGATCTAAAGCCGCAACTAATAAGGTCCGTTCAGTTTGTTGACGGTGGGCTTTGATCTTTCACGAAATACGATCTATAGAACCTTATACGCTATGTTGAGGAGGCTTATCCCACAGTAGTTGGCGCAGATTGTGGGGTCTTCTTTTTTGTGGATTGGACAGTCGCACTTAAATTCCAATCCTTGGGCATGCTTTCATCCGACCATATGTTACAAAGAAGCTAATGCATGCTCCTTATCAGTTCTTCGCCGCCGTGTTTGAATAGCTCGGCCGGCAATCCATCGGCCCACGCCGCTTCGTTGTTGAGTGATACTACTGTGATCAAATTGAAAGGTGTTTTTCGAATCGGTAAATTAAAAGTAAAAGTGAATTCTTCGATTTTTATCGTGTCTGAATTTATTGAACAAATAAATGCGATAATGCACCATCTCATACCGCATTGGTTATTCCTGATCATTTCGCCACATTTTCAACTAATATTGTGTCGCAACCACCACATTTGCTGATTTACCTTCGTGTAACTTCTAGCTATTCAGCAAATTCACATTAGCACTTCGAGGACACCGTTTTGGCTCAATTGAGGATATAAAAGTTGAATGGAAGAAGCTGTGTTGGCCATCATGGAGGATTTTTTCAAGCGCTGATGCCTGGAAAATTCTTTCGAAAGAAATGAAATGGACAAAATTCACCTATGAATTTGATCTCAGTAGTATATTTTTCTTTATACATCGAATTAAGTAAAAAATATGTGTGATCTCTGTCTCGCCCTCAAATAGGTCACGTTTGTTCATATTAGTTAATGTTTTTCAAGTCTTTTTTTTTGATTTCAGCTGCCACCTTTTGCCAATCTCTTTTTTATTCGTGTTATTCTACAAACTTCGACATTTTTTGTGTATTATTTTACATAATTTTTTATATTTAAGTATATGTATAAACAAGGATATTATATTGCTTTTCGTCATATTTATTTGAGCTTTGGTTTTAATTTTCTCGCTTTTATCAAAGGTTTGTTTTATACCTACTTTTATTTAGGCACGCCATATTCATTTCATTTCCTGATAAAGCCAAAAAAGTATGTGACGGCATAAACCGTAGATTTTCATCGGATGTCTGCGAATATATTGAAAATATTGTTATGAAGACTTGTTTACATTTTCAAAAGATTTGAAGAAACGTGGAATAAAAGCAACAGAACAAAATGAAAAGTTATACAAAAAAGTTCGAATTGGTTTGCATAATATGAATATATGTATATTATTAAGTCGAAAATCGTCCGTATTGAATCAAGATCGAGCACGTCCTAGATTAACTCTGGTAGAGTGCTCAGAGAGAACTCGATGTGTCCGCTGCTGATGATTTGCTTTTGGCTTTGCAAATGATAATAAAATCGCAAAATGATGAGGAGCACAAACTAATTTGGAAAAACCCCCGACCTTCATACACTCGCTATTGCCGTCCTGTTCGAATTCAGTTTCAAAAGGAATTAATTCAATTAACCCTAAATGAAGAATTATATTTTAAAAACAAAATTCAACAAATGAGTTACACTGAGGTCAAAACAGCTACCAATCGTAAATTTTATATCGACACATTCTTCTACTTAAAATGGAGGATGGCAACGTGTGCAATGCCTTAACTGAATGCAATGAAACTACTGAGATAACCGATATTGACAAATGCTTGAAAAACAGTACGAACAGTTCGCTACGAATTTGGATTGTCACCATTACATGCCTACATTCGATTTTTTTTTGGTATAAATAAATAGACTTGAAATCAGACAATGGCAAATAAGGGGTTTGGAATATAAAGAACGATTTCTAAGGAAAAAAATATTCAGTGCGAGTTTCGCAAAAAATGGATCTTAAACCAAAAATAAATGGTAGTGGATCTTTAAATGATGGATACACTGCTAGAAAATTTTTCAACGATGCCCATACATCTGAAGAAATAGCAGGCAAACAAAAGTATTAATTGAAAATTGTGCAACATTACTACAAGGCTTATCATTAGAGTACCAAATTAATGTTGAGAAATTTAGGAAATTTGCGCTAGGTACTGCAAGCGAATTAACATTAAAGTATTCCTGGTATTATCTTCCTGCGTCAATCTGTACAATTTCATAATTCACGATGCCGATGTTATTCAATATACATTAGTTTCATTTGAAGAGCTCTCAGAAAAAGCTGCTGATTTAAGGAATAAGGACGTTAGGATATATCGACTCCATCATACACGAAAGAACTCACGTGCCGCTACAAATCAGGACTTATTGAACCGATTAATTTTGAGCTCAGATCCTTTCATCTCTGGTCAAAGAAAACTAACGAGATATGGCTTTGAAGCGGTTTATTTATTTTAATATAATTGTTTATTCCTTATTATGATTTTAAAAAGCATAGGCAAAAATTTCACTTTATTATAGGCAGTGGACCCATATTAGCGGTAATGTCATAAGCTATACAGACCTATTTTTATTTCTATGTTGCCTTCACTCAATCTATAGGCTTTGACGTCACCATTGCGCAATCTTGTTTCAATCATTCTTGCCAATTGCACTTTTTTCAAGCACAAATAATCACGACTACTTATGTGATATTTTTCATTTTAACCATAATAAATACTACACGAAAAATATTCGACTAACCAACTTGGAAATAAAAGAACATGCTATACATATGTTCCATCAAAGTCAATTTGATCATACTGGGGCTAAAGACTTACGTCGGTTTTGACGGCCCAAAAACGCCTATTTTCACCAAATTTTTTTATTAACTTATTACAACTTTTGAGCATTATTTATTATTATGAAATGAGTGCGAATTAAAAAAAATCGCGGCAGTCGTGAGCGAGCAAGTAATCGTATCGAGTGAAATTTCGTAACGTGTCGAGTGTGCGGATCGTCGCACTCAATACGAAACGAATAGAAATTTTATGAAATAACTTCCCTGGTGTAGCTTTAAATGACATTTTCGAATACATTCAAATACGAAACAAAACAAGTACGAGTATTTGAATTTGAATTGAATGTAAATATTCAATATACTTTTATACAATATGTGTAATAAATTGTTCATAAATTTATTAAATTTATTAAATTTAGTTTTTATACAAGTTCATTTGATTCTGATGAAAAACATCACCAAATGGCCATACGATTCAGGATACGTAAAAAAAGTAATCCCATGACTTTACCTGAAGCAGCGTAAGAAAATTTAAAAATTAATTATACCGTTTAACTTAGTATAGATCATATTATTTTAAATCATTTACAGATTCAGGAAGTGGTTTAGACTGACCAAAGACGCATTTACTTTCATCCTATCGGAAATAAAATGTAACGGACATTTATTAACCGCAGTATCGTCAATGCTTTAAACAGCCGGTGGGCCGGTGGAAAATTCTCAGTAATGATAAAAGAAGTCGGTATAGTCCTGAAAATGTGGCAAAGTTCGGCATTGGTCATAAAATTAGGGATCATATTATGCTGTATTTAAATTATAATAGAATTAAACGTTCCAACAGCATTTTAATTCATATTTTGATTTAATAAATATATTTTCAATAAAAACCGGAACTTGGAATTAACATATCGTATATATTGGTGTTTATTTCTGAACTTTTTTCTTTGAAATATCAAGCTCATGCGTTTTAATCTGCAACTCTACACCTTTTTATGCATATCTATAGATAATCCCGGGCCTGATCGAAAGATTTTATTTTTTTTTTCAAAATTAACAAAATGTCGGACAATTAGTCTTACAAAATTAAGAAATTTTCTAAAAAATAAAAATCTTTTTATCAGGCCCGAGTTTTTTATGTATTCTGAAAGCTGTGTTAATTTCATTAAAATCTACTTAACGGTTTTCGAGTTACAGTTGTCACCGGTTCAAAAAACATAATTTTGAGAAAAACGCGTTTAAAGTTTGCCTTTTTGCTTAGAAGTGCCCGAGCTCTCCTTGTCGAATTTGTCGAATAACTCAAAAATTAATTGTCGGATCAACGGGAAATTTTCAGAGAATGTTTTTAAGATAACGGGTGATTTTTTTGAGGTTAGGATTTTCATGCATTAGTATTTGACAGATCACGTGGGATTTCAGACATGGTGTCAAAGAGAAAGATGCTCAGTATGCTTTGACATTTCATCATGAATAGACTTACTAACGAGCAACGCTTGCAAATCATTGAATTTTATTACCAAAATCAGTGTTCGGTTCGAAATGTGTTTCGCGCTTTACGTCCGATTTATGGTCTACATAATCGACCAAGTGAGCAAACAATTAATGCAATTGTGACCAAGTTTCGCACTCAGTTTACTTTATTGGACATTAAACCAACCACACGAATGCGTACAGTGCGTACAGAAGAGAATATTGCGTCTGTTTCTGAGAGTGTGGCTGAAGACCGTGAAATGTCGATTCGTCGCCGTTCGCAGCAATTGGGTTTGTGTTATTCGACCACATGGAAGATTTTACGCAAAGATCTTGGTGTAAAACCGTATAAAATACAGCTCGTGCAAGAACTGAAGCCGAACGATCTGCCACAACGTCGAATTTTCAGTGAATGGGCCCTAGAAAAGTTGGCAGAAAATCCGCTTTTTTATCGACAAATTTTGTTCAGCGATGAGGCTCATTTCTGGTTGAATGGCTACGTAAATAAGCAAAATTGCCGCATTTGGGGTGAAGAGCAACCAGAAGCCGTTCAAGAACTGCCCATGCATCCCGAAAAATGCACTGTTTGGTGTGGTTTGTACGCTGGTGGAATCATTGGACCGTATTTTTTCAAAGATGCTGTTGGACGCAACGTTACGGTGAATGGCGATCGCTATCGTTCGATGCTAACAAACTTTTTGTTGCCAAAAATGGAAGAACTGAACTTGGTTGACATGTGGTTTCAACAAGATGGCGCTACATGCCACACAGCTCGCGATTCTATGGCCATTTTGAGGGAAAACTTCGGACAACAATTCATCTCAAGAAATGGACCCGTAAGTTGGCCACCAAGATCATGCGATTTAACGCCTTTAGACTATTTTTTGTGGGGCTACGTCAAGTCTAAAGTCTACAGACATAAGCCAGCAACTATTCCAGCTTTGGAAGACAACATTTCCGAAGAAATTCGGGCTATTCCGGCCGAAATGCTCGAAAAAGTTGCCCAAAATTGGACTTTCCGAATGGACCACCTAAGACGCAGCCGCGGTCGTTTTTTTTTAAAAAAAAGTTATCAAGCTCTTAAAAAATCACCCTTTATTACGCTTAACGAAAATGCAAAAAAAAACAAAATTTAATTTTTTGAAAATTCTAACTACCCCTAACCCCTTAAGCAGTTGGTTTCTCAAGATTTTTACTTCTACTGCAACATCTATCCCCGTATCTTGGAGGAGTTGCTCTTCTGCTACAGTTAAAAGCTTTTCCTCGTACTGACCACCACCAGTCTTTTGTTTCGAGGCTTTGTTGAAAGAAATTTTCTTTTTTATGTTGTGCTTTTGATCAGCATATACCTATTTTGTATTATTATTTTAATCATCTATTATTTTATTAATTTAATTTATATCATTTACTTGTATTGATCTTACTTTTAATCAAAATTTAGCATCTTTCATCGGTGGCCCGGCAGCGTTAAGTTTTAGAGTCAATTCATCCCAAAGCTTATTTAATGCAACTTTGCCTTGCCCACAGTTAGGCAAAATATTATTTGCTAAGTTCTGATGCTGTAGCATAAAATTATTCATAAATTTTTTTGACGCATATTTATTTTGTTTACATTTGTTTTTAAATCATTAGTTATATTATAATACATGTTAAATATACTCAGTAAAACGATCCGAAAACAAAAAAAATATTTGAATTTCGCTCGTTAACGTGTGCCGCGATTCGGGCCCTGATTGTCATTAGTACCAAATATGTACCACTTTGGTACATCGCACAGTGGTCGGTCTTGTATGGAATCAGCGACAAAAATACTTCCACTGCCTATATTAAAGTGAAATTTTTGCCTATGCTTTTTAAAATCATAATAAGTAATAAACAGTTATGTATATTAAAATAAATAGACCCCTCCATATGATGTTTGAAATTCCGCCACCCGCCGATGACAATAATAAAAAAGTATCAAAAGAAAAATTACAAAAACGGAAATAAAAACTAGAAATAATCAAGTCTTTTGCGTTCGTGAAGCCAATAGAAGCGAAGTTGTTGTATTTTTATAAAAAAAAAAATTAAAAAAATGTTGTGTAATTTTATAAAAAAAATATGTAATTTATTTGTTAATATGTTTCTAGCATAAAAAACATATTTATCGCAACCAGACTGTCAACAGCATTAGTAGTAGCACAGAGAATTTTTTAGATGATTTTTCAAAATTCTGATTCACATTTTTACGATATTGTAATATATATTTATACGGCACGATGACAATTCTTTTGGCGCTGCGATTTCCAGGTTTGGGCGGAAAGAGGAGGTCCTCAGGATTAAAAAATATACGAACATATACACTCCTCAGGCTTTTAGTTTTCGAGATTTAAAGTTCCACAATTTTATATGCAATTCATTCTCACAATTGGTTTGTTTACATGACATGACAAATATTCCACATATTGTGTTTTGAAAAAATCAAAAAAATTTCTCTTTAACATATATAGGGACAATGGTACAAAAGGATTTTTGTTTGATTGATATATATTTTGTACCTTATGTTATTTAATAAATCGAGATAAAAAAAACCAACACCGGGGTGTTCATAGTTCTTTTATCTCGAACTAGTTTCTGCACTGGCGGTACTTACTAAGTATTGTATTATAATATTTTTCTCCCCTTTTTAAATAATATATAATATGTATGAAATAAGAGTTGATTTTGAACCATTGTCGCTCTATGTCTCTAAATACGGAACAGAAAAATTTTTGATTATTTTTTCAGGGAATAAATTATGACAACACTGCTATTTGTCATAAATGTAAACAAACAAATCTCTTGAAAGTGAAAATGTGCAACTTTATGATTTTGTAATTGATTTAAGAAATGTTTAATTTTAAACTATAATTTTATTTTTTTATACTTATTTCAACACTTAATCTACAGCATAAAATCAATACGGTATTTGCTTATTTTCCACAGGAATTTTGTGGTTTATGTTGAGGAGTGCTTAACCGGTCAATATTTTCTGGAGCATCGTTGTTTTGAGCCAAGTCTTGATTCGGCGCAAAGAAGAAAAGAATCGTTCAGCGCTAGAATTTGTGGCTGGCAAAGTGCAGAGTCCGTGAAGGAGAATATGAATCGACGAATATATGTATATCCTTATCGCAAATACTGAGGCTTTCTAAGGCAAAAGGCACTTGTATTCTCGTAGTCATTTTCATTTTCCACGGTTGTTGAAAAAGCGCTACTTCTGCTTTGAGATGGGCGATTGTTTCGATGACTCTGACGACCACATGTTATGAGGTTTTCCATTTCAACATCTAATTTTTCAACCATCTGTGTAGCATTTGAAAAAATTGCGTTGAAGTGATGATCAGCAGTCATTCTTCGCGTGTTCAGTGTTGCACCCAATGTTGTTATGACGTTTGATGCCTTCGCAAGGTCGATTGATTCGTTCTGCAGAATCACACTACGTGGCTGCGTCAGTGACAAAACATCGCTGAGACAAAAAATTCCAATAATAAATTCGAAGTTGCACAGTATTGTGGCTAATTTCGACGCTTTTATTGCAGTTATTATATTCTTCCATTCGCTTATTTTTGTCAGTACTTGAATGATTTCTGAAAGGGTGATTGTGAATTGATGAACGGAATCATGTCTTTGTACCTACCTTGTCTCACAAAGCTGCACAATTTTTCTGCCCAAGAATTGACTGTTTTACAGTGTTACGTTTCGGTATTGAAACTTGGAAAAATGTTGTAAATTCTCCGAATATTTCAGATATCCTTCCAATCAATTACTGTTCGGTTGTCACTGTTAACAGACGATTTTTTTCTTTGCTCCGTGTTCTATTATTTAATCAATATTAATGCCGTGTGTTTGCGGCCATATAGTTGATCGTGCTCAGCCTAAGATCAGCTGCCATAAATGGAATCAATTTATCACAGGCTGATGTGGATATTTTGCTGAAATCCAAAAATGCATTTTATTGTAAAGAGTGCGCGGTAGTTCGGAGAAATTCCATTCGTTCGCCGCCTGCGTCGCCATCAGTGCGCAATGCTCAGTGTTCTCATATTTTATATCCGCAACAACAAAATGCTGAACAATCAAACAAAGAAGCAACGGAACGGAGCCTAATAATTCTAATAAGGTAAATGTGGTACTTAATTCTCTGGTTCTGGAAGTAAGTTCACTGAGAAGTGAACAATCGATACAACACATTAATGCACCAATTGTGTGATGATCGAAATTCGTTAATCGTTAAACTCAGCGAATTGAAGTCAGAGATCTGCAATGTGCAAAAAAAATAATCTGACAACAGTGGTCGGCATTTCTTAGCACAATTGTGCAAACTAACTTCACACGTACGCTTATGCTCTATCGTTCAGTCGTTGTCGAGCCAGCAACGAATTAACATCGCGCAAGATCATAGCGCAAAACGGAATATGTCCTGCGAGAAATATTTTATGATTCTAAATGCCTTTGATGCCATGTAATGCCTTTTATGTTCGAAGTCTTTTAAAGATAATAGGGAATATATCCTCAAAAGACAATTCCTTAATTTTCATTATACTATTAATTAATAATAAAAATTGCTTAATTTTAATTCCAATTTCTCACTGGGCTACTTTTTTTTCGTGCTCACCAACACAGTGACAGATCCTCTCATGCCGACCACTGTCTGACAACGACAAAATCTCTGCACCAATTTCGAATGCTCTCTCTGCTGCCTACTCCACTCTCACTGCTGCGACTGTTGTTGCTACAAATCAGTGGTCGGCATTTCATAGCAAAATTTTGCAAACTAACTTCACACGTACGCTTACGCTCTATCGTTCAGTCGTTGTCGAGCCATCAACGAATTAACATCACGCAAGACCATAGCGCAAAACGAAATATGCCCTGCGAGAAATATTTTATGGTTCTAAATGCCTTTGATGCCATGCAATGCCTTTTATGTTCCAAGTCTTTTAAAGATAATAGGGAATATATCCTCAAAAGACAATTTGTTAATTTTCATTATACTATTAATTAATAATTAAAATTGCTTAATTTTAATTCCAATTTCTCACTGGGCTACTTTTTTTCGTGCTCACCAACACAGTGACAGATCCTCTCATGCCGACCACTGCCAGTGGTCGGCATTTCATAGCAAAATTTTGCAAACTAACTTCACACGTACGCTTACGCTCTATCGTTCAGTCGTTGTCAAGCCGTCAACGAATTAACATCACGCAAGACTATAGCGCAGAACCAAATATGCCCTGCGAGAAATGAATATGATTCTTGATGCCTTTGGTGCCATGCAATGCCTTTTATGTTCCAAGTCTTTTAAAGATAATAGAGAATATATCCTTAAAAGACATTTGTTAATTTTCATTATTTAGATTAGATGCTTAACTTTAATTTCAATTTCTCACAGGGCTACTTTTTTTTCGTGCTCACCAACACAGTGACAGATCCTCTCATGCCGACCACTGTTCTACTGTTAATGGGAGTATGGATTATCTCACTCCCGCTAACCCAAGAGCAATCTCTGCCGCTCCATCTGCTGCCTGCTCCACCCTCACCACTGCCATGGATAATATGATACAAGACTCTCGCATTGGCTCTCATTTTTCTCTCAAAGGCGTTCCCTGATTATTTGACAGCGAAGGAGATCAGGGAATTTCGATCAGCTGATTTCAGAAAAGGCGGGATGCCAGAAGTAAACCGCTATAATTACTTGACGAATTGAGTGTGAAATGAAATTTCATTGAACTGTGCGAACATATTTTGGCAAAATAAATGTTTATGTAAATTAATTAATGATTTTGCATTTTAGCATTTATATATGTTTGCATTTTCAAAGTGTTTAATTTAGTGTTTTGTATAATTTATTAAATACCCAATCTAATATTTTTCAGCAGTGGCATCATTGGCAAATATTATAAAAAATGCGAGTTTTGACAGCTCTCTCTCGATTCAAAGAGTCTCGTATCATATTATCCAGGCCACTGCTGCTGATAATGGTACAAATACAACTTCGTCCAACCTTGCTGTTTCAGTTTCTGCTGGTAATGTCAGTGTGGATTATTGCCCTCCTGCTGCTGCTCCCAAAGCTATTAAATATGCCAATACATATGCTGACGCTGCTGCTATGAATACCAACACTCACTCGAAAGCCAGTGCCAAAAACAATCTAATAGCTGCTGCTAAACCAGATCGCCCCACTGTCGCTGTTAATGCTGCGCAAACAGTTGCCTCTGATGATTCTGTTAATCTGAACTCTTCTAATTCAATTAATGCTAATGGGAATTTGAAGGTAAAAGTAAGCACTAGGAGCAAAAAATCCCCAGCTGCTTCAACTGTTGTTGGCGTTAATGCCAATTGTGATCTCCATGTCGTCATACCCAAGAAATGGGTTCACTTGTCTGCTGAAGAAGATATTATATCTTTTGTTGTTAAACATGCTAATGTTGATAGAGAGCATCTTTTATGTTATAAATTAATTAAGAAAGATACTGATATTAATAATCCTAAGAGGATAAACTTTAAGTTAGGTGTGTCCCCATCTTTTTTTAATGCCGTTTTTTCCTCTTCAGTGTGGCCTTCTGGCATTAAGTTGCGTCCCTTTAAGTTTTTTCCAAAGGGAGGGGAAAACAACCCTGCAGATTAGCTGATGCGTCTGTTAATGAAGACTTTATTCATGCGTTTTCTGGCCCCTGTCTTAAGGTGTACTACCAAAATTTATCGTGTATTAGGTGTAAATCAAATATTATTCGCAAATTTTCTTAACAATTGGATTTCAATATTATCGTTATTGTTAAGACCTGGCTTAGTTCTAGTTACTATAATAGTGAATATTATGATTAAAATTTTTGTTATGTCTTCCGTAAGAACAGAGATAACGAAAACACTGTCTGTCTAAGAGGGGGTGGTGTTCTCCTAGCAGTTCATCGCAAATACCGTCCCCGTTTAATTATGCTTGATAATGATGATTCTATTCTGGACCAACTATGTATTTGTATCAAATCAACTCATAGTCAAATAGTCTCGATCGATTTGTTGACTTAGTCAATCTCAGTGAAAATTTAAAATTTAGGTTTTCGATGGATTTTCTTCAATTACATCAGCTACCACTCATCATTCTCCGTTAGCGTTTCAGGTGGATACTTATCTTTTCGCCCCTGTTAAACCTATTGATGGGCTTGGTTTTAATTTTGCATTTTGCGATTTTGAACGGCTCAACAATCTGCTCATTGAGATTAAATGGGATGACTTACTTTCGGGACTAGATACAGCTAATAGTTTCTCTAATTTTAAGAAATCAATTCAGGAATTTTGTCACTATAATATCCCGGTTAAACATATACAATCATATAAGTTGCCTTGGTATACTAAGGACCTGAAACGTATAAAAAATCTTAGAAATAAATACCACAGAAAATTCTCTTCAACTAAATGTCATGTTTCCTTTACTTAATTTCAGCACTACACAAAATTGTTGAAGGAATTGGACAAGTTTCTCTAATAAAAGGTTTATTGACAGTACAGAGTCTAACATTAAGTCGAACCCTAAGTTCTTTTGGAAATTTGTAAAATCTAAAAGAGCGTGTTCGGCCATTCCTTTTGCTTTACGCTGGGGTGATAAGTCATGCACTCTTGGCGAAATTTCCAACTTGTTTGCTGAATGTTTCAAATCGAATTATGTACACGATCATCCTGATACTAGTTCCGCTTTTTCGGCTAATAATTTCCCATCCATACTCGTAAATTTTGGCACACTGTGTCTTTCACAGGATGATATTGTCAAGGCTATTTGTGAAATTGGATCTGGATGAACTTCCGCCTGTACTTATAAAAAATTTTCTGTTAACAATTAATTATTTTTTGCAGAAAAATCAATAATTAACGTCAATCAGCATGGGTTTGTCTTTTGGGCGCTTCACTGTGTTAAATTTAGCGGGTTTTAGCAATTAATACATGTCTGCATTCTCGGCTGGATTTCAGATAGATTGTGTCTACACAGGTTTCTCTAAAACCTTTGATAAGGTTTCACACTGTCTGTCTGTCGATGGTCCGTTCTGCCTTTCATTTGTTTTCAATGTAATTAATGGAGGTATTGACTGTTCCTATATATTAGGGAAAATTAACTTCAATACTCCTCAGCGTTGTCTCAGATCTATTTTTCCATTTTATTATAAAAAGAACGGTACTAAATTTGCTGAATATGCTCCTCTTAAGCGTGCTATGCGTGACTTTAACTCGATTTCCGATAAAGTTCTTCTTGATTTTTCTCACTCTCGGGCATCCTTCATTAATACCCTCAATTTTGTTTTTTAATTTAAGTTGTCTACTTGCGAAATTGTTTTAGATTTCAAATTTAAGAATTCAAATTTAAATCCTAATTCTCTATTAGTCTGTAAGAATTAATGTTCATAAACTTAACTAAATAAATAAATAAAATAAATTAAAGCAATTTGTTCAGATTATGGGAAAAACATGGTATCATCTCAGCATTTGCAGCTTCTTTTTGTATTTCCTTTACAGCTCCACGAGCTCCCAACTTAACAATACAACCATCAGTGCCTATTGCAACATATTTTTGAATATCCAACCCTATAACTTTCATGTCTTTCAAAAGCAACTGTCCTAACCCGAAAGTGTAATCTCCTCGTGGTTGTTTTCTTTAATATATGGGCCATTCCATCAATTGGCGACAAGGTTTTGTACCCGTGGTTCTCCGATTTTGACCAAACTTTAGAATATCATAATATAGATCAAAATAAGAATATCTGTTAACTTTTTAGTGGTCAAAGTTGCTCCATTGTTTTTTGGCGCGCAATTCAAAATGAGATCAAACAAAAAAATGACTATTTCTTTTATTTTTTAACGACCGCAAAATTGAGTAAAAGAAATGTTTAAGTTATCCAATTTTATGCAAAAAAAATATCAGCTTTCTGATAAAAATATTTTCAAAATGAAAAAAAAAATTCAAAATCCAAAAAAAAACATTTTTTTCCAAAAATACCGTTTTTTGTGCTTTTCCCCCATTTTTTTTAAATTGACTTTTCTATTCGATTCCTCGTCTAATTTTACATAAGAATCAGCGTTCAAAAAAATGGGACTCTGCTCCCATGAGCAGCAAAAAAAATTCAAATTTGACACTCAAAATCCAAAAAAAAAAACATTTTTTTTTTTCCAAAAATCCGGTTTTTCTGCTTTTCCACCAACTTTTTTTCAAAATTGACTTTCCCGTTCGATTTCTCGTTAAATTTTACAAAGGAATCAGTGTTCAAAAATACGGGACTCTGATCCCATGAACAGCAAATCGAATCGTAAATCGAATGGAAAAGTCAATTTTGAAAAAAAGTTGGTGGAAAAGCTCAAAAATTGGATTTTTGGAAAAAAATGTTTTTTTTTGGATTTTGAGTGTCAACTTTGAATTTTTTTTTGCTGTTCATGGGAGCAGAGCCCCATATTTTTGAACACTGATTCTTAGGTAAAATTGAACGAGGAATCGAATGGAAAAGTCAATTTTGAAAAAAAATGGAGGAAAAGCACAAAAAACGGTATTTTTTGAAAAAAAAATGTTTTAATAAAAAGTTAACAGATATTCTTATTTTGGTCTATATTATGATATTCTAAAGTTTGGTCAAAATCGGAGAACCACGGGTACAAAACCATGTCGCCAATTGACGGAATGGCCCATATACCTATGTACATATATACTTCAATACTTTTTCTACTGTGATCAAACTGTGTGATTTGAACTCTTCCCCCTGATTTTACTGATAATCTGAAATTCAATATGTAAGTAGTGAGTTACAAACATTACCTGCGGGAAAACAATTTCAATTGTTGCAAAAGTTTATATTAAAAATGTTGTGTACAAATTCAACATTCATTCTTCGACAAATCGTGAGCATATGAATCCATATTGTATCTTATAAATTTATATCATAGGTCATAGACTCAATAAGTTTCATTACTACATACTACATATCCGAGGTATTTAACGGGTGATTTTTTTGAGGTTAGGATTTTCATGCATTAGTATTTGACAGATCACGTGGGATTTCAGACATGGTGTCAAAGAGAAAGATGCTCAGTATGCTTTGACATTTCATCATGAATAGACTTACTAACGAGCAACGCTTGCAAATCATTGAATTTTATTACCAAAATCAGTGTTCGGTTCGAAATGTGTTTTATCGACAAATTTTGTTCAGCGATGAGGCTCATTTCTGGTTGAATGGCTACGTAAATAAGCAAAATTGCCGCATTTGGGGTGAAGAGCAACCAGAAGCCGTTCAAGAACTGCCCATGCATCCCGAAAAATGCACTGTTTGGTGTGGTTTGTACGCTGGTGGAATCATTGGACCGTATTTTTTCAAAGATGCTGTTGGACGCAACGTTACGGTGAATGGCGATCGCTATCGTTCGATGCTAACAAACTTTTTGTTGCCAAAAATGGAAGAACTGAACTTGGTTGACATGTGGTTTCAACAAGATGGCGCTACATGCCACACAGCTCGCGATTCTATGGCCATTTTGAGGGAAAACTTCGGACAACAATTCATCTCAAGAAATGGACCCGTAAGTTGGCCACCAAGATCATGCGATTTAACGCCTTTAGACTATTTTTTGTGGGGCTACGTCAAGTCTAAAGTCTACAGAAATAAGCCAGCAACTATTCCAGCTTTGGAAGACAACATTTCCGAAGAAATTCGGGCTATTCCGGCCGAAATGCTCGAAAAAGTTGCCCAAAATTGGACTTTCCGAATGGACCACCTAAGACGCAGCCGCGGTCAACATTTAAATGAAATTATCTTCAAAAAGTAAATGTCATGAACCAATCTAACGTTTCAAATAAAGAACCGATGAGATTTTGCAAATTTTATGCGTTTTTTTTTTTTTAAAAGTTATCAAGCTCTTAAAAAATCACCCTTTATATTTAAATCAACATGTATTTATTATCATCAACATCAAATGAGATAGATGTATGTATATAATGTGATTTATATTTATGTATGAGAAAAACATCAAACAGTGAAAATATCTCACACATTGGCCAACATATTCGGCACAAAGTATGTTAAATAAGTTAAACTACAATTTATCCAATGTAATATATGCACATAATTTCGTTATGATATTTTACATATTGATCGATATATATATAAAAATAAAGCGAACTGCAAGTTTGAAACTCATATATGAATATGAATGCTAGAGCTGATATTAATTCGATTTTAAACATTTTTGGTATAATGAAGTTTCATAAGATACCTCACAGATTGGTCGAAATATATTGTATAAAGTTAACTGAAAGTTCGAAACCCCTTAAATTATGTATAGGGAGATCATCATTTGATTGAGCTCATTTTTGACACAAAGGCACAGGAAAAAATTGTCTCCATATTCCAATAACTTATTTCACAAAAAAACCATGAAAAATGTAGGTCCGATTTTGACAATTTTCGCTTAAGATGGCATATATATATATATATATATTCCTACTAATTGTGCAAGGTTTTATCCAGATATCTTCATTGGTGGTAAATGCATATACTAGAAGGAGACGTGAATTTGAATCTACCTGTTTTTACCTACATATGTATATGTGAAATATGTAAATAACATTTAGTAGGGGCGGGAGTTACTCAATTTTTTTAAATAAATTTTTTTGCACAAACTCCGAATTGTGTTACAGTAATATTTAATATATTGCATTAGCAAATTAAATTCTTTGTAAAAGTTTTGTGGATATACACACATACATATGTTAGATGAAATAACTTACGCATTCGGTTAATAGATTTGTACGTTTTGTGAGCTTACAGAAACAATAGGAACGTTAGATGAAACTTCTCGACATACATAGGTATATATTTTACTTATACAAGAATATTGAAAAAACGCTATAAAAAAATATTATCTTTTAATACATAGTTTTTGTACTTAGTGCAATTTTAAAATTTTGAATCTTATTCAATGGTATAAAGCTAATCGTGCTTAATTTTGCTGTGATCAATATCAGGACCTCTAAAAGGCGTATTTAAATTGAAAATGTTTGACATTATTACATATATGTAGATAAGATAAAATATGAAATCAAAATAAATAAATAATAATTAAATAAAAATATTTACCGATTAGGGCATTGTCTACCCTGCTGTTTACGGCGGGCTTTATCACAAATTGCTGGACGTAAATTTATATTGCTACCATTTGCCAGTTTGCATTTAGCCGAACAATAAAGTACTCCCAGACAACTCTTTTTTAATATGTTGATATTATGATTGTTTGTGTTACGCATGGCCCAGCCTGATGAATGTTTTTTCGCATCTTCATTAGACGCCGAATAAACTAGACGGCGATGGCCATCAACCCACTCATCAAATTCATCGAATTCGTTAACAATTGGAATAATCACGTCATTAATATCCCAAGAAATTTCTGTCCGCAACTTTAGTGGTGCTGGACTCGGTGTATGGTATTGTGGCAATAGTTTATTATTTTTTATCATTTATTTATTTATTAATTAGTAATGGATAATTTAAACAAACTATTCGATTTTAGAGCTTTTTGGAACGTGTGTTTTATTCTATTTGTTTAATTCACAAATATTCAGAGTCGGTACAAATTCGCGGTTATAGGAACTCTATTATTTTATTGTATACATTATGACCTTCTAAATAGATCTGGACTTTTATTCGTCATTCACCATCAATGAGTCTTAAAACTTGATCTTAAAATAACTACTAAATTGCTCCGCATATGTGTTTTTGACAAATGGAACGACGGCGAACTCATTACCACACACATATGTATGTATTTATATTCCGACTAGCTGATTGGTGGTGCTTTTACCAGTTATCCGTTAGGTTAAAATTTATCCGTACCAATGGTTTGGGTTTTGCAATCAGATACATTTTTGCGTAGAGCAGCAGCTCATTAGGGTGTGCATTGATCATATATAACAACAAAACTGTACAAATATTTGAACTGAGTTCAAAATGTGACAGCTTGCGACAAGGACGGGGGAGGGGTTAAAAAGTCCTTAAATTCGTGGGACGTCATCTATGGATGGCCCCTAAGGCGACTAATTTATATGCAAAAATTATAAATAAGTGAAATAAGATGTGGAGCAAACTATTGTACTCGATTGAATGTACACATGTATACATATGTAAATTTAAGATCTGCATTCTCGTAACATGTTTCACAGATTTCCGTTTGTAAGAACCATTCAGATATATGTATACATGTCCATATGTCGGTTCATTCAAACGATAACTTCACTGAATATTAGAATATTTTGGAAAGTTGATTTTGCAATGGTATATTTGAGCCGTTGCTACGACCACAAAATGGCATTAACCGAAAAATGAAAAAGTTTTATAACAAAAAAGAAAATCATGTAACTCACGAACTGCTACAGCTATAATAAATAGCTATCATTTGATGAAAATGGTGAAATCGAATAAAATCACGTTCACTCTTATACAAAGTTAAGTTAGAAATCAGTCACCAATATTTGGAATAAAATTTTGCGTAAATATTGTCCTTAAGGTATGACACCACATACTTATATAAAGATATTCAAAAACGGATCACAACTTTGTAAGCGTCCAGATAACGTACATATCTTAATGGAATTCAGTGAGAATCTTTTCTTAAAATGTATACTATCGACGGCTAGTCTTCATATCATGTATGTACATGATATATTAATTTCAAACTTGTGCACAATTTTTTACTGTACATATTGGTCCAAACGTAAAATTATTAAACAAAATTAAGTGAACTTATTGTTTTGGAGATAACTGTAGTTTTCACCCTAGCATATTTTAGTTTAAAATGAAAATAGTTCAATTAATTCATAACTATCTTAACTTTTTGACTATAAACCTTATTTCGTTGCCGATGATATGTGGAACTTTCTTTTCCGCCGAGAGAAAAATCTGACAAGGGTATCTTCCAACTTCAATGTTTTTAAAGAATAAGTCGTGCGTGGTATTTTATTCTCACAACAGTAGTAAATTTGTTTTCTTGTTCAATATAAATCAGTCCATCCAAAAAATCAATATAAATCAGTTTATAGACAGTCTTTCAGTCAAACATGTTTTTTCAAATTATACCGGAATATATGCATATAAGAGTAGCAAAGCTTTTAATTCAAACATTTATTTATTGTTGCAATTATTAAAAAAAGGTTAACTTAAAATCTATTGACTAGCATAATTAAGTTTTTGAACATAACTGAATTTTTCAAACATGGGGAACTAAAGTCTAGAAATTCAACTTCTTGGCTAATTGTGCGCCTAGTCACAGTGTTGCCAGGTGCAATCTGACATTTCCATTGGAAAGTCTGACATTTTTTAGCATAACATCACTCAGAACGTTTTGTCATTTAATCGTGAATTGTTTTATTTACAGGGAATTAAAAAAATCATCTCGGTCAAAAAATGGAGTTAACTCGTGAACATTTTCGTGCGATCATTTTTCACAACTCTCGACGTGAATTATCACGACAAGAGTGCATCGATGAACTAAAATCTTTGTATGGCTATGGAGCACCATCCTATAGCACTGTGAAAAACTGGTAGAACGAATTCAATCGTGGCCGATGCTCACTCAAAGACGAATTCCGTGAAGGTCGTCCAAAAACAGCCGTTGTGCCAGAAAACATCGATGCCGTACGTGAACTGATAATGCAAGACCATTATGTAACATACCTTCAAATAGAGGCATGCCTATGCATATCTCACACCAGCATACATTCGATATTGCATGAACACCTGGCCGTAAAAAAGGTTTGCTCTCGTTGGATCCCGGTCCAGGCAGGGGCAGGTCCAGAAATATATATATCAGCCATCGTATTAATTCACAATTTCGCCTAGTAACGAATGTTTTGAAAATGAATATGCAAAAAGGTTTTATACAAAACTTGGTCAACAAAAGAATATATTTGTCTACCCTAGATTAAAATTACAAAAATATTCATAATTGGACGGACCTAATGCGCTGTCACAACCAAATATGTGGAATCCGTTAGCCCTATGCATATAACTGACGAAAAGACTTTTGTACATTTCATTGGACAGTGAATGTATATGTATGTATGTACAAGATGTTTATATAACACAAGTATGTGCCCTTGTTCATACATTCAGAATTTTATCCATGTGTATGTTTGTAATACGTACAAATACGATTAAACAGCGGTAGAGTTACAGGCATCGTCGGTGACCAATAGCGTTTCTATACGATTTTCTGGTCTAAATTGGTTTTTTTTTAAATACAACTCATTTTTTTGGTAAGAGTGTTAATGAAATGTTTTAATATATTTCCAACGTAGATATAACTGTTGTAAAAATCTAAATAAATATAATTTGGGAATGTTGAGAAAAAATGAGTACGTACACATGTATGTGCATATACGCACAATAGACCACAGGTTGCAGTATAATAATTCACTTTTATCTAATATACATACATATGTATGTTTATACTCAAATGTAAAAACGTTTTATATAAATAAATATAATCTTTTTTTTTGGTAACAAAGTCTATATTGATTTATTATAAGATTTCATATACTTACATACATATGTGTTCTTTAAAATTCATATCTTAAACCGGGTTGATATTTTTAGTATAAGGACGCATCTTGGAAAAGCCGAAATAAATAACTATTTATTATTAGGATCCGACTTTCAATATTTTTCATACATCTTCTGTAAATCAATATATGTACAAATGTAAGTTTCAGTGTGATTTTATTTTTAAACCAAAAACTGTAACAATCCTATAAATTACTACAACAAACTTCATAGCAAAGACTTATATTCTATGGGAAAACTTTAAAATTGTTGGAATTTGTTTATTTTTAACTTGTGAATTGTATTCTGGGCATTTCGTTTCGTTCAGGTAAATAGAGCCTCGGAAACCAATAATAATAAATATATAATTACAGAAAAATATTTTTTTACACGATTTTGAAATAACATGGTTCGTGAACAAGAAATTTTAAATATTTTACACGTAATGTGTGATTTAACACGAATTGCGAAAAAAATTTTAATTTTTTACATGATTTTCTGCAGTGTTGAATATCATCCATATGGCAACTCTACTTCACGGCTCGTTTACTTTAAAGGAAATACCCTTTTTATTTAACATATCAGTTTACTGATGACGCGATATATAATTTCAATAAAGTTCTTAAAGCTAAAGTTTAAGTTAATTATTTATTGTGTAAATTGGTGAAATTTTAAAATTACAGAATTGGGATTGTTAATAATTTTTCATAGGCAACATTATCTAAATTGTTATTTTAGAAAATTGCAATAAGCAAGTCTAAGAAGTGGCTAAGGTTTAACATCCGTTGGCAGAGCTTTTGAATTGAAGAAGCGGGTCATCACTTACTTAGTTCAAAAACAACTTATTATAGTCGATATTATACTTTGTATAAAACTCAAAAACATATGATGTTATGGATTGAAGATTTACAGGAAGAAAAATTCCTATATATGGGAAGATTATTAATGAGAAAGCACTTAGAATATACAACCGACTCCAGGAGTTAGAACCATCGGTATCCCATCAGGAACTAATAAAATTGTTTTCAATGCAAATCATGGATGACTAACAGGTTTTCTGAAAATACACAATTTTCACAATGTAAAAATTCAAGGAGAATTGGCATCAGCGGACGAAAAAGTCAGCAAAAAACTATCTTGAACTAGCAAAAATAATTCAAGAGGGCAGATATATATAAACCAGATCAAATATTTAATGCCGACGAAACGGCATTCTTTTGAAAGCAAATGCCAAAAAGAACATTCATAGCAAAA
The DNA here is from genome assembly GCF_023373825.1 of Bactrocera dorsalis. Lineage (NCBI taxonomy): Eukaryota > Metazoa > Arthropoda > Insecta > Diptera > Tephritidae > Bactrocera > Bactrocera dorsalis. The sequence continues at coordinate 65,045,951 of NC_064303.1, forward strand.
TACCAAAAGACAGAACCGGTGACCCTCTTGCTTTACAGTAACGCATCTGGCGATAAATTTTTGACGCCACTCTTAATAAACGCGGCCCTAAAGCCAAGAGTTTTAAAAGGTAAGGACATTACACAACTACCAGTTCATCTTCTGGCGAATAAAAAGGCATGAATGACGGCTAATCTGTTGAAAGATTGGTTTAATAACTGTCATTTCCTGAAATCCAGAAATATATGACATAAAAAAGTTTAGAATTCAAAATCGTTTTGCTTGTTGATAATGAACCTAGCCAGTTGCTGTTTTTCCCGTCTGATACCACTTCCCTGATTCAGGAACTCGATCAGGGCATTACATCAGAATTTAAAATGTACTACATCAAGCAAACGTTAAGATATACATATGTACATATGTATGTATTTTAGATTCATAGGACGCTATTGATGATGACGATTTGATTGAAATTATGACTATCAATGATAATAAAGATGTCGATATCGGCGAAGACGAAGGTGAAGGTCAGGTTTTAACGGCTAATTTAATTCATGAGGGTTTGGAATTAGCTACAAGTTTGGAACAACATTCCCTTGCTCATGATCCCGAAATGTATTACAATTCCAACGTAAACTTAAATCTTGTGTTGTGGGGTATCAAGAATTATCTAAACAACTAGAGAAACCAAAAACCAACATCTTTTAATAGACTTTATAAAAAAAAAACCTATAGAGGCTGCTATTAATGAAGATACCCAACAGTTGTGTTAGACAAATTACATATGTATCGTGTATTTTTTGCACGGTTTTCTTAGGAACGTATCTACCGTGTAAAAAAAGATTTTACTGTATTAAAAATAGAAAATAGTCGAGATTTATTAAATTTGAAGCATTTCGTTTTCAGTTAAATTCATACTTTTGCTAATGTGAAAAGAAGCAAGACCATTAAGAAGAACTTGCCTTATTCCTAAGATAAATTTTGCTTCAAAAATAAAATGAAAAGTATGGGCGTTAATATTATGTGCTTGTGAACATAAAAGTAGATGAACTTTTATTCAATGTAAAGATAATATGCAGTAATAAAAATATTTGCGTACTCTACTTCTTATAAAAAGCAAAACCAAGTGCAAAATTTATTAATTTCATCGTTCTTTATTTTTATGACCTCTGCCAACCGTTTTGTCATGCTGATACCTAAGTTTTTTTAGTGTATCCTTGGGAATTGTTTGCAACCCTTGCTGTATTCTTCCCCTGAAAATGTCTACCCGGGAATGGAGTGGTGTCTTATGGAATTTTTCGTTCAATATAGTTTAAAGATGCATTATTAGGTTTAAGTGTGGTGATTAAGGGAGCTACTCTAATTGTTTAATCCTTGTTTCAATAAAAAAAACCGTTGTGCTATCCTGCTCTTGTGTTTGGGCTCATTATCCTGTTGAAAGATATAATCACTCAGGGACTTTTCGAAAGGTTTTCTTTTAATTTACCATTTTAAAACTCACCAGTCATCTTGCAGTAAATTTTAACAATTCTTCCAACTCTTGCCGATGAAAAGCAACCTCAAAACCATGAGTGTGAAATATTTTTTAGGCTCACACCACTTCTGGTTACATCTTTTAGAATTTTCCCCCTAAAATTTCGATTTGCATGACCTAATAACGTGATTGCAGATAATTTCGGTATGTTACCGTAACTTTTCGTAAAATTGAGACGGTTTTTATATTTGCTGCGCGAAGTAGAGCTTTATTATTTGCAAAATACTCTTCATTCTCAACATAACCAAACTTTTTTACACTGTACACGAAGAGATATTTGCAGGACTTATTTCTCTTCATGAATTTAGTGGATATTTTTTGGGTTACATTGCAATTTTTTCAGTAGTTTTATGTACTGGTTTTCCGTTACCACATAGTGTTTTTAAATTTTGTGTTGTTCCTAACGGTTTATGTTTTTCCATATCTTGGCTTTGCCAATCCTCATACCAGGTATTTTCCAAAGTAAACGGGACTTAAAAAAAAACAGAACAAATGGTATTTTTCGGCAAAATCAATTTATTTAAATCAAAATAGTCTCCTTCTGCTTAAATACAGCTTTTTGCATGGTCAAAAAGCATGTCGAACGAGTGTTTTAGCTCCTTGGCCGGTATGGCCGCCAGTATGCCGGTGTAAGCCTTTTGAATGGCCTCTACGTCTGCATACCGCTTTCCTTTCATGGGCAAATGCATTTTTCCGGTGATCAGGAATTTTGTTTGGCCCACATGTTGATCGTCATTTATTTCCTCATGACCACTTTGAAAGCGTTGAAACCACTCGTGCACTCTGCTGCGGGATAGATAACACTGACCAACAAAATTTTGTAACAAAAAAAGTAAGCAGTACTTTTGAAATATCTACCTAACCTCTCTACAAAATCATACGTATATTGATTTGATTAGGTCTAGTTTCCGTGTTCCGGTACTTATCAGTAAAGTTTAATATTAATCGTCTTTTCCTTATTATTTTCTAATTCAGTGCTTTATTTTTCTGAAAAGTGGCTGTATTTTGTGTTTGCTAAGTGGAGTGATTCTTAAAGAATGTCAAGAAAGTGTAAAAATGATCCTGACAAGTTCTGTTACATTTGTGGTAAAATAACTTTTGTATCTCAACGAAGAAATTTAACACCTTTAATAAAAAAATTGTATGAAAGTTATTTCGGTTTTCCTGTTGGACAGCAAAATAAAGTGTGGGTTCCACACATATGTTGTGTTACGTGTGTAGGACTTCTTACGGGTTGGGAAAAAAGATCTCGATCTATGCCTTTCGGAATTCCGATGATTTGGATGGAGCCGACAGACCATTCAACTAATTGTTACTTTTGTCTGACTAATACAAAAGGCATTACAATTAAAACAAAAAAACAAATTAAGTATCCTGATGTGTCATCTGCTAAAAAACCAATTCCTCACAGTGAAGAACTACCTACACCAAAACCACCTCAGCGCTCTGATCTTTCAACTGAATCAGAGGAAACAGATAATATAAGTACTGATCCTGATTTTCAAATTGCTTCTTCATCTATCTGTCTCCAGGAAGAAACACCACACCTACTATCTCAAGGAGATCTTAATGATTTAGTTCGTGATTTACACTTGTCTAAACAACAAGGTGAACTTTTAGGATCTCGATTAAAAGGATGGAATTTATTGCAACCAAACACAAAAATAACTTTTTTTCGGCATCGAGATGAAGAGTTAAAAAGCTTTTTTTCACAAGATAATGATTTGATATTTTGTAACAGTGTCTGTGATGTTATGAATATTTTGGGAACACAACACAAAGTTGAAGAGTGGCGTTTATTTATTGATTCTTCAAAAACAAGCTTAAAGGCAGTTTTGTTACATAATGGCAACAATCTTCCCTCCGTACCGGTAGGTTATGGTGCTAACATGAAAGAATCCTATGAAACAATGAAATTTATCTTAGAAAAGATTCAGTATGACGACCATAAATGGAAAATTTGCGGAGATTTAAAAGTTGTTGCGCTTTTATTAGGATTGCAACTTGGGTATACAAAATTTTGTTGTTTTCTTTGTGAATGGGACAGTAGGGATAGGAAGAACCATTACGTGAAGAAAAATTGGTGCAAAAGACGATCTCTTACACCAGGAATAAAAAATGTGAAACATTCTCCATTAGTACAACCTGAAGATATATTTTTACCACCTCTCCATATAAAACTTGGTCTGATGAAAAACTTTGTTAAAGCAATGGATAAAAATGGCGCTGGATTTCAATATCTAAAAGAAAAATTCCCTAAAATCAGTGACGCCAAGATTAAAGAGGGCGTGTTTGTAGGTCCTCAAATCAGGCAAGTGATAAAAGATGATATATTTAAAAACCAGCTCAATGATCTGGAAAAACCAGCTTGGGAATCATTTATAAAAATGACTGAAAATTTTCTTGGAAATTACCGATCAAATGACTATAAAACTATTGTTGAGGAACTTCTAGAGAATTATAAAGCATTAGGCTGCAATATGTCCTTAAAAATACATTTTTTAAATTCACATTTAGACTTTTTTCCTCCAAACTTGGGTGCCGTTAGTGATGAACACGGGGAACGATTCCACCAAGACATTTATAATATAGAAAAACGATACCAGAGAAAATGGAGTCCAACTATGCTGGCTGATTATTGCTGGGGATTACAGAGGGACGTTCCTGACGCGAAATACAGGAGAAAACCATAATGAAGTATTTATTTTAATATTATAACACTGAAAGTAATTTAATTTTTGTTAAAATAAGTTGTAATTTAATAAAAGTGAAAAAAAATCATATTACAATAAAACTATTCGTATCTAAAATTTTAAACTACTAATTCTACTCTACTTGACCTTATTCCTAACAGAATCAGCCAAAATTTTTCTTGTTACACAGAAAAATTTTTTTTTTGTTGATCAGTGTAATCATCGCCATAAACTTGTTTCATCAATTGAAATATTTCGGTAACAGTTTTACCAATTTTAAAACAAAATTTAATGCTGACTCTTTGTTAGAACCTCATTTTCGCACCGATAACACAAACATACTGACATTTAAAACGGAATAACTTCACTTCCAATCAATGAAATATCATGAACAACCGATAAAGATATCAGATTCTAACGCACCAGTCGACATTTAGATGGCGCCCCAGGGGCTTCAATAAAAATGTCTGCCAATAAAAAGTGTTCTCCTCTTTATTTTGTGATTTGTTAACTAAAATTTAGTTACCCTTGACTTTAAAGTACAATTTTATTCTCAAAAAAAAGAAGATGCTGTTTAATAAATGATATTTTACACTTTATTCTGGCGCAGTTCACTCACAAAATGCCAAGTACAATATTGGGAGTGATTACGGGAATCCCCTATGAAATGCTGAGTTGCAGTTCATTGCCCTACTCTTAAAACTAAATACATACTAAATTACGATAACCAGGATTGAACTTTATTTTGTTTGATGTTGTATACATACAGTTGCAAGAAAAATAATAGCAGTCCCTTGAAGGACATACTATCTACCACTGTAGTTTTACAATTTTTAAGTGTTTTCATTTTTTTTTTTTTGCTAAAGCGTTTACTAACACTAGTATTCGCAGTTAGTCATGTTCGAATAACGGTAGGTTGGCATCATATTTTGATATTTTAATTTCACTGACGCTAAGTGGTTTGTATGGCGAGCACATTAATAGCAGCGTTTAATTGTTCTCTGAATATAATTGAAAATATATACGATTTTTAAAAGTAAGTAATATTATCATTTACAATATAATAAGAAATTAATTATTGTGTTCACGCAATTTATTTATTTAAAGTGGGTCGTGGAAAACATTGCAGCACGGAGAAACGCAATTTGATAAAAAATCTAATAAGTGCAAGTAAAACTTATAAAGAAGTACAGAAATTACTTAGGCTGTTCACGATAAGGTGGTTATCGGGTTATGTGGTTATGTGATTAAGTGAACAACAACAAAATGCGGTATGACAAAATAACCAAAGTTGACCAACCTAGGCCCTTGTTTACAGATTATGTGGTTATTTGCTTATTTCTAGTGTTAGAAAGTAGAAAGGAATTTTACTAAATGGCAGCACAAAAAATAAATAAAACTATGCGAATGGCATTTCCATTTAGATTTTCTTATTGGAAAATCTGCTATTAACAGCTGGTTTTTGTTTACAATCAGCAAATTAAAACCGAAATAAAAAGCAACGAAAAGCATCAAAAATTATCAAAAGTAAATAAGAATCACAAAGTACAAAATAAATATACACTTTTTGTCATTTATTTATACTCTAATTTTAGTGCCTACAGAAACACGAAAGCGCCGGCGAGAAAAGGAGGTGAAAAAATGGACGGAAGCCGAAATCAAATTTCATTGAACTAAAATTGTAAACAATGAACAGCTGTTTGTGTAAACATAAGCAAATAACCATACAACATAGGGTGTTCACGGAGCATAGAGGTTATTTTTAATCTAATAAGCACATAACCCGATAACCACCTTACCGTGAACAGCCTAACTATGTTGTTCTGCAAAAATGATTTCCAATGCTCTTAAATACCAAAAATCATCTGAAACACGTGGGCGTAAAAGGATTTTATCAGCATCCCTGGTGAAACGCATAGTAAGGACTAGCAGAGCCAATCCATCAAAGGCAGCTACACAAATTAAAGATGAGTTAAATCTGCTATGTGGAGTCCATACAGTCAGACGATGTTTGAGAGATAATAGTTTGTATGCTCGGAGCCCCCGCAAAGTTCCTCTTTTGAAAAAAATCACATTGACAGAAGACTAAAGTTTGCACACGATTACTTGTTGTGGCCACTCCAAAAGTGGCGAAATATTCTTTGGACCGATGAAAGCAAAATGGTTCTCTATGGTGGGAAAGGATCAAGGGAATATGTGAGACGTCCACCTAATAAAGAATATGATCCAAGATATACAAGGAAAACTCTTAAACATTATGGATCATCTATTATGGAATGGGCATGTTTTTCCTATCATAGTGTTGGTCCGATATGGCTCATTGAAAAAATAATGGATCAATATCTGTATGTGAATATTTTGCAAACTAACATGCTTCCTTATGCCGAAGACAGTATGCCACTGAAATGGATCATGCATCAAGACAATGATCCAAAACATACCAGTAAAGTGGCAAAAGAATGGTTTCGAGAGAATAGGATTGAGGTTATGGAGTGGCCAGCTCAATCGCCAGACCTCAATCCAATTGAGAACTTATGGACTGATCTAAAGAAAGCCGTTTCAGATGAAAAACCAACAAATAATAAGGATTTGTGGGAAGTAGTTCAAAAGGCATGGTATAACATTCCATTGAAAAGATGTCGTCGCCTTGTGGACTCCATGAAGGACAGATGTGTTGCAGTCATAAAAAATAATGGCAATGCAACTAAATATTAATGTGATAAATAAAATTAAATATCAATTACCATTTATTTTTGCCGTAATTACCTCTAAGTTATAATAAACTGAAATACTGCTATTTTTTTGCTCCATTAATTTATGTACTTGGTTCAAAAAAAAATTTTAATAAATAAAATATCGACTTAAATTAAATTTATTGTGTGCAGAAACTTTTCTTTACGTTGTGGTAAAATCCCCTGTGAATACGAAGTACCAATTTTGTAATGTAAAATATGTACCAACAGTTTTCGAAACATGGGGTGGGCACTGCTATTAAAAATCTCGCAGCTGTATATAGTATACATACCTAAATAGCCTGGAAGACAAGACAAGTTGAAATACGGTAGACGGGAGTTCGGCCGTACGTCTGTGCGTGCAAGCGATAATTTGAGTTTGAAATTTAGATACATTGATGAATCTTGGTATACATATATATTTCTTAGTACCATGAGAAGGTTAGTATTGATATGGTCTGAATTGGACCATTACCACGCCCACAGAAACAATGAGTCGAAAACGTATAACGTGACATACTTATGTATAAAGCTGCACATTAAGATACAAAACTGTTATTTGGTACAACTTATAAATCTTCTTCTCAATCTCTTCGGACCGTGTGAAAATGGATGGTAACCTCACCACGTCCCCATATAATGGTAAGTTGAAAAGTACTAAATACGCGTTGACTTAGTAAGTATATTATAGTACAATCCTCTGGTTCCTGTTAACTTTATATTATACAGGTATACCTGGCAATATGTGAGTTGTCAAAAGTTGTAAAATTCAAAAATATATAAAAATCATCCTAGCCTTCATATATCGTATATAACAATTAATACCAAAAAAGTTTTAACAAAATGAAGTGAAAGTATTATTCTGATAATACTATATTTTAATGCCGAAAATGTGTGAAATTCTCTACAAGTATGTACATTAGGGTGTTTTTTTTGAACTATTAAATTTTTTCAATTCCATCATGAAATTTCCTTGGAAATACCTTAAAAAACTTCCTGAAAATTAATATATACACTCGGCGAAAAAAAAACCACGCAGTCGAAAATTTTCTAATATTCCTATTTTGAACTATCACTATTTGCGCAGAATTCACTATTTGTCTTATTTAGCTGTTTTGTCATGTGACTACATTATTTTACCTTTACTTTTAAAACCGTTAGTCTCCGTACGTGTTTATTACAGAATTTGTATTTTTTCTTTTGAATAAGTTGTGTGTAGGATCAGGAAGAGTTTTTCCCAACCGCGTTAGTTCAACGAAACAACAATGATTTAAATGAGAATTTGGGCTATGTAATTAAATTGAAAGAAGAAGTAGAAAATAGAAAACTTGTCGCCTTGGTGGTCAGCAATAGACTCATAATATTTAATGTAAGCAAAATATAATTAGGTACAATGATTAGGCTTATGCTAATATTTTCGATGGATGTCCATATGCTTGCACATGCGAAGGAGTCACACAAAAGGAGTGACAAAACTCTCGCTGCTATGTTGTTGCGAACATATGTATGTAGACATGCATACGTGTGTATATACAAATGAGTTATGTGAGAGCATAATGCACGTACAATTTTTAATACCTTATTTTGTTAGTACAATTGAGTCTGTGCTCTTATACAAGTATATGAGTAACTAAACTTAAAATAACTTAATAACTAATAGGGTGTAACGTTAGTTGACCCAACATCCCGGCCCCGTTGAAAGGACTTTCAAACAGGTAAAACTGCAATTTTGTGGATTGGGCGACAAATTATACCCTTTGAAGTTCGCACATCAACCACTCTGACTCGTGCATCCTTTCCTGGGATAGCATCACTGACACGACCAATTAGCCATCGTTGCGGTGGTACATTGTCCTCATGGATAAGAACCATTGTGTTCTTACCAACATTTCCATGGTCAGTGTTCCACTTTGATCTCGCTTGCAGATCGCTTATATAGTCGTGTGACCAACGTTTCCAAAATATTTGTTTGACGGCAGTTATTTGATTCCATCTGTTGACTTGATTGACGTCGTCAGCTACTGCTCGCTCCGGAAGACTCTTTAACGCGCTACCAGTTAAGAAGAGACCTGGAGTCAAAGCTTCGTAGTCGCTGGGGTCAGACGAAAGTGGTGATAGAGGCCGAGAATTTAGAACTGCTTCTATTTCTACCAAGGCTGTAGAGAGTTCCTCGTATGTTAACTTGGTATTCATAACGCTACGATTCAAATGCCCTTTGGCTGATTTAACTGCGGCCTCCCAAATGCCACCAAAATGAGGTGCCCTAGGAGGGATAAAATGAAAATTGATAAATTGATTAGCGCAATAATTTGTGATGACATCTTTGGTTTCCTTCTTGAAAAGAAAGACTTTCAGTTCTGAAAGTTTGCTGCAAGCTCCGACGAAATTGGTTGCATTATCAGAATAAATATCTGATGGAAGACCTCTTCTTCCAATCATTCGTTTAAGTGATGCCAAAAATGCATCTGTAGACAAGTCAGAAACGACTTCGATGTGGACAGCCTTTGTCGCGAAGCAAACAAATATGGCAACATAAGCTTTATAGGGTACCTTGCCCCTGATCCGAAGATAGATGTTGACAGGTCCACAGAAATCGACGCCGCAACGAGAGCGTGTTGGTGTTAACCGCTCAACAGGAAGATTACCCATCATATGTTGAAGCAATTTCGGTTTGTAACGCACACAATGAATACATGATCGCACAATACGTCTAATGAGATCACGAGCATTAACGATCCAGAATTGTAAACGAATTAAAGCCACCAGCGCTTTAGGTCCGGCATGGTAGTTTTTAATATGTAGATATCGAACATATCGCGTAACAAATCCACATTTACTTGGTAGTAGAATAGGATGTTTCTGGCTTTCCGGAAGATTGGCCAGTTCAATTCTACCTCCAACCTTTAGTAGTTCAAATCCTTGAGTTGTTTCCAAGAACGGATTCAAATTTCGTAGTATGCCATTTGTCATTTTATTTCGTTGCAACAATCGAATGTCTGCAGCGTAATGCTGTTGTTGAACGTTCCAAACAATGCATAGCAAAGCGCGATGTAGTTCATCAGGAGTAAGTGGTCCATCCACCACTTTCGTGTTATCTTTTTTAAGTCTAGTGTAAAAACGTAGCATCCATGAAACAATCCGCACTTCACGAGTATGAGTACTGTAACTGTCAAGCGCTTTAAGAAGATAATTATTATTTGTAGTTATGTTAAATACTGATTTACGCATTTCTGCATTAACAACTTCCATGTCAATGTCGTTACTCTTTCCATTAGGCCATTTTCTTTCGTCTTTGTATAGAAACTCAGGTCCATTAAACCAAATCGAAGTTGTGAGTTCTAATGGTGTGCTTCCTCTGGAAACAATGTCTGCTGGATTGCTTTTCGTTGGCACATGTTTCCAATAAGCATCCACAGTCAAATCCTGAATCTCCGATACTCTATTCCCAACAAAGGTTGAAAGTGTACTCGAATGCATTTGAAGCCAATGAAGAACTATTTGCGAATCTGTCCAAAGAAACGTATCAAAATTGTAATTAGAAAATGTAGACTTAATTTTTGCAAAAATTCGAGCAAGTAATTGTGCACCGTAGAGTTCCAATTTTGGGAGTGACTGTCGTTTAGTTGGTGCCACTCGTGATTTTGCCGTAAATAGACGAACGCTAACATTACCAAAATTGTCAACTATGCGTGTATATATTCCGCAGCCGTAAGCACGTATCGAAGAATCACAAAATCCATGTAAATATTTGTAAAGACTTCGTGTTAGCAGATAAACAATACCTTGGAATTGTAACAGAAGGCAAATCCGAGAGATTGTTGACAAATGTTTGCCATGCCGATGCGATGTTTTGTGGGACCGATTCATCCCATTCTATTTTCAGCAACCACAGCTCCTGAAGTAGAATTTTAGCGGTAACGATTACTGGTGCTAGTAGTCCTAGCGGGTCAAAAAGCGATGAGGCGATGGATAGGATTGTCCTTTTAGTGATGGTTCCATTTATTGGCTGCTTTGGTAGGAATGAAAACATAAAATGATCTTTAATTTGATCCCATTTAAGGCCAAGAGCGCTGGTGACAGAAGTATCAAGATTTAAATCCTTTTCAGTGTGTTCGACTCTGAAACGTTGGTGGTTGGAATGCCATTTTGACAGCTCAAATCCACCTAATTTTAGCAATTCTGTTACCTCATGTTTTATCCTTGATAGCTCCGCAAGTGAGTCAGCACCACACAGTAGGTCGTCGACGTAGAATGATGACTTGACGGCATCTGACCCAACGACAAATTTCGACACATACTGATCCGCGAGGTAGTGTAGACTACGCACAGGAAGATAGGGTGCGGCTCCCATTCCGTAGGTGACAGTTTTGAGCTGAAATGTCTGAATATTTTTATTAGGCGAACTTCTCCACAAAATGTACTGAAACCTCCGATGTTCCTCATTGATTAGTATCTGCCTATACATTTTAACGATGTCTGCAGTAAGTGCGAAGCGATGTAAACGAAAACGAAGCAAGGTTATTACAAGTTCGCTTTGAATTGTAGGGCCAACCATTTGAATGTCATTAATCGATTTTTGCGTAGTTGTTCGACAAGATGCATCAAATACAACTCTCAATTTCGTTGTAGTGCTATTTGGTTTCAAAACGCAGTGATGAGGGATATAGTAGTGAGGTTCCTCCAAGTTTGGATTGGGCAGTGCTTCCATGTGGCCTAGACTTTCATATTCATCCATGAAGGCTACGTATTCTTTCTTGAGCATAGGGGACTGTTGCAATCGGCGTTCTAGCGCATTAAATCGTCGCAAAGCTGTGTTATAAGATTCACCCAAGCAAGACGGGTCATCTTTGAACGGTATGTTCACTATGATCCTGCCGTTGGGACTTCGAGATACAGTGTCATTATATAATTTTTCGCAGCTGTGCTGTTCAGGTGTCCACACATTCGGCTTTGTTGCAATTTCTTCAATTTGCCACAATTTTTCCAATTTTGAATCTATAGACTCCTCACATGTAAACAAGCACTTGGCATTAAGCGCGTTAGTGTTTGCTCGATAGCGTCCCGAAACGACCCAGCCTAATAGCGTTTTCTGTAAAATCGGAAGATTATCACCAAGTTTAATTTGTCCTACAGAAAGTAAACTAAAGAAGCTCTCTGTCCCCAAAAGTAAATCAATTTTCCTCGATTTATTAAATTGATGATCAGCAAGTACAATGTTTGGAGGAATATGCCAAGTAGATGCATCTATCTCCGGTTCTGGATGATAGGCGATGTACGACGTAATGCAAAAATCGAGAGGTAACTCCAAGCTTGTTGCTTGCGACTTAATATTTGTAGAAGTTTTATACTTTATATTGGTAGAGGACTTACCAATACTTTCAATCTCTATGTTGTGTTTGCTACGTGGAAGCATCAGTTTTTGTGAAAATTCTTCAGTAATGAAATTAACTTGTGAGCAAGAATCCAGCAAAGCACGACCAAGACGATAGTTTCCGGAAACGTCGTGAACTAGAACCTCTGCTGTGGCGAGGATGATGTTGTCAAATGATGATGAATTGTTCATGTGTGTATGAACAGCGGATGTCGAAGTAGAATTTGACGAATCTGGTGTATTCCTACGATGTAACAAGGTATGGTGTTGACGATAACAAATCTTACACTTATGCGTTGATGCGCAGTTCGATATCTGATGTCCCCTTGTCAAGCAGTTAATACATAGAGACATCTTCTTTGCATGGTCGAAGCGTTGCGACACACTAAGTGCCTTAAAACGGTCGCAGTTGTGTATTTTATGATTGTTGCTGGAACACACCGAACAACATGAGCTGGAACAGGAAAACGAATAGCCTTTACGTAAAGGTTTTGCTTTATGCGTGTTGGTAGCGCTTTGGTGTACATATCCAACGGTGTGAGCGTTATCAATTGAGTCGAGGTACTGGCAATGTGGGTGCAATTTTCCCAGCTCGGCAAAGTTTAAAGTCCAGAGACTCCTTCCATTTGCGATTGGTTTCTTCATCTGCCTTCTGTAAAACTAAATAAATAAGCATAGCTTGTGAAATTTGGCTTTCAGTTCCCAATGACAATAACGAGCCGTAAATTGCAGATGCCTTATCAATTAAACTTCTCAACTGACCGCCATTAGGCTTAGAAATAGACGAAAGCTCAAATAAAGAGGAAATGTTGTCTAAAAATATGAGAGTTGGATTGTCATATCGAGTTTTGAGTCTCTCCAATGCCTTCAAATAATTTTCATTAGAAACTTGAAAGGCTTCAATAGTTTCTAATGCCGGTCCATTGAGACAGTTGCGTAAATTTCTCTATGTTAGATAAGCTATATTCTCGATCAATAATTTGCTGAAAGGAAGTTATGAAGTTTTGATATTCAGAGTACTTGCCGTTGAATGTAGGAAGTTTAAGTTTAGGCAGCTTCGATCCTGCCTGCATTACGCAAGTGGTGTCTGAGAGTGTGGTGTTGGAATCCTCGGTAACTTGAGACTGAATAATTATCTTTGTGGTTATATACAGCTCCTCAAGATCCATGCGACCGCAATCCTCATGATCTATCCTTTCGATTTCCGTCTGTGTAGACAACACATTTTTGAAATAAGATTCCAGAATACCAAGTCGGCATTTGTATTCGGCTGCTGAAAGTATTTTAGCACCTGGTCGTAGACTGGCCTCGACAATGTTTTTTTATGCGAGAAATATTTTTCTTAATATTAGCCCGTTGTTGCTTGAGCTCTTCCAATGACATGTTTAAAATGTTCAACAATTTACGAAAAAATTCCAAATATAAATTGTACGGTTGTTAGAAAATGATAAAAAGTTTGCGATATAACGACGAATGAGTATAATATAAATAGTTTTATACTTGCGATTAGATTGCCTTGAATCCAGAATTCCGCTCAAAAGGTTCGTTGGGTATAAACGAATATGTTGGAAACTGCAGTAAATGTGAGTAAGCGATAGCGATGGTGTGACCAAATAAGAGCGACGAAAGAATTGCAAGTGCAGCGGCAGCGATGCAATGTGATGCGTGATCACATACAAGCGACGTATTAGCGTATCAGCGATATTGATAGCTAAGCAGCGAACAATAGCAGCGAGCAGTAGTAGCGACAGCGAATCAAGTATTTGCAGAGCAGAGCGAGAGTAGCAGAGACGACAGACGTTAGCAGTGGCAGCGAACAGCAACGATGGCAGAATTGGCAGAAGCGACGGCGTTCAATTCTGAGCAGTGCAGAGCAGCGGTGTATAACTGGTTTAGGTCTAACAGTAAGGTATTACTGTATTTTGTATGGACTACAATGACCTGACCAAGCCTCTGCAACTTGTGAAGAAATGTCCAAATAAGTTGTACGACGATGCGATCCTCCAGCGATAATGATGGAGTTGATTATTATGCGCGAGCCTTACGTTGACCACCAAGATCACGAATCACGATACACTTATGTTAGATAGCCGGGTACAAAGGACTTTACTAAATTAAATTACACCTTTTATTTAATTTAATCGCAACTTCAAAATCAATTTAAAACACTAGCCCCACGTTGGGCGCCAAATAATGTAGGATCAGGAAGAGTTTTTCCCAACCGCGTTAGTTAAACGAAACAACAATGATTTAAATGAGAATTTGGGCTATGTAATTAAATTGAAAGAAGAAGTAGAAAATAGAAAACTTGTCGCCTTGGTGGTAAGCAATAGACTCATAATATTTAATGTAAGCAAAATGTAATTAGGTACAATGATTAGGCTTATGCTAATATTTTCGATGGATGTCCATATGCTTGCACATGCGAAGGAGTCACACAAAAGGAGTGACAAAACTCTCGCTGCTATGTTGTTGCGAACATTTGTAGACATGCATACGTGTGTATATACAAATGAGTTATGTGAGAGCATAATAGCCCTCACAGACGAGCAAAATTAATGCGCCTTAAGCAACGCTAATGCGAATTGAAATTTTATGGTGACAGACGGCAGGCTTGTGCATTTGGACAGCTGATAGTGAAATTTGTTTCTTTATTAAAAAAAAAAGTGAAATAAAAATGAATAAGATAAATTATTAAAAGAAATTTTGGTAATTTTGGAAAATCAATATAAATTTAACGAAAAAATTCGTTTATTATTATCTACGTTAAAAGATAATGGAGTAAAATTAATAGCAATAATTGATTGTAATGCGGAAAAAGTGTGCAAAAAAAGTTAAGAATATTGGAAAAATGGATAGCAAAAGTGCGACATCTGTCAATAAATAGCAAAAATCGGCCATTTTTGAGCAGTGTTGCCTACTCAAATTTAGTAAATTCAACCAAATGCACAGAATTCTTGTGCATTGCAAACATGCTTTAACATGGGTCAAATGCGCAACTAAATGTAAATTAAGCCCGCTAATGCATATTAGCGCTGTCGTCTGTCAGGGCTATAATGCACGTACAATTTTTAATACCTTATTTTGTTAGTACAATTGAGTCTGTGCTCTTATACAAGTATATGAGTAACAAAACTTAAAATAACTTAATAACTAATAGGGTGTAACGTTAGTTGACCCAACATTGTGAAAACAAGTAAAGTTGAACATGGTGGTGTCGACAAAAAAGAAAGCAGAAATCGTAGCTTTATATAAAATAAATTATCCACAGGTCAAATAGTTCGTGAAATGGGCATAAGGAATTGAAACGTGTGTACTATAATTAAAAATTATAAGTATTTTAATTGTTTAGCTCGAAAAAAGGGCAGTGACTTCAGGATATTTCAGCCCCTTGTCATAGAGCCAAAGCTGCAAACAATTACAAGTTTTAAAACAAAAAGATTTTTATGGAATAGGGTCTCTCACGTGGCCAGGAAACAGTCCAGATCTCAATCCAATTGAGAACTGCTGGCATTATTTGGGCAAATTGATGGGCAAAATGATAAGATAAAAGCGTCCAAAAAGTCTAAAAGAAATAGAAAACATTATTGAAGCTGTGCGGAATGAAGAAATTAATAAAAATTATCTTCAACGCTTTTTTGAATCCATGCCTAAACAAATAGCCGGGTTATTAGGAGGAGGGGGTGTTCTACAAAATACTAAGCATTTTTTTAATACAAAACTTGTTATTTTGATTCGCTATGTATTCTAAAGCTCAATAAAAATCATATAAAACATAAAACATGTAAATAACTTGTTTGAAAATTACATTATTGTTCATAACAAAATTTACTTCTGTTTATTATGTGTGTGTTTTTACATTTTTCACTATAACAAGTGTTAAACTACAAGTTTTTATATAAAAATGCTTGGGACGTAAACTAAATAAAAGTAGTTGACCCTCAAAGGAAAATGTTTATCTTAGAATAATATGAATCCAAGCTTTGCGCTATGTAAAAGAACTACATAGAGTGCGTGGGTTTTTCACCAAGTGTAGAATGAAGTATTATGAACAGGTAAAGATGAAGATCAAGATGGATCGATGAGTTGGAGGAAGATGTGAATAAGCTGAGATGTCTGAATTTCTCACGCGCAATAGGCCAAACAGCTGTAGAAACAGAAGGGTTATCTCTTAATTTCAGTTATGTTTACAACACATTGACCGATATTTTCGTTCAAAAGTCAACTATAGGTACCGGGGTCTAAATATTCGGTACCGAAGAGCTTGAATAGTTTTTATTGAATTTAAACAATTTTTGGTCATAAAGTGACACACACTAAAGATTTTATTCATGCAAATTGTTGTTGTATCCCGTTATAGTAATTGCTTCTTGTTTTATGTACTGGAGACTGAACGATTCAAGTATAATCTAAAATTCTGTTATATGGGAAGTAGGCAACATAAAAATATGAAATGAAGGCACTAAATTTTATCGAAATCGGTTGGACGGGTCTCGGGATATGGAGTTTCACAAAAAATTGGGCGGTGCCGCAAATGCTCCTCGCTACTTTGATTCTCTGTCCCAAATTACAGCTTTATATCATAATTTAGTGCTTAGGCATAGTCCTATTACGCCCATTTACGAACTCGATTTGTTTTTTGTACCAAGGAATCTACATACCAAGTTTCATTAAGATATCTCTATTTTAGGTGACGCGTAGAACCGTTGTGTGAACAAAATTATAATACTTGCTACAGAGTTGCAAGAGTATTAGTATAAAAAGGAAATGGTAAAAAATTCAAAACGAATGGACAGTATCGTTAAGTTCAATCGAAAACGAGCGGTATGCATAATGTGTACATTTATACATCAAAGTTTTGGATATTCACCAGTATCTGCAACAAATAACGAGTTTTTCAATAGAAACGCTACAAAAGTATATTGATAGGAACGACGCCATATTTTTTCATGCTTTTTTGACATTTCTCTTCAGTAATGTCATGGATAATATGATACGAAACTCTTTGATTCGAGAGAGAGCTGTCAAAACTCGCATGTTTTATAATATTTGCCTATGATGTCATTGCTGAAAAATATTAGATTGAGCATTTTATATTAACTTTTGGGTATTGTATCTGTATGTGAGTCTGGCTGATCTGAATGGTCCCGTGTTCTAGCTGATACTTTTCTGGTAAGTGTTCATGTTGAATGACGTTTTGAAAGCTTTTCTTTACGTTCACTTTTCTTTGTAATCTTTTTTGTTTCAGGTAGATCAACACTTCCAATGCGACCAATTCTTCTGGTTCTCTGGTCCAAGAGAAATGGTTGTTCACTGATAGGAACTTTCCTTTCCTTTGGACAAGTGCAAGAAGAAAAATAAATGCATTTACAAGCAGCGATGTCAAATAATTTTCCGGCAGAAGAGACAAAGTCGTCTCTTTTAGAGCTCAAACCTATTGGGCTCCTTAAAAACATTAGTTTAGGAGTCAGAAATTTCTTATGGTATGTGGTGAGCATTTGTACAACTCTGGTGTGTGAAACTATCGGAATAGATGACTTTTTGAAAGTACTTTCAATCTTTTTTGTAACTATTTCTGTAACCTCTTTACTTCTAGGTTCATAGTTGTCGCCTCGGAAATCGCCCTATACGAAATCTTTCAAACTGATAACACAAAAGAACATCCTGGGAAGTAGGTAACTGGGACTCAGAGAAATTGTACGGATATATGCCAAACACAGGACATTTCTGTCTAAATTTAAATTTAGATACAGACATTTTGAGTTCTGTGTTCTGTTGAGAGAATATAAGTGATAGAACTCGGCGAAATCACCGACAAGAGTGAAGGAACTCGATGAAAAAATATTTATGTGGAGACCAGTCCGAACGTGTCCTCTCGCGTAGGTGAATGAAGGTGAGTGATAGCACTCGGCGAAATCAACGACAAGAAGTGTGGCCGCAAGCCAATTTTCACCTTGCGCTGTTGCACGCCGCATTTTCACTCGTATCTCGGGAACGGTTCGTCATACGGCCATGATCATAGCACCATTTCGGTAGTAAATGACGTGACAAATAACTTGTTTTATACATTTTGCCATGAGATGCGTATTTCAGGTGTTAGGTAGACAATTTCACGATTTTAGGCGAATTTCCGAAATTTTAAGGCCGAAGTTGGGGTTGAAGATGCAATCCGATCTCAAAACAAAAAGTTGCATTGGAATCAGGAAGTACTAAGGCAACTTTTCCGCACTATTAAAAATCCCGAATCGAAAAAAGTCCGGAATCGACCCACCCTATTGCTCAATAAGAGCACTAAAAAGTTTTTATAAACAAAACAAAAAAGGTTTGGGATATCAAGGAAATTCTTTATTTCTGTGAAATTACTTTTGTACGTACTCCATGAGACACAATTTCATCCCGTGATGACCGGCACGTTACTGTGAATGCGAATCGTTCTCGCTCAATGATAACCGAATATTTTTGGCCCGAATTTAATGATATCGACGTGGAGGGAGGATGGAGTCATGTGTAGAAGTTCTCGCAAGTGAGGAAAGTTCTCTGATCGCCATACACTTCGGAGTGGCCAGAAACGATTCTTTTACGCATAGCTCAAGCAGCTCACGACTTTCGGTGTTTGAACAAGTATCCTCTGAGTAACCTAAGAACATCCGTTTGCAGGCGAAACATCCACTGCATAGGGTTGTGCACTAGGTTTGGGACCCGAGACGTAAAAAAACACCCCCTATGATAATTAACAATCAGCTTGGATGAGAGACCCCACTTTTGACGACCATGGCAAACCAAATTAGACTACGAATTGGGGGAATGCACCTGGAATGTCCGGTCCCTTAATTGGGAAGGTGCCGCTGCCCAGTTGGTTGATGTCCTCGTTAGAGTGAAGGCTGACATCACCGCCGTACAAGAAATGCGATGGACGGGCGGGACAACGACTGAGACGAGTAGGTCCTTGTGGCATTTGCTACAGTGGCCATATAAAGGAGCCCAAGTTTAATGTGGGATTCGTGGTAGGAGAGATACTCCATCGCCGAGCACTATCATTCACTCCGGTGAATGAACGTCTAACCATAATCCGCATCAAAGTGGGGTTCTTGAACATATCGCTGATTTGCGCCCACATTCCGACGGAAGAGAAGGACGATGTGACCAAAGATGCCATCTATGAGCGCTTCAAGCGTGCCTATGAGAGCTGCCCCCGCCATGATGTCAAAATCGTGCTTGGCGGCTTTAATGCAAGGGCGGGCAAAGAATATATCTTTGGCACTACGGTCGGTAAATTCAGCCTCCACCATGAAACATTCCCACATGGGTTGAGGCTGATCGACTTCGCCGGGGCCCGAAATATGGTTATCTGTGGTACTAGATTCCAGTACATAACAATACATCAAGCTACTTAGCTGTCTCCGGATAGAAAAGCCACCTACTAGATCGATCATGTTGTGATAGACGAAAGACACGTCTTCAGTGTTCTAGACTTGCGAACGCTCCGAGGTCCTAACATCGACTAGGACTACTATCTTGTTGAAGCCAATATTCGCACTCGCCTCCGTGCAGCAAAAAGCGCACGTCAACAGACACAAGGAACCGATTCGGCGACTAACAGAAGAATTCAAGACCGGAGCATACTCTTGTAGAACCCCCAAAGGTGATCTAGTCACCGAAGACCAGAGCATACTTAAATTGTGGAGAGAGCACTTCTCCAGCCTGCTGAACGGCAGTGAACGTACAACGCCAGGAGAAGGCGAACCCGCTTCCCCAAGCGATGCCGATGGAGTAGACGTTCCATTGCCCGACCATGAAGAAGTTCGAATAGCAATTACCCGCTTGAAGAGCAACAAAGCGGCGGGGCCCAAGGATGCTCAACGATTGGAATTTAAGTGTGCTCTGCCCAATTCACATAAAGGGAGACCCCACAATCTGCGCCAACTACCGTGGGATAAGCCCCCTCAACATCGCGTATAAGGTTCTATCTAGCGAATTATGTAAAAGATTAAAGCCCACCGTAAACAAACTGACTGGACCTTATCAGTGCGGCTTCAGACCTGGCAAATCAACAACCGAACAGATATTCACCATGTGCCAATCCTTGGAAAGGACCTGTGAAAGGAGCATCGACACACACCACCTCTTCGTTGAATTTAAAGCTGCTTTTGACAGCACGTAAAGAAACTGTCTCTATGCTGAGATGTCTGAATTTGGTATCCCCGTAAAACTTATACGGCCATGTAAGCTGACGTTGAGCAACACCAAAAGCTCCGTCAGGATCGGGAGGGACCTCTCCAAGACGAAATATCTCCTGTCATCAAACAGACAGTTGTCGCACTCGCGACTTGGCTCTCACGTCACTGTTGACAGTCATAACTTTGAAGTTGTAAATAGTATCGTATATTTAGGAATCAGGAAATCCAATGCAGCATAACTCTTGCCAACAGGTGCTACTTCGGACTGAGTAGGCAATTGAGAAATAAAGTCCTCTTTCTACGAACAAAAACCAAACTCTATTAGTCGCTCATAATTCTCGTCCTGCTGTATGGTGCAGAGGCTTGGACGATGAAAACAACCGATATACGACGACATTGTCATAGTTCAGCGAATTAAAAGACAGCGCCTACGCTGGCTAGGTCATGTTGTCCGGATGGACGAAAACACTCTAATGCTGAAAGTATTCGACGCAGTACCCGCCGGGGGAAGCAGAGGAAGAGGAAGACATCCACTCCGTTCGAAGGACTAAGTGGAGAAGAACCTGGCTTCCCTTGGAATATTCAATTGGCGCCACGTAGCGAAAAGACGAAACGACTGGCGCGCTGTTGTTAACTCGGCTAGAATCGCGTAAGCGGTGTCTACGCCAGTAAAGAAGAAGGAGACTTGGACAATATGTGGTTCTAACAGAACGGCGCCACAAGCCACACAGCGAATGTCACAATCAGACTTGCAACATCTTTTAACATAAAGTTTTGGAAATACTCGTATTTAACGCGTTTTAATCTTGGAATTTGCGTGGACATGAATATTTTGGAACCCTCCGTATTTAGCTCATATTTTTTGTTATTCAAACTATCTTTAAAATTTCCAGTCCTCATTGAAGTGAATACGAAGATAAATATTAAAAAGTGATACGACATAGAGTTCACGCATACCCATACTAAATAAAGAAATAACGGGTGTTTCCCTCTTTTTGGTTAGCTCCATCAATTTATTGGTATTATATTTTATTTATTTTGAGAAAAATTCGTTTTGTTTACTTATACAGGGTGGCTGATGAATTTTGCTACATTAAGAAACTCAAATAATTTTTTTTTCAGTGTATGGAATTCATTTTTCCTTTATTCATGTTAAAGCTCATTCATTTTGTTAAATATAGCTTAATTAGTTTTAAAAATAATGGAATTTAAATGCCCCCCCTGCTCGTTGATGCATGTGCGGCATCTTACCAAAAAGTTGTTCATTACTGCTTTTAGAGTTGAGACAGGAATAGCCGCAATTGTTTCTCGAATGGATTGCCTTAGTTCATTCAAATTTGTTGGTTTTGCTTTGTAGACTTCCTGTTTGCAATAACCCCACAAGAAAAAGTCAGATGCAGTAAGGTCAGGCGACCTGGGTGGCCAACGGAATGTGGAGTTTCTGGATATCAGCTTATTGGGAAATTTTCGTCGCAATTCCGTCATAACAGGTTGGGCTATGTGAGAGCTGCACCATCTTGCTGAAACCACACAGAGTTGAAAGAAATTCTCATTCTGCGTAATTCTGGATAGAAAAACTATCTCAACATTCTCAAGTAAGGGTCTCCAGTAACCGTAACGGTGTGGCCGTTTTCTTCGAAGAAGTAGGGCCCGACAATGCAGCGTGATGAAACTGCACACCACACTGTGACACGAAGTGGATGCAATTCCGTCTCATAGAGTATCTGTGGGTTGGAAGCACTCCATATTCGACAATTTTGTTTGTTTATGTTGCCGTTTAAATCGAAATGGGCCTCGTCAGACATGAAAAGACAGTTCAACATGATTCCATCCTCTTCCACCATTTGAAGCATCTTCTGGCAAAATTCCAAGCGAATCGGCAAGTCTGCAGCGTTTGTTGGCCATTCGAATTTTATATGGGAATAAGTCCAAATCTTTGTGCATAATTGACTGTAATGACTGTCTGCTTACACCCATTTGAGCAGATAAGCTTCTTGTCGAAACACGTGGATTGTTTTGTAGACATAAGCAGCTACAGCAGCGATTATTTCCTCCGTTCGAACTGAAAGGTTTCGATGGTAAGGTCTTCTGTTGACTGTCCCATGCTCGGCAAAATTGTTTACAAGTCTCATTACGGTCCATCTGCTCGGAGGATTGCCGCCAAACGTGCGCCTATACTCTTTGAACCGAAACTACGGACTCCAGTGCGTGATAGCGGCAGACAAACCAAATTCTTGTTTAAGTGTCCCAGTTATCCATTTTTGTTAAATGTAAAAATCAATCAGCAAAATAAAAAAAAAAATTAACCAGATTCATTAAATAGAAAAAAGTTATTTAATTTTTTTTGGTAGCGGCTTTCATCAGCCACCCTCTATGTATATTATTACGTTAATACTTGCACGTACAGCACATAATTCAATTCGCCGCGATTGAAAACATATGTATGTATGTATGAACTGAATTTCAATTCACTTTGAAAATTTGTAATGTTTTCACTCATATTCAATTGAAAATCGGTACTTTATTTCTCCAGACGGTTAGAAATAGTGTATAAAGACGCCGTATTCAAACAAAATTGGAGATCAGCTGTTTCTCTGATAGTGACATTGAAAGGGTGTTACCATATAATCTCTTATTTATGATTTCTAAAATTTTATTTTAATAATTTCAAAGCAAATACTTACAAAATAAAAATGTATTATTATTTATTCAAACTTGAAAGCTATACCGGAAATTGACTTTAACAACTGTTTCGGGCAGTGGCGTAGAGATCTAGGGGCGAGGCGGGCAGTGCCCCGGTGTCCTCCGGCTCAGAAAGGCTCCTCGAATCCTTACCAGAAATCTCTATCAAACTGAACTTCTGGAAATTCTTCCATTTTCAAAATAAATATGACAGGTTGCGACCCCACTTTAATCATGACAACAAAACGTATGCATACGGAGTTCTCCTAAATACTTTCTGTAGGTTTTCAGTGTTGTCAATTCTACGGATAGTGGTATAGTATTTGCGTTTTATTATTCGTCGATGCACGTTTTATTGTGAATTGGAGTTAAGAGTTTTTTCGAGAACGGTTAAAAAATTAATGCTGTATCAGGAGTAAGAGAGCTAATGTCAATAATTTTTTTTGTACTGGTCAATATAGTGGTTCAATTTTATTTCATTTCATTTCACCACTCATATTGATGTCCGTTAGGTCAACAAATCGTGTCAAATACAGGTATCCCTCGAATAACACGGTTAATTGGTTCCGTGTTATTCGAAATCGTGTTATTTGAAATTTAAAAGGTAAAACTTTATAAACGCAATAATTTTTAAATTACATATGTTCAACCACTGTCACTCTCCAAAGATTGATTTGTTTTTCCTTGAAGAGGTAGAGGATCCTTAAATTTCAATTTTTAAAAGGAATTTTCGCGGCTTCGTGTAATTTGAACCCCGTGTTATTCGAGGGTTGTCGCAATTTTTAACCGTGCTATTCGAGATTTCGTGCAACTCAAGTACCGTGCTATTCGAGGGATACCTGTATATATATTTCGGCTACAGCTTATTGTACATATAACGCGAAATATCGTGAAAAAATACAAGTCGCCTGCAGTAGGTATATAATTTCAGGTCCGTGGGGAGGAGATCGTTCATGGTCTACTCGTGCACAATCTAATATTGCATTGTTTAAATAAATTAAAAAGCTTAAATTATGGATACAAAAAAGAAACCCAGTGGTGCATTTAAACGCGAAACATGCTAAGAAAATAAGATAGTAAACAAAAATTGCCCAAAATTGACAAGTTTTTTAATCATCCTTCTGCCAAAATATTTCGATTCATAGTGACTCAAATAATGTAATTGCAGTCTTGGTTGAGAAAGTTACTGGAGAAGATTCGACAATTATTGCAGTTGGAGATACCTCCGCATGACACACATTTAACACATATAAGAGCGGAGGGTTTGCAAGAACCACAGATCACTTCATTTTTCGAAAATGGTTAGACAAACCTTCGTATTACTTAGGAAACTTCACAAACAAAATATTAAATGATAACGAAAAACGTCAAATTCTAGATAGGCTGTAAGGCACGCCTGAACTTTTTCCAAAGGACATCAAACCACTGGACGTTTGAAAATCCTTATATTAGGTGTATGGAAGCTAGGAGAAATAAGAACTCGATTTTATTGTTTTAGACATAAGGACACTTGTTATTAAGCAGATATACTATTTTAATTTTTAATTTTTTTCTAGACTAGAGGAAGTATTGACCCAATTTACCGATTTCTGTCAAAACAGCGTACTATTGACGGGAATTACAAAGTTATGGTTCGATTTTGAGAATTTTTAAACCTGAGTTGGTATCAAGCAACACGTTTTATCAAGGCACAGTGAAAAAGATGGCTAGGCAATGTGACAGGAGTTGATACAAAAGGGCAAAAAAAAAGCCATAGAATGAAATACTAAGGACAGGTAAAGATGAAGATCAAGATGGATCGATAAGTTAGAGGAAGATGTGAAAAACCTGAGTTGTCAGGATTTCTCACGCGCAATAGGCCAAAGAGCTGTAGAAGCCGTGTATTTGGAATTGAGTCTATAAGTAGCATAACCAAATATATTATATAAAGTATATTTCCAACGGTTATTTTTAATGGAGATGGCCCGGCATTTAATGTGATTAAAGTAGTATACAGCTCTTCTATAACTAATGCAACATTTGTATGAACACGTGTGTCAAACGAACTTAGTAAAAACATTTCTTACTACAGCTTGAAATGTCTAAAGAAAATCTTTAAACGTATTACATTTTTCTGTGAATATAGTAGCACAGGATTTAATTAAAAACAGTGAAAGAATTATAATTATAATATAATATTAATATTTATAGGATTTTTAACTACACAATAAATAAATCAAAGACCAATGAAGATATTTGAATAAATCCTTGCAGAAAGTCAAATATCGAATATGTGTATGATAATATTTTTAAAATAACAACAAAGTTGCTAAAGAGAGTATTATATGTAGTTTTGTTCACATAACGGTTGCTTGTAAGTCCTAAAATTAAAGGAGTCAGATATAGGGTTATATATACCAAAGTGATCAGGGTGACGAGTAGAGTTGAAATCCGGATGTCTGTCCGTCCGTCCGTCCGTCCGTGCAAGCTGTAATTTGAGTAAAAATTGAGAAGTTGTAAATAGTATCGTATATTTAGGAATCAGGAAATCCAATGCAGCATAACTCTTGCCAACAGGTGCTACTTCGGACTGAGTAGGCAATTGAGAAATAAAGTCCTCTTTCTACGAACAAAAACCAAACTCTATTAGTCGCTCATAATTCTCGTCCTGCTGTATGGTGCAGAGGCTTGGACGATGAAAACAACCGATATACGACGACATTGTCATAGTTCAGCGAATTAAAAGACAGCGCCTACGCTGGCTAGGTCATGTTGTCCGGATGGACGAAAACACTCTAATGCTGAAAGTATTCGACGCAGTACCCGCCGGGGGAAGCAGAGGAAGAGGAAGACATCCACTCCGTTCGAAGGACTAAGTGGAGAAGAACCTGGCTTCCCTTGGAATATTCAATTGGCGCCACGTAGCGAAAAGACGAAACGACTGGCGCGCTGTTGTTAACTCGGCTAGAATCGCGTAAGCGGTGTCTACGCCAGTAAAGAAGAAGGAGACTTGGACAATATGTGGTTCTAACAGAACGGCGCCACAAGCCACACAGCGAATGTCACAATCAGACTTGCAACATCTTTTAACATAAAGTTTTGGAAATACTCGTATTTAACGCGTTTTAATCTTGGAATTTGCGTGGACATGAATATTTTGGAACCCTCCGTATTTAGCTCATATTTTTTGTTATTCAAACTATCTTTAAAATTTCCAGTCCTCATTGAAGTGAATACGAAGATAAATATTAAAAAGTGATACGACATAGAGTTCACGCATACCCATACTAAATAAAGAAATAACGGGTGTTTCCCTCTTTTTGGTTAGCTCCATCAATTTATTGGTATTATATTTTATTTATTTTGAGAAAAATTCGTTTTGTTTACTTATACAGGGTGGCTGATGAATTTTGCTACATTAAGAAACTCAAATAATTTTTTTTTCAGTGTATGGAATTCATTTTTCCTTTATTCATGTTAAAGCTCATTCATTTTGTTAAATATAGCTTAATTAGTTTTAAAAATAATGGAATTTAAATGCCCCCCCTGCTCGTTGATGCATGTGCGGCATCTTACCAAAAAGTTGTTCATTACTGCTTTTAGAGTTGAGACAGGAATAGCCGCAATTGTTTCTCGAATGGATTGCCTTAGTTCATTCAAATTTGTTGGTTTTGCTTTGTAGACTTCCTGTTTGCAATAACCCCACAAGAAAAAGTCAGATGCAGTAAGGTCAGGCGACCTGGGTGGCCAACGGAATGTGGAGTTTCTGGATATCAGCTTATTGGGAAATTTTCGTCGCAATTCCGTCATAACAGGTTGGGCTATGTGAGAGCTGCACCATCTTGCTGAAACCACACAGAGTTGAAAGAAATTCTCATTCTGCGTAATTCTGGATAGAAAAACTATCTCAACATTCTCAAGTAAGGGTCTCCAGTAACCGTAACGGTGTGGCCGTTTTCTTCGAAGAAGTAGGGCCCGACAATGCAGCGTGATGAAACTGCACACCACACTGTGACACGAAGTGGATGCAATTCCGTCTCATAGAGTATCTGTGGGTTGGAAGCACTCCATATTCGACAATTTTGTTTGTTTATGTTGCCGTTTAAATCGAAATGGGCCTCGTCAGACATGAAAAGACAGTTCAACATGATTCCATCCTCTTCCACCATTTGAAGCATCTTCTGGCAAAATTCCAAGCGAATCGGCAAGTCTGCAGCGTTTGTTGGCCATTCGAATTTTATATGGGAATAAGTCCAAATCTTTGTGCATAATTGACTGTAATGACTGTCTGCTTACACCCATTTGAGCAGATAAGCTTCTTGTCGAAACACGTGGATTGTTTTGTAGACATAAGCAGCTACAGCAGCGATTATTTCCTCCGTTCGAACTGAAAGGTTTCGATGGTAAGGTCTTCTGTTGACTGTCCCATGCTCGGCAAAATTGTTTACAAGTCTCATTACGGTCCATCTGCTCGGAGGATTGCCGCCAAACGTGCGCCTATACTCTTTGAACCGAAACTACGGACTCCAGTGCGTGATAGCGGCAGACAAACCAAATTCTTGTTTAAGTGTCCCAGTTATCCATTTTTGTTAAATGTAAAAATCAATCAGCAAAATAAAAAAAAAAATTAACCAGATTCATTAAATAGAAAAAAGTTATTTAATTTTTTTTGGTAGCGGCTTTCATCAGCCACCCTCTATGTATATTATTACGTTAATACTTGCACGTACAGCACATAATTCAATTCGCCGCGATTGAAAACATATGTATGTATGTATGAACTGAATTTCAATTCACTTTGAAAATTTGTAATGTTTTCACTCATATTCAATTGAAAATCGGTACTTTATTTCTCCAGACGGTTAGAAATAGTGTATAAAGACGCCGTATTCAAACAAAATTGGAGATCAGCTGTTTCTCTGATAGTGACATTGAAAGGGTGTTACCATATAATCTCTTATTTATGATTTCTAAAATTTTATTTTAATAATTTCAAAGCAAATACTTACAAAATAAAAATGTATTATTATTTATTCAAACTTGAAAGCTATACCGGAAATTGACTTTAACAACTGTTTCGGGCAGTGGCGTAGAGATCTAGGGGCGAAGCGGGCAGTGCCCCGGTGTCCTCCGGCTCAGAAAGGCTCCTCGAATCCTTACCAGAAATCTCTATCAAACTGAACTTCTGGAAATTCTTCCATTTTCAAAATAAATATGACAGGTTGCGACCCCACTTTAATCATGACAACAAAACGTATGCATACGGAGTTCTCCTAAATACTTTCTGTAGGTTTTCAGTGTTGTCAATTCTACGGATAGTGGTATAGTATTTGCGTTTTATTATTCGTCGATGCACGTTTTATTGTGAATTGGAGTTAAGAGTTTTTTCGAGAACGGTTAAAAAATTAATGCTGTATCAGGAGTAAGAGAGCTAATGTCAATAATTTTTTTTGTACTGGTCAATATAGTGGTTCAATTTTATTTCATTTCATTTCACCACTCATATTGATGTCCGTTAGGTCAACAAATCGTGTCAAATACAGGTATCCCTCGAATAACACGGTTAATTGGTTCCGTGTTATTCGAAATCGTGTTATTTGAAATTTAAAAGGTAAAACTTTATAAACGCAATAATTTTTAAATTACATATGTTCAACCACTGTCACTCTCCAAAGATTGATTTGTTTTTCCTTGAAGAGGTAGAGGATCCTTAAATTTCAATTTTTAAAAGGAATTTTCGCGGCTTCGTGTAATTTGAACCCCGTGTTATTCGAGGGTTGTCGCAATTTTTAACCGTGCTATTCGAGATTTCGTGCAACTCAAGTACCGTGCTATTCGAGGGATACCTGTATATATATTTCGGCTACAGCTTATTGTACATATAACGCGAAATATCGTGAAAAAATACAAGTCGCCTGCAGTAGGTATATAATTTCAGGTCCGTGGGGAGGAGATCGTTCATGGTCTACTCGTGCACAATCTAATATTGCATTGTTTAAATAAATTAAAAAGCTTAAATTATGGATACAAAAAAGAAACCCAGTGGTGCATTTAAACGCGAAACATGCTAAGAAAATAAGATAGTAAACAAAAATTGCCCAAAATTGACAAGTTTTTTAATCATCCTTCTGCCAAAATATTTCGATTCATAGTGACTCAAATAATGTAATTGCAGTCTTGGTTGAGAAAGTTACTGGAGAAGATTCGACAATTATTGCAGTTGGAGATACCTCCGCATGACACACATTTAACACATATAAGAGCGGAGGGTTTGCAAGAACCACAGATCACTTCATTTTTCGAAAATGGTTAGACAAACCTTCGTATTACTTAGGAAACTTCACAAACAAAATATTAAATGATAACGAAAAACGTCAAATTCTAGATAGGCTGTAAGGCACGCCTGAACTTTTTCCAAAGGACATCAAACCACTGGACGTTTGAAAATCCTTATATTAGGTGTATGGAAGCTAGGAGAAATAAGAACTCGATTTTATTGTTTTAGACATAAGGACACTTGTTATTAAGCAGATATACTATTTTAATTTTTAATTTTTTTCTAGACTAGAGGAAGTATTGACCCAATTTACCGATTTCTGTCAAAACAGCGTACTATTGACGGGAATTACAAAGTTATGGTTCGATTTTGAGAATTTTTAAACCTGAGTTGGTATCAAGCAACACGTTTTATCAAGGCACAGTGAAAAAGATGGCTAGGCAATGTGACAGGAGTTGATACAAAAGGGCAAAAAAAAAAGCCATAGAATGAAATACTAAGGACAGGTAAAGATGAAGATCAAGATGGATCGATAAGTTAGAGGAAGATGTGAAAAACCTGAGTTGTCAGGATTTCTCACGCGCAATAGGCCAAAGAGCTGTAGAAGCCGTGTATTTGGAATTGAGTCTATAAGTAGCATAACCAAATATATTATATAAAGTATATTTCCAACGGTTATTTTAAATGGAGATGGCCCGGCATTTAATGTGATTAAAGTAGTATACAGCTCTTCTATAACTAATGCAACATTTGTATGAACACGTGTGTCAAACGAACTTAGTAAAAACATTTCTTACTACAGCTTGAAATGTCTAAAGAAAATCTTTAAACGTATTACATTTTTCTGTGAATATAGTAGCACAGGATTTAATTAAAAACAGTGAAAGAATTATAATTATAATATAATATTAATATTTATAGGATTTTTAACTACACAATAAATAAATCAAAGACCAATGAAGATATTTGAATAAATCCTTGCAGAAAGTCAAATATCGAATATGTGTATGATAATATTTTTAAAATAACAACAAAGTTGCTAAAGAGAGTATTATATGTAGTTTTGTTCACATAACGGTTGCTTGTAAGTCCTAAAATTAAAGGAGTCAGATATAGGGTTATATATACCAAAGTGATCAGGGTGACGAGTAGAGTTGAAATCCGGATGTCTGTCCGTCCGTCCGTCCGTCCGTGCAAGCTGTAATTTGAGTAAAAATTGAGATGTCATGATGAAACTTGGTACACGTATTACTTGGCTCCATAAGAAGGTTAAGTTCGAAGATGGGCTAAATCGGCCCACTGCCACGCCCACAAAATGGTGAAAACCTAAAACCTATAAAGTGTCATAACTAAGCCATAAATAAAGATATTAAAGTGAAATTTAGCACAAAGGATCGCATTCTTCTTCTTTACTGGCGTAGACACCGCTTACGCGATGATAGCCGAGTCAACAATAGCGCGTCAGTCGTTTCTTCTCTTCGCTACGTGGCGCCAATTGGATATTCCAAGCGAAGCCAGGTCCTTTTCCACTTGGTCCTTCCAACGGAGTGGAGGTCTTCCTCTTCCTCTGCTTCCCGCGGCGGCTACTGCGTCGAATACTTTCAGAGCCGGAGTGTTTTCATCCATCCGGACAACATGACCTAGCCAGCGTAGCCGCTGTCTCTTAATTCGCTGAACTATGTCAATGTCGTCGTATATCTCGTACAGCTCATCGTTCCATCGAATGCGATATTCGCCGTGGCCAACGCGCAAAGGACCATAAA
Source organism: Bactrocera dorsalis (assembly GCF_023373825.1). NCBI lineage: Eukaryota > Metazoa > Arthropoda > Insecta > Diptera > Tephritidae > Bactrocera > Bactrocera dorsalis. The sequence continues at coordinate 65,077,138 of NC_064303.1, forward strand.
TCTTTCGCAGAACTTTTCTCTCGAAAACTCGCAACGTCGACTCATCGGTTGTTGTCATCGTCCAAGCCTCTGCACCATATAGCAGGACGGGAATTATGAGCGACTTACTAACAAAAAACGTCAGAAACACTAAATTTTACGGAAGAAATGGCAGAGGGAAGCTGCACCCAGGCTTTTTTTTAATTTAAAATGGGCGTGGCGTCGCCTACTTATGGACCAAAAACCATATCTCAGGAACTACTAAACAAATTAATTTTACAGCAAAATAAAAAAAATATGTAAATGACGGATAATGAAATCTCGATTATCACTTTGTCATGCTAGAGTATAAAATATTCGGTGACACCCGAACTTAGCCCTTCCTTACTTGTTTTTATATAATTTGGTAGTAAAAATGTAAAATGTGTCTGTAACAGAAACAAATATTTCGGCCATTGGTATAACTTTACCTTCTCACAGCACGAGTATGATGCATATATGTATGTACATACGTAGTGATTTATATTAGACTTCTTTTGACATACACAAATTGGTCTAATCAGTGAATACATTTCGATAGAAAAACTGTCATATTCAATCGAAAATAATTATGTTGAAATCACTGAGTATTTAATTATTTATGTAAAAAAAGTTTCTAAGGTAATAACTAAGGAATTTTCATTAAGATGGTAAAAGGTACAAATAAATATTACTCGATTATATTGTGGGTTAATATCAGTTCATTTACAGGTTTAGGCCGATCTTAAATTTACAATTAAAAAGGAAATGGTATAAAATTCACAACGTATTAGACTAATTTTAACATACCTGTGAATAAATCGGTTTAATCATTGATTCCATTTCGATAGAAAACTTGCAGACTCGATCGAAAATAATTATGTTGAAATCACTGCATATTCAATTATTTATGTATGTAAAAAAAATTGCGAAGGACGCAATAAATTATGTTTAAATATGTATTTTAGAGTCAAGGGACAAAAAACTGCACCAAAAACCAATGAAGTACATACTTAGCTAAGGAATTTTCATAAAGATAGTAAAAGGTACAAAAAATTATCACTTGATTATATTATTGGTTAATATCGGTAGATTTCCAGGTTTGGGACGATCTTAAATTTACAACTAACAAGTAAGGAAGAGATAAGCTCGGGTGCAACCAAACATATTATACTATTGCAACTTGCAAAAATCAAAACCGGAGAAATACTGTAAGGTGTAAAACCAATTATATAGAGTAAAATCAGCTGCATGTTCGAAAATCCTGATTTTATTTATATAAGGGCCCTAGCCAAGTTTTCGCCCAAATTTATCTACTTTAGGCACAAAGATACACTGTTGTGAATAAAACACACTCTCTTATTTTCAATGGGATAACTCACACATTGGCCGATACATGCAGTACAAAGCCACCCCGAATTTCGAAAATCTTCATATTAAGTGTATGGGGGCTAAGGGAAGTATTGGTCCGATTCAACCTATTTTTGAAATACAAACATACCGTTATAACAGAAGGGTTATTTCTTAATGTATGTATACCCCACATTGACCGACATTTTCGATCAAAAGTCAACCGGGGTCTAAATATTCGGTACCGAGGAGCTTGAACAGTTTTTATTGAATTTAAACAATTTTTGGTCATAAAGTGACACACACTAAAGACATTATTCATGCAAATTGTTTTGGTATCCCGTTATAGTAATTGCTTCTTGATTTGTGTAGTGGAGACTGAACGAATCAAGTGTAATCTAAAATTCTGTTATATGGGAAGTCGGCATTGTTGTTGTCCGATTTCGTTAATTTTCACAATGCAACATAAAAATATGAAAGGAATGATACGCACTAAATTTTATCGAACCCGGTTGGACGGGTCTCGAGATATGGGGTTTCACCAAAAAGTTCGGCGGTGCCACGACCATCGTTCAATTTTCATACCGGCTCTCATAAAGCGCTTTCATACCGTTTCGGTGATAAATTTTAATATCTCTGACGTATTTAGCTATTAATTTATCGCGCTTTTAATGATTTTAACAGTACCGTTATATGGAGAGTGAGCGGAGATATCCTCCGATTTCATCCATTTTCACATGGTCGGTAGAAATTCCGATAAGATTTGGGTTCAGCAATTTTGGTTATTGTAGCTCAAGTGGTTTAGGAGATAAGTATGTATATTAAGCCTGTTAGAGGACGGCAGGTGCCCCTCGCTACTTTGATTCTCTGTACCAAATTACAGCTTTATATCATAATTTAGTGCTTAGGTTTAGGCTTAGATTCATCAAGATATCTCTCTTTTAGGCGATACGTAGAACCGTTGTGTGAACAAAACTATAATACTCTGTAGCAACTGGTTGCAAGAGTATAAATAGGAAATGGTAAAAAATTCAAAACGAATGGACAGTAACGTTAAGTTCAATCGAAAACGAACGGTACGCATAAATGTACATACTATACATCAAAGTTTTGGATGTTCACCAGTATCTGCAACAAATAGCGAGTTTTTATATAGAGACGCTACAAAAGTATATTGATAGGAACGATACCATATTTTTTCATGCTTTTTTGACTTTTCTCTTCAGTAATGTCATGGATAATATGATACGAAACTCTTTGATTCGAGAGAGAGTTGTCAAAACTCGCATGTTTTATAATATTTGCCTATGATGTCATTGCTGAAAAATATTAGATTGAGCATTTTATATTAACTTTGGGTATTTTGCAATTTTCACACTACTATATATATAAACATAAAAAACCAAAACATTTCATAAAAAATATCACAATATCACACAGATATGATAGATAATACATTTTTAATAATTAATGTAACTATTTAAAATAAGTAATAAACAGAAAAATAAAGCAATTCATAGAAAAACATCGCATATTCAAGAGAAATGTTTTCAATACTTACATCGACTTAGATATGGGGTTTTATTGGGTTGTCAAAAAAAAGCTTGCAGTATTTTCGCTAGTTGGCGCTGAAAGCGCGTAGTTATAGTTTTATTCGTCGCATCGGGTCATGCTATACACATGTTTGATTGATTGTCGTTTCTTTTAAGTCGTTCGTGAGTTATAGCGTCGCAAACATGGAGTAAAATAAAGAGAAAATACGGCAAATTTTACAGTACTACTAGGATAAAGGCAAAAATTGGTCGAAAGAGACCGGCATAATAGTCATCAAACCGTTATAAACCATTTGAAGAACCTTGGAGTCACTAAGAAGCTCGATGTATGGGTGCCACACGAATTGATTCAATAAAAATACCGCAAGACTTTTTTGAGAACCCATTATATAGGCTTTTAGATTTTATTGAAGCCGAGTAAAAGTCCGTACTATTCCCTTATTTGTACCATTCAGAAGTGGCATTGTGTGACAAGGGGCAGGGGGGGTCAAAAGCTTTGTGACATCACATTTCAAAAATTGTGATGTACAAATGTGAAATTTATAGGTAAACAAAAAATATTAAACATTTATAAACACAATCTTTGTTTTTTAATACTTTAATAAACTTACTTTTTACAGCTCCTGCTTTTTACAAGTATAACTTGCTGAGGTTAACTCGCCGTGTCCAGGGTTCGTTACAATAAATTTGTAAACATTGGGGCTGTTCTGCGAATCGTACTTTATTTTATTTTATATTATAATTTTAATCAAAGTTACAAAATTGTCTCCCGTGTTATAGTTTCAGCTTTACAACATTTTAAAGATTTTCATTTAGATGCAATTTATATAACTACAAATGCCCCAGGAAGGAGTGCATTTAACTGAGTTGAACGACGCATGGCACCTCTCAGTTGCGAACTTACTGGTGTACTATTAAATCATGATGATTTTGGGTCACATCTTGATTCAAGTAATCGAACTACTGACTTAGATCTAGAAAAACGAAGCTTGAAAGTGCGGGCAATGTGTTGGCTGACATTTGGAGCAAGTTAGTCATTGATAATTTTTCAGTCGTTGCTGAATGTGTTACACCAACTGTTACTGGACTGGATATTGAACAGGCTATGATGCTACTTGGTGTGCTAATCAAGTACGTGAGTCACAATATTTTATAGTTACAAATAGTTAAATGTGAAACTATTGCATGTTGCGGTGTAAGACGTTGTAGTCTTTGGAAATTATTAAAAGAAGGATTTTTACCACCACCTGTGTTAATTAAACAGACATCAGAAGATTATGGAGTCACAGGGAGTGATGAAAACGACGCTAAGTTTGCTCCATTATTACTACAGATATTATTAAATCTCCAAGCATCATACCATCTGAAACAAGTTCCATTTGATAGTTTTTGCCCTATTGCCGAGTCATACCTACTTATTTGAAAGATCGCCACCAATCAACACAAACAATCACATAAAAAACAAGAGCTGTTACCTATCGCGAAAATTCGTCCTTAAAGAATTGCGGCTAGACGTGGCCGAGAGATACTCTGTTTAATGAATGATGACGATGCTAGTTCAAAATGTGACAACTTGTGACAAGGACGGGGGGAGGGGTTAAAAAGTCCTTAAATTCGTGTGACGTAATTTATGGATGGCCCCTAATATGAAAATTTCGCATGTCGCATTTTTTCCAGCGCTCTGTTGAGTACTTTGACCACATAATTAAACATAACAGAGTAATGGTTGATCCAAGAAAGATTCAAGCTATAAAAGAGTATCCAATGCCAAAAAACTTAAAAGAACTCAGATCATATTTAGGACTGGCTAGCTACTATAGGAAATTTGTAAAAAACTTCACACAAATAACTAAACCACTAACTATACACACTAACACTATGAATGGTTTCAAAAAATCAAAGTGCTCGAGTAGAAGTAAAGCTCGATGAAGCGGAAATTACTGCCATAGAAAAAATAAAAGATGCTCGGCTGGAACAGGTAAAACTTTATCAGGTTGACTTTACCAAACCAAAATTGGAACAGTTTTCTCCCAATTTCGCCAACCTATTGCTTTTATTTCTCGAACGTTAACCGACACTGAAAAATATTACAGCACAAATGAAAAAGAACTTCTTGCAATCGTGTGGGCGCTACAGATGCTCCGCAATTTTTTATACGGTATCACTGATTTAACCATTTATACTGACCACCAATCTCTCATTTATTCCATTTCGGAAAAAACCCCGAATACTAAACTATAAAGGTGGAAGAACTTTATTGAGGAATTTAGTACCAAACTTGTCTGCAAACCTGCTTACCAAAATGTAGTAGCTAACGCAGTCCCCCGTCAACAAATAAATAATACAACAGATTGTTCTCAATATTCAGCACAGAGCTCTCCAACTGACCAAATAAAAAGGGTGAAACAACCTTTGATCTCATTCAAAAATCAAATAATACTTATTCTAGACCCCACAAAAGAGGCAATTGACTCCAAAATCACTTTTCCACGTAGGACGCATCACACATTTTATTACAAAAATAAGCAAGATTTTTTAACAAAGCTACACCAAGTAGCTAATCCCAATGTAACTACCGTTCTAAGAATAGATGAAGAGTTAGTATTCCACTTTAAGGATGACATTTTCGCACTTTCCCCCTTTCCCAATTGTACCTTTGTGATGGCACCAAACTTGTTAATTGACATTACCAACCAAAACGAACAATTAGAATTATCAGATATTTGATTGTATATAAGCTCTACCGACAAATTTTTGAAGTATGGATATCTCCGAAAAATTCATACCAAAGCAAACTCTCACGAACATATAGAAGAAATTCTTACACAAGTGTATCCAAATGCAAAACATTTAATGACTGATAACGAAAATGTATTTACCAGTAACATGGCAAAGGCCGTTTATACTTGACTACATTTGTATGTATACAACATACTGCCACACCATTAAATCACAGTGAAAATAATTCGACTCCAGGTGAAGAACTTTTTAATGCCATCCGACGGTATAATTCTACAATTCACTCGTCTACAGGACTCAAACCTGAAGTAAATTTCTTTAATTGCGAAAAGTATCCAGATATTAAAGAAATCCTTCAGAACTATACCACAACAAAGGACGAAGAAACATCACGTATAAACCAGGAGATATGATATATTCCAAAACAGATTATAGGAATAAAATTGCTAAACGATATAATCAGCACCAAGTTATGGAAGTTCGCGAGGACACGATTGTTAAAGCGAGAAGGAAAATTACTCATAAAGACAGCATCTGTAAGGAAGCCACACAATACGATCCGGCATGGTATTAATTAATCTGTTTTTATTATTTGTTGTTCCGATCTAACCACAGATCCTAAATTCAAGAAGTATGTTTTAACAGAGACCGATCCGGTCTACCTAATTGAAGATACGACTAATCTGTCCCATATAGCAAACTTGTCAATTACCCTTGGTTAATATGAAAATACCATGAAATCCAAAAACATTGCAGAAGAAAACAAAGAAGAAATACTTTAGACACAGCTTATACTGATTATTTGGGTACCCAATTCGTGGAAACCCCACTACTGTTTAGATTGTTAATAAAGCACTTACACTCGAGTATTATTTATAAGTTAAAATGCGAATTATTTCGGATATATAGATTAAAGTTTATTTTATTTTTATTAAGTTATGATCGTTACAATTAAGATAATTGTATAAAAAACGGTTCCGAGGGTAACGAAATGATTTGTCGATTCCTTCCTTCGGTTTATAAGATGATTATAGCGCCCGAGATCAGTTTTGTTTTTTTTTTATTACAAACTTTAACAATGTTTGATATCACTACAACTAGTTTCAAAACTAACGAGCAGTTTGATTTGAATATCTTAAAAACGAATTACATAGAAATTAATAGTAATATTCATAGATGGTAAATAATTAATTAATTCCTTTATATTTTAGCTTCCAAATAAGCTATGTGGTTTTTTGCGACATAATCGACTAGAGTGGCATGTGTCTAAAAGAAGATTTCTCGCCTCCTCGTTCACATGTGCATTAAGCCTTTTGTAATGGGCATCTGCCTGACTCCTTATTTCTTCGGCGACTGTATTCATCCTTAGGTCTCGATGAATATCCGCATTTCTGCAGTACCAGGGAGCATTCACAATGCCTCTTAGCACCTTGTTTTGAAAACGTTGTATAATATTAATACTGCCATCATTGGCACACCCCCACGGTTGCGCACCATATGACCATACCGGCTTGATTATTTGTTTATAAAGAAGTAATTTGTTGTATATGGACAGGTTTGACCTTCGCCCAATTAGCCATTTCATTTTCGACAATTTCAGGTTAAGTTCAATCCTTTTTATTTTAATATGCTCTTTCCAACGTAATCTAGCATCAAGCGTGATGCCAAGATATTTAGCTGTATTTGCGTATGGTATGCAGACATCTAGAATACTTATAGGTTGATAAGTGATTCTTTTGTTTGTAAAATTTACATGAACCGATTTGCCACCGTTTAGTTTTATTCTCCATTTTTTAGTCCAACTTACTACAGAGTTGATCGCATGTTGCCGACGCATAGTATTGCGGTGTCATCAGCAAAAGTGGCAGTCATACTGTTTGGTGCTAACGGTAAGTCTCTTGTATACAGAATATATAAAAGTGGACCTAAGATACTTCCCTGAGGAACTCCTGCTTCAATTTCTTTAAGTTTTGATAATTCATTTCCTTGTTTTAGACGGAAAAATCTCGTGGTGAAATATGATTCTAAAAGAGCACAATACTCAACCGGAAGGCATGATTTTAGTTTTTGCATAAGGCCTTCGTGCCATACCTTGTCATACGCTTGTGCAACGTCAAGGAATACAGCTGAGCATACGTTTCCCTCCTCCAGGGATTTTTCTATTTCTGATGTTATTCTGTGAATTTGTTCTATTGTTGAATGCTTATTTCTAAAACCGAACTGATGCGATGGGATTAACTGCTTTTCGTCGATTATAGATTTAAATCTTAGATAAATTAACTTTTCAAAAAGTTTTGAGATTTGTGGAAGTAGTGAAATTGGTCTATATGACGAGACTACGTGAGGATCTTTTCCTGGCTTAGGAACCATAACAACTTCGGCGACTTTCCAAAGGCTTGGAAAATGTGTCAGACGGATTGCTGTATTGTAAAGATAGGTGAGCTTCCGTAAACATTTGTATGGTAACTGCTTTAACACTTCAGCTGTAATTAAATCGAAGCCAGCTGCTTTCTTAACTTTAAGCTTTTTAATTTCACTTTTAAGTTCATAAATGGTGATTGCTGGGATTGTTGCATGATCCTGTTGAATACTACTGAGGAACGCGATTTCACTATCCTCGCTTGGACGAAAAGTTTCAGCTAGGTGTTTTGCAAATGCATTAGCTTTATCACAATCACTTCTAGCCCATGTATTTGAAGCAACTTTTAGTGGTGCAACGTGACTTATTGGACGTTTCAGATACTTTGTACTTTTCCAGAGTGAGTAATCATCTTTTTTGTCAGCGGATAGTTGAGATAAATATTTATTAATTGATTCATTCTTAATATGAGCAATTTCTCGTTTTAATTCTGCTGTTGCCTTATTAAGGTTGGTTTTGTCGAGAGGTGAGCGGGTTTGTTGCCATTTCCGTCGTAACTTTCTTTTCTTAATTAGAAGGATTTTTATTTCTTTAGGGTAATTTGAACCTATAATTTTCCGCTTTATCTCCGGAGTATTATCCCAAGCTACTTGTTGAATTTCTTTCGTAAATGTGTTAACTTCTAACTCTAGTTGTTCAATTGTTGTGATTTTCGGACACTTTATTTTAGTCTGAAGTATTTGTTTGAACGAAGTCCAGTCCGTATTTTTGTTGTATAACTTCAGACTAGTATCTCTTTGAATTATTGTTTCACTTACTGTTAAATATAATGGGGAGTGATCAGAGCTTAGATCTAACCCACCTTCTATTTTTATGAAATTTCGAGATATTTTCCTGGTTATAAAGAAGTCTATAACATCTGATATTTTGTTGGTGTCCGTTGGCCAATAAGTTGGAGTTCCGGTCGATACAAACTCACACCCGGTTTCCTGAGCTGCCTGGAATAAGTCTCGCCCTTTGGCTGTCGTTAGGCGCGATCCCCAGTAAACATGCTTAGCGTTAAAGTCGCCTCCCATAATAAATTTGTGTTTGTGCATATTGAGAAGTTCTTTATATTCTTCAACGAGGATTTTGTATCTCGGCGGGCAATATATTGCAGTAATTGACAAGGGTTGGTTCATTGCTTTTAATGTAATACTTGTGGTTTGAATATTGTGCGTACTGATTTTTCTATCCTCATAATGTTTACTGCTGTTTTTAACAATAACAGCAGTGCCTCCCCTCGCACAATTTCTAGGGTGGATTGTATGATAGACATCGTAATTTTGGAAAGTTATATGGCTGTGTCTCGTAAAATGAGTTTCGGATATTAGACATACATCTATTTTCTCTTTTTGTAAAATAAGTAGAAGCTCTTCTTGGTGCTTTAATGGTCCATTTGCATTCCATGTCATAACTCGGAGAGCACCATTCATACCTTAGATTTTGTTTTATTTTAATTTTTTTCGAGGTTATCCAAACGGCTGCACAGATCGTTATTGAATTTTTCTTGTTTATTTAACTTCTCAAGGATTTGAGTTAGTAGGTCTTCGGTAATCTTTGTGTTTTGTTTTTCGTTCACCACGTTTGAGTTGTTTTTAAATACTTCAGAAAAAGTGAGCTTACTCGTCTGTACACGATTCTGCTTGTTGACAGTACTTTTATTACCAATGGGTAGATTTTTTGATGTACTGGGCAAATTTGTGGAAATTTTTTGTTTCTTCAAGGCTTTGTTACGAATACTTTGAAGCTCCTTGGCAACAATACATCCTCTGTAGTTTGCCGGATGGCTTTCGCCACAGTTACAGCATTTTGGTTTTTCTGAGTTGGTTTTTTGGCACTCGATGGTTTTGTGCTTACCACCGCATTTAACGCACTTTGACATTTTGCCACAGAAGTTCTTGGTGTGTCCAAATGCCTGGCAATTTTTACATTGTGGAATAAGTTTAGAATTCCTAACAGGCTCGATGAGAACAACGGTGTGAAGAATGTGTTTGATTTCATAAATTTTCTTGATGTCTTCATTAGAATCAAAAGTGGCTAAAAACATGTTTAAAGGTTCTCGTGTTTTCCACTTGAGTTTATTTACGACGTTCATAACATTTAAACCTTGTTCTTTTAAATCAGCGATAATATCACTAATGCTGCACGAATGGTGGAGATTTTTAATCATGACCTTTATTGGACGCGTTTGTTTGTCTTCATAGGAATACCATGAAGCTCCCGACGCAGACAACATTTTTGTCACTGATCTGTAGTCATCACTTGATGTAACACTTATCTTATGAATATCATGATTTAATAGTTTAAATACAAATGAACCCTTAGTATTATCTTTAATTATGTTATTTAGTTCTTCATAATTAGAGATATTCGAAATTATAATAGGTGGAGGCCGCGGTTCATATTTCGGTTTTTCATTTTTAACTGTGTGGTTTTCACTCGATGAAAAAGTATTTTCTTTTAAGATCACTTCTGGTGAAGCTTCGGCCTTAAGCTTTTTACTAGGCCTTTTATTTTTCTTCAAAATCCAGTCTGTTTCCATAGCTAATTCTTCTTCATCAGTTTCGTATTGAGATTGACTATAATTAGATCAGTGACGGAAAAACACATAAGTTGATAAGCGCACAGTATCGTTGCGGTAACGCGGCGCAGTGCACAATTGGCGGTGACATTTGAATTGAGTAGACGGGTTTTTTTTGTAGTCCGTGAACATTTCGTGAAATCTCATACTTATAATTAGTGAAAGTGCCATAGTTTAGGTAACGACTTACCGGGAGACTGGACCTTTCAATTTGGATTCTGAAACTAGCAAATAGATAAGTAAAATCTCATTTGTATCAAAAATTTTATTTTTACTTACTTGCCCCTTTTTTCGTGGTAAATTTACACATAATAAATCATAAATTAGATTTCCCCATATAACAGCGAAACAAAACGTGCACTTAATTTAATCTGCCGTTTTGTTTTGTTCGATCAGCTGTTTTCTCCTTTTTCGTTTCTCCTTCTTCGCTTTGCCTTTGGTTACGGCATTGCCAACCACTAAAAAAGCGAATAGGGTTTTAGGACAAAGGACTGAGCATACCCATTGACAGGTGTTCCCAACTATTTTCTGGCAGAGATATGGCCTCTGAAAATAGTTTGGGAGGTACACCAGAGAATCCTTTTCGGAGGAATTCAAAGATTTCGAGAACGCCTCCAAAAGGCAAAAATGGGGAGACCACCGCTGCAGGACCCATACAAAGTTGTGAAAACATCGAGCAACAAAACAAATGCGGAAAATTTAAGCAAATGCAGAACGGTGAAACTGGTAATATTTTTTGCGAACTGGGCACAAAAATCAAGGAGCTTGAAACTATGATGTCTGGTCAAAGGCATATTAATCAAGCTATGAGAGACCTTGTAAGCTGCATAACAAGCCTGTACGATAAGGCTGAAAATCCAGAGAAACCGCTGAAAAGAGTTATGATAGGAAAAGCGTCGCAAGTATCCCCTATCCCCAGAGAAAAACATACGCCAAAGAGGGTACGAGAATTATCAGGTTACTTACCACCAACCAAAAAACCTAAAAACGCGAGCGATAAAGCGCAGGTGTCTTATAGTGAGGTCAATAAGGTTGTACCGAATGACAGTTCTGTCGATAAGCCCGCATCCGAGAAATGGGTGGACGTGGTAAAGAAGAAAAAACCGGTCGAAAAAAGAATTCGTACGAAACCAGACGCCATTATTATAACCAAAAAGGACGGAGGATCATATGCGGACATTCTCAAGAAAATTAAGTGCGATAGTGGCCTTGAGGAACTGGGCACAAACGTAAGGCACATTAGGAAAACGCTCAAAGGAGATCTGCTACTAGAATTAAAACCTCAAGCAGACAAGAAAGCCGACTCGTTCGAGAGCGTTCTAGAGGGAGTGATTGGAGAAATGGCTGTAATACAGCAAAAAACACATAACGTCACTATAGTGTGCAAGGACCTGGACGAGATATACACACCCGAAGAAATTTACGTCGCATTAGAAAAGGAGTGTGGTTTACAGAATATAGGGCCAGCAAATATCAAGAATATGCGGAAAACAAGAAGCGGCACCCAAATAGCCCTTATATGCCTGCGGGTTCAAGACGCTAAGACTGCAAAGTATAGGCAAAGTAAAGATCGGGTGGTCGATCTGTCGCCTCCGGGAGTACTCGCCAGTTTCTCGTTGTTACAGATGTTTCCATCCAGGCCACATGGGGCGTAAATGTAGCAGTGTTATCGACAGGTTCTCTCTTTGCACACGTTGAGGAAGCCCGGGACACGTATCAAAAGCATGCACTAACACACCAAATTGCATGCTGTGCAAAGGGGAGCACTTAGTTCTGAGCACGACTTGCCCTAAGTATATGGAGTTGCTAAAGACAACGAAAAAATGAGAATATTGCTGCTGAACTTAAATCACTGCGCCGCAGCACAAGCACTGCTGCAACAAACCATAATAGAAAGCAACATTGATGTAGCCTTACTGCGTGAGCAATATTGCCAACGTTCGGAAAGCACTTGGATCACAGACATAAGTGGCAAAGCCGCAATATGGTCCTGCAACGGACAATCACTCATAGTAGGGGAGCTCGGAGTGCTAAATTTGCAGTTACTGGAGCGTCATGGAGACTTACTAGATTGTCAAGATAACGTTTAAATGAAAAGAAAGTCTAGGTGAAGTTTTCCATTTTAGTGGGGAGAAGAGCGGGAAATTGGTGTCAAAAATGTAAAAAAAAACAGTCACATGAAAATACTCAAGAGCGTCAGTCATTTATGGTATATACGTGCATTGTATTTCTGATAGTCGATATATATTAATCTGACAATCAAGTCAGGGTTGAAGGCCGTAATGACAGGTAAAAAAAAAAAAATAAGTTACTCGAGCGCGTCAGATTTTCTAAGCGAATGTTAATGAACCTCTAAAAAGTGTACCATTTAATATTCTGACAATTTCGACGTGGAAAAAGGTCATTTATTGATTTTAAAACTTGTAAAAAAAAAGGTGACCTTGAGATACTCGAGCGCGTCAGATTTTTATACAGTGGGATGAACTTGATGTCAGAGTCTTCCCAAAAGATAATCTGACAATTATATGGAGGCATATCGTTAATCTGACGATTTAAAAGTGGAAGAATTCTGTTTGGTTCTTGTTTTTGTTACAGGATGTAATAGAAACAGTGTATACATATACATATGTATACAATATTATATGTATTATGTATATTGTATACATATACATATGTATATGTATAGAAAATTGAATAATTTATTAATATGAAAATAGATCTAAATATTAATAAAAAAAATTTAGAGTTTGTGGAATAAACTTTTTTTTTCATACGTTTCTTCGCCACAGTAAACACATTTGACATTAACGTCACTCATTTTTACAATGGATGTAAAACTGATCGCTGTAAACGAACGAAACAAACAAAAGTGTCAAGCGTTTACTAACAACAACCACGCTATGGTGATTAGTACGCTTGACCTTTTATCGACGATTTTACCTGTATCGCCCCACGGAAATTGTCAGATTATATGATTTTCGTGATTCTGACAGAATTACCTTTAAAATGAAAAAAAAAAATCTATCGCGCCCGAGTATTTCAAGGTGACGTTTTTTTTTTACAGATTTGTCACCCTGCTATTTCTCTAAGCCACCCTCAAACTGTCAGAATATTGAAATATACACTCGTCTTCATGCATTTAACATACCATCTCTTAATCTGACGCGCTCGAGTTTCCCGAAGGATCGATTTTTTTTCTCTAATCTGACGAACCCCCCCCAACGCACGCCTCCATATTAAGGGCTCATATTTGGTAGGGGTACATAAAAGGGTGCAATGTTTCTCCCCATATAGTTTTCTGACACGCTTAAGTAACTGCAAAAATCCCCTCTTGGGCTCCCCTACTATCACATCTTACTGCAGAGAAGCAAAAAGTGGTTTCACATGGGCGCAAATAGGAGGAATATATTTCGTAAGCTGTTATGCCCGCCCCAGCGCATCCATTAGAGAATTTGAAAACTTCATCCTTGAGTTATCTTTAGAAAGTAGATGCAAATCACCGATTATAGTGGCAGGCGACTTCAATGCATAGTCTACTGCTTGGGGTAGCAGATGTTCAAACCATCGTGGGCGCCTGGTTCTAGAATTCCTGAGCCAAACCAACCTCACAATTATTAATAGTTGCACCAAAAATACCTATCAAAAAGGAACTAAAGGCTCCATAATAGACCTGATGTTCGCAAATGACGCACTTAGCAGACACATTAAGTGGGAGGTGTCAGACATGTTTACATATAGTGACCACATGGCAATCATTGCAGAAATTTCGTTCGCTCGGGCCCAGGTACCCTCATGTATTAACACTACTCGGAAAAGAAGCTGGAAGCAAGTAGATTTTGATACTGACGTTTTTGAGACAGCTTGGAGTGCAGCAACAGCACCAGGCGAAGGCGGCGTTCACTTAGTAAGCGCATTGCGAAAAGAACTGGTGGCAGCATGCGACGCTACAATGCGAAGGACGAAAGGTCACAATAAGCGAAGACCTGTATACTGGTGGAATGAAGAAATTGCCACGCTGAGAAAGCTTTATCACGCAGCTCGACGTCGCCTACAACGCAATCAAAGCGACGAAAACGAAAACCGTCTCAAAGAAGCTTTTAAAAGCCACAAAAAGCTCTTAAAGTCAGCTATAATACGAAGCAAAAGAAACTGTTTTGAAAAAATCTGTGGAGAAGCGAATATAGACCCCTGGGGGACTGCTTATAAAATCTGTATGTCCAAATTCAAAAATAAGCGGCAGCAACCCAAATGCGCTCCGTTCATGAAGAAAGTCGTCGAGGCATTATTTCCGACGCACGAACCGATTACTAACGCTGAGCAACGAAACGAAGATGCTGAAACACCCCCACTGGTTACAGAAGAAGAACTACTGGTCATAGCCAAAAAAATCAAAAACAACAAAGCGCCTGGTATCGACGGAATACCAAACAGAGCTCTAAAGGTAGCCATAATTTCGAAGCCCACGCTTTTTGCAAAAATGTACAACGCATGCATAAAAGAAGGGATGTTCCCCGATCCCGGGAAAGTCCAGCGTTTGGTTTTAATCCCAAAACCAAAAAAACCACTAGATGAACCTTCTTCGTATCGACCTCTGTGTATGCTCGACACAATGGGCAAAGTGTGCGAAAGCATAATAAGAAACCGCTTGGAGATTGCAATCCAGGAAGCCGGCGGACTATCGGAAAGACAATACGGCTTCAGAAAACAGAGGTCTACTATCGATGCACTGAAAGAAGTTGTCGACACTGCGAAAAGAGCAGTAAGTGGCAAAAGATGGAAAGGTGGTACAAAGAAATATTGTGCGCTGATCACCCTGGATGTGAAGAATGCATTCAACTCTGCTAAATGGAAAAATATATTCGAAGCCTTTTATGGAATACGCGCCCCTCAATGCCTCATAAATATCGTTATGAGTTATTTTAAAAATAGAAAGCTGATCTACGACACCACCGAAGGCATCAAGAGCTACCCTATTACAAGCGGAATACCACAAGGATCTGTTTTAGGCCCTCTCTTATGGAATCTAGTTTATGATGGGGTGCTAAGAATTCCACAGCCTAAAAACGTTAAGCTAATCGCTTACGCGGACGACCTTATAGTGGTAGCAGTAGGTAAACAACTTGATGACCTACAAAATAAATGTAATGAATGCATAAATGGTCTACGCCAATGGTTTTCTTCCAATAGTTTGGAACTGGCTGAGCACAAAACGGAGGTATTGCTCATAAGCACCAGGAAAATTGAGGAAAAAATTACTCTTACTATAGGAGAGTGCGTAATTATGTACTTCACAACCACAATTGAAGTATTTAGGGGTGATATTGGACCCCAAACTAAAATTCAAGCAGCACTTAGCAAATAAAGCAAATAAGATTTATAACGCCTTATCAAGAATGATGGCAAATAGAGGCTGTGTGCGCTCCAGCCGCCGACTTCTAATCGCAAAAGCTATATGCTCAGTTATACTATACGAAGCTCCAGTATGGATACAGGCATTAAACATAAAAGCGTATGCCAAAACAATAAATGCGGTGCATAGACTCACAGCAATAAGGGTAATAAGTGCTTTCCGAACTATTTCCAGCGAAGCATCTGAAGTACTAGCTAGTATGCCACCAATAGACATCCAGGGTGACGAGCTCACAAGATTATATGAGCTAGCAGCGCCAATTACAGAAACCCAAAAGAGAGAGGAGAGAAAGAAGAGCATAGCTATATGGCAGCAACGGTGGCAAATCTCAACTAAAGGACGGTGGACCCACAGACTTATACCTGACATCCATACGTGGATAAGTAGACGACATGGGGACCTGGATTTCCACCTGACCCAAATACAGGGTAGGCCATTTAAAGTTGACCCATCTGGCAACGCTGTAACTTTTAACAGCGCTGACAAATCGGCTAATGTCATACCGCGTTAGAAGCGTCATTCGAAGACAATTTATACCATGGAACAGTACACTCCAAAAGAACGCGCTGAAATTGTTCAGCTTTATATTCAAAATAACTTTTCAATTGTGTTAACTCAACGTGCGTTTCGCAAAAAAAATAAAGTGAAAAGTGCTCCAGTTAAGAACACAATTAAGTCTTTATACGCAAAATTTGTGAACACCGGTAATCTCAGTAATGCCAGTCATGCATCCAGACAACGCACAAGACGTTCTGATGAAAATATCGAAGCTGTACGAGCCAGTATTGAGGAGACTCCATCGACATCGAGTTATCGCCGCTCTCAGGAATTAGACATCTCTCGCACCACTCTCCGACGCATAATTCATAACGATTTGAAGATGTTTCCATATAAAATTCAAATGGCACAAAAACTAAACCCAGCTGATTATCCGCGACGCCTTAATTTTGGCAAATGGGCAAATATCGAAAAATGGTGATGTTGACTGGCCACCGAGATCACCAGATTTGACGCCACCAGACTTTTATTTGTGGGGTTATTTGAAATCCAAGGTATACGCTAATAAGCCAAAGACCTTAGCTCAACTGAAAGCTAACATTCGACGTGAAACAGCCGCCATATCATCCGAAACATTGGCCAAAGTCATGGAAAATGTCGAAAAAAGAGTGCATTTAGCTGTCAAAGCTAAAGGTGCCCATTTACGCGATCTAATTTTTAAATATTAGCTGAAACAAATCCCCTTGGACCAAAATAAATTATTTTTGAAATGAACAAAAAACATTGTTTTCTTTTGTTCTTTTTTTTTAGAAACAAATGGGTCAACTTTAAATGGCCTACCCTGTATTAAGCGGGCAAATGACGTCAGTCCGTATTGTTCGATGTGTGCGGAGTCCATAGAAGATTCTGAACACGTGTTTTTCCATTGCCTTCGATTTCGAAACATAAGGAAAAAGCTAGAAACTGCACGAGGTGGTAGCTTAACGGTGGAAAATTTGACCGCATTTATGTGTCAGTCCTCCGACAAGTGGATAGCTGTTCGCGAAGCGGCAACTTCCATCATGACTAAATTAAGACAGTTACAGCAGAGTAGGCGTTAGTCCCTCCGTGTTATAGAGAAGACGTAAAATGTCTTGTCACTCCCATGAAGTAATACCTTATCTGGTGGTTCCGTGGGAGTGTCTTGAGTTGGGAGTAGGTTAGGTTTAGCGGATTAACCCTTAAATGCATGATGATGTATATATACATCAGTGTTTTCTTCCTTACATAATTTCTAAACGGTAACTCAAACACAGTACTTTTTACTTTTATTAGGTGCTAAAAGTATCTGTGTTGGTTTTGAACGCAAACTTTCATATGACATTTCCCTTTTTAATTTTAATAATTTGACAGCTTGGCGCGTCACTTACAAAAACATACTTTGGCGGTAAAATTGTAATCTCATTTTGGTGGTTAGTTAATAGTATTTTTACGTGCTATAAGTGATTTATGAGAGGATAAAGGCAAGAAAAACACATTACATTGGTTTTATTTAGAATTCAATAACAGTTATAGTAAATACGAGCGTTATAATTGTGATGTAGAAATACATCAGCAAGCAAAATCGGCAAATAATAGTTTTACTGTGGGTACAATAATATCTTTTTTGTATTTGACTTATTTCTTATAAATATATAATTTATTCATATGAATTATATAATTACACACTACAACAGCCAATCTGGGGGGTTGAGAAAATAAAATTGTTTTCTTTATTTTTCCCTTAATCTATGCTTAATTTTCTATCTGTTACAATTTATGGTATTTAAAAAGGAAAAACCATGCATTTAAGGGTTAGAGTTCCGCACTCCGGCTTTCGATGCTTCCCCTACTATAAAAAAAAAAAAACAAAAAAATGCACAAGCGAATGCGTTGTAACAAATGTTAATGTGCGAATGTTGAGGTGCGGCTTGGGTAGATCGTGTGAGCTTTCCCGTTGTCCATTCCTTTTGTTGGTTGGGTTGGGTTAGAGCTGCTGTGTGGTGTGTTGTAGTGTCATCAGCTGTAGTGAATTAAGCTGTTTTATTAGGGTGCGCCAGTTTTCCCAGGTAAAGTGGGGGGAGGCTTAACTCATTTAAACATACTGGGTCCCCTAGGCGAGTATTTTGCCTAGTATTATACGTATTGTACCACATGTATTCTGTATGCATTTTAATTTGCGTGCAGGTATTTGAGAAAAACAACTTTATTTTGCATGTTTATTTGAGTTTGCGGTTTTGACGACTCATTATTATAGCAAACAAATGTATGCGTTGTTTGCTTTTATTTATTTCATTAGCGGTTGTTTGACAATTGTTTATTATTTGTCTATTCTTTATTATCGGCTTATGAAGGATGGTAACTCCACGCCTGGCTCAGATGGGACCAGAATGGGTACTCCTTAGCCGTGGAGTTAGGACTATGAAATTCGAGGGATCTTGCGAGACAGTGGCCGTGAATGGAGAACGGGTTCGATTCGTAGAGTATAGGATTCATACTTAATTTGATGCTTTGTATAGCTGATTCCCATAACCCACCCAAATGAGAAGCGCTTGGATAAAAGCGATAAGAACCACCTTTACCTTTTGTAAGTGTAGGTGAGATTTTATTTATTTTTCAAAATTTAAGCCTCTGTGGGGCAATATTGTAAGAAAAGTGTCGATTTCTTTTTTTTACTTTTAGAAATAGTTTTGTTATGTTTTACCGCCTGTACACTAATTTAACGTTGAAATTTTTAAGCAGGATTTATGTATCATTATTGGCGAAAGCCATTTGGTTTTGCTGCCAATTCGTGGAGTGTTGGAAAATGGTGGCTTGGGTGGTGGTAGTCGTACCTGCCATAATTTGATGGAGTAGTTGTGGTTTTACAGAAGTCCACACAATACTGATTTTATTTAATGTAAGGGGAAGTTTCCCTACCTCTCGAAATTTCCTTAATTGTGAATTAAGGTATTTGTTTGAGGTTTCCTCAACTTGAGTTGACATGGTGGTAATTGGTTCTGTAACCAGTCTTTGAGTTTCGCTGTGCAGCGTTTGAGCTTTTTGTGCCTTTGAGCAACATGGTGTCTCTTGGCAATTTTTATAATTTTCGTTTTCGTGATTTGCTTTAGCAACTAAACCCGCGGTCCCTTTTGTGTAAGCGCTTCTTTGGAGTGAGATGGGATATCTGCTGTAATGAAGCATTGAATGAAGTCTTTTGCGAAAATATAAGCAATTAAATTTGCTTTTGCCAGTTTTAAGATTGTGTGTATGGGACAAACAGTTTTTACAGAGTCTTTTTAAAACTTCTCGCAAGTTTTACCATATGCCCTCTTGTGCATAGTTCGCATGACGTATGTTTTCTTTGTTTAGATGTGAACGATTGTGTTTTGCTAAAAATTATATTTGAATTGTTTTTGCAATTTGTCTGGTAATGCTGCGGTGCATATATTTACCAGAATAGGGTCCCAATTTTCTGTAGGGATATTTAGTGTCGATAGAACTGACAAACAATTAGAAACTGTGGATTCTAGTTTAATGAATTCTACACTTGTTTCTTTCTTCATTTTAGGCAAATTCATTAGTGTCGTTACTTGCTTATCGACCAGTATTTTTTCATTTTCGTACCTTGCTTTTAGAGCTTCCTAAGCCAAATTGAAATTATCGTTATTAAGAGCGAACTGTTTTACTATGACGCCCTTTGTCTTGTATCGGAGGTGATACAATTTTTGTGCTTTTGATAGTTGTGGATGGTTGATGTAAACGGCACCTCGAGTTGGATACTTGAATTTGCCTTCTGACTGTCTTCTTGTGGCAGCTCTACTCTCGGATGCAGAGTAGGTGCAATTGCTTTTATTAGCTTTAATTGATCGGAGATCATAGTTTTTGTTTCTTCATATTAGTCTAAGCAGTTTTCAAAAATATCTTAAGCCGATGATCTAAAATTTTGTGGTAGATCTGAATTGTCAGAATCTACTATGGCGTCATGAGCCGCTTGAAGGCGAGTCCAAAATTTTTAAGATTTTGGCCTTTTATTTCTAAAAACGATTCCGTGTTTTCGTGAATCGGTGAAGAGGCAAATCTAGTGCAGTATCTTGATAAACTGTCACTTTCTGAAATAAATCTAGCAACCTGTTTTGAGCGTGTAGCTCCAGGTACGTATTTTTGAATGTATAGTATTCTAAATTATATATATACATATATATATATATATATTTTTTTTTTTTTGGTTGTGTTAACAAATTTATGTATATTTTGCGAAACTGATTTTTTTGAATTCGTTTCAATAAACGTATTCTGTGAGTTTTATTTTACCGTTCCGTTTAGTTATTTACGGAAAATTACGATTATGTTTGTTTTTGAAAATTAATTAAAATTTTTAATAATTAAATAATTATTAAAATTTCAAATAATTTGGTACCCAGTGTAGGGTATAAAATTACAGCCAGATTCTATGCCGTGTATATATACATACATATGTACATATGTATGTTCGCACTGGGACGAGAGTGCGAACGCGAAGTGGATAATGGTATGCTTCCGTATACACTTTACTATATTTAATACAATATACATATGTATGTATGTAATTTTCTCTGCACTTGGTAAATATGCATATACATATGTTTGTATGTATTAGCGTGGGTCGATTCCGGAATTTTTTCGATTCGGTATTTCTAATAGTGCGGAAAAGTTGCCTTAGTACTTCCTGATTCCAATGCAACTTTTTGTTTTGAGATCGGATTGCATCTTCAACCCGAACCTCGGCCTTGAAATTTCGGAAATTCGCCTAAAATCGTGAAATTGTCTACCTAGCACCTGAAATACGCATCTCATGGCAAAATGTATAAAACAAAAGTTATTTGTCACGTCATTTGCTACCGAAATGGTATATGTGATCATGGCCGTAGGACGAACCGTTCCCGAGATACGAGCGAAAAGGCGGCGCGCCACAGCGCAAGGTGAAAATCGGCTTGCGGCCACACTTCTTGACGTTGATTTCGCCGAGTGCTATCACTCACATTCATTCACCTACGCCAAAGGACACGTTCGGATAGGTCTCCACATAAATATTTTTTCATCGAGTTCCTTCACTCTTGTCGGTGATTACGCCGAGTTCTATCACTTACATTCATTTCCCTGCGCCATACGACACGTTCGGACTGGTCTCCACATAAATATTTTTTCATCGAGTTCCTTCACTCTTGTCGTTGATTTCGCCAGGTGCTATCACTTATATTCTCTCAACAAAACACAGAACTCAAAATGTCTGTATCTAAATTTAAATTTAGACAGAAATGTCCTGTGTTTGGCATATATCCGTACAATCTCTCTGAGTCCCAGTTACCTACTTACCAGGATGTTCTTTTGTGTTATCAGTTTGAAAGATTTGGTATAGGGCGACTCCGAGGCGACAACTATGAACCTAGGAGTAAAGAGGTTACAGAAATAGTTGCAAAAAAGGTTGAAAATACTTTCAAAAAGTGATCTATTCCGATAGTTTCACACACCAGAGTTGTACAAATGCTCACCACATACCATAAGAAATTTGTGACTCTTAAACAAATGTTTTTAAGGAACCCAATAGGTTTGAGCTCTAAAAGAGACGACTTTGTCCCTTCTGCCGGAAAATTATTTGACATCGCTGCTTGTAAATGCATTTATTTTTCTTCTTGCACTTGTCCAAAGGAAAGGAAAATTCCTATCAATGAACAACCATTTCTCTTGGACCAGAGAACCACAAGAATTGGTCGCATTGGAAGTGTTGATCTACCTGAAACAAAAAAGATTACAAAGAAAAATGAACGTAAAGAAAAGCTTTCAAAACGTCATTCAACATCAACACTTACCAGAAAAGTATCAGCTAGAACATGTGACCATTCAGATCAGCCAGACTCTCATACAGACGACAACAATGTAGGTGCGTCGCACATTGATTCTTCGAAAAACGATGGTGATGATGAATTTTCTCTTCCATCCTCTAAAACCAAATAAAACACACTAGTATTACAACACACTGCTTTAGCTGCCCAAAGATTTGGAGTAAGTGATAGAGCAGCGGCCTTGATTGTGCTTTTCTGGATGCCAAAAAAGGAGGTTTGATAACAGAGGATCAGGCTAGCTTTGTCACTGACAAATGCAAGATTAGTCGGGCAAAAAAAGTGTTGGTGTTAAGCTCCAGAACACCGAAAGTATTGACTCCGTATATGGGCTGTATTTTGACGGCCGCAAAGACAATACACTTACACAAGTCAGCGAAGGTGAAAAGTACTACCGCGACACTGTCAAAGAGGAACATATTTCTCTTATAGCGGAACCTGGTTGTCATTACTTTGGCCACGTCACTTCTCCTTCCGGGTCAGCTGAGGATGAGACGCAAGCTATATGGCAACATTTACAAGACAATTCAGTTGATGTGGAACATCTAGAAGTTGTCGGTGCTGATGGCACCAACACGAACACAGGTTGGAAAGGTGGAATCATTCGGAAACTAGAAGAAAGAATAGGTATGCCATTACAGTGGGTTGTTTGTCTTCTACATTTCAACGAACTTCCATTCCGTGCTCTTTTCGAAAAAATAGATGGTGTCTCAAAGAGTCCAAATACATTCTCTGGCGACATAGGTAAACTGCTCCCTTATTGTGAGAAGTTGCCTGTTGTCAAATTTGAAAGTTTTCCATCCTGCCAATTACCTTCTGAGGTTATTAATCCGACCCAACTTAGCACAGACCAAGCTTATCTCTATAAAATATCAGAAGCTGTTATTTCCGGTCAATGTTCCTCAGATTTAGCGTCGATGCATCCAGGTAACATGTGCAAATCTCGCTGGCTCACCTGTGCAAATAGAATTCTGAGATTATACATTTCTACTGACAAACCAACAAAGGAAATAAAGATTTTGGTCAAGTACATACTTACAGTTTACTCACCTTTGTGGTTCTCAATAAGATTCAACAGTTCATTCAAAGATGGCTCGCGCCATCTCTATGCTGCAATTCAAAGGTCGAGATACTTACCCGCTAAACTGCGCAAGGTTGTCGATTCATCCATTCAACAGAATGCTTTCTTTGCTCTTCCAGAAAACATTCTCCTTAGTATGATGACTGACGAACGGATAGAAGTCAGAAAGTTGGCCCTTGACCGTCTTCTGGCAGCCAGAGAAGCAGAGTCTGACACCATAAATGGAAGAGTTAGATGTGATAAAGTACCAAAGCTGAATTTCAAAGCTAATACTTATTACGATATGATTAACTGGAAGACTATTACCTTGACTGTTCCACCAGTTCTTTGTTCAGTTTCTAGCGAAGAACTCATAAAAGGGCTGTGGGGAGACACTGCAGAGGTATGGAAATTTAGTGAATTCCCCTCTCACACCGTGGCAGTCGAGAGAATCGTCAAATTGGTGACAGAGGCATCTTCTAAAGTTATTGGCCCCCAATCTCGTGATCTTTTTATACGCTCTACACTGAAATCTAGGCAACAAGTGCCAAACTTTAGTACAAAATCTGATTTTATCAATAAATTTGACACAGGTTCAGACTAAAACAAGCCTGACATATGGTTGGTTGGTTGGGTTGGGCTTGGGAGGAACCCGAAGAGCAGCTACCTCCACGCGGTGGGTTCTGGGTGACCAATACAGGTTAGCTGAGAGCTGCAACAATTTTGACCTTGCGCTGTGGCGCGCCGCCTTTTCGCTCGTATCTCGGGAACGGTTCGTCCTACGGCCATGATCACGTATACCATTTCGGTAGCAAATGACGTGAAAAATAACTTTTGTTTTATACATTTTGCCATGAGATGCGTATTTCAGGTGCTAGGTAGACAATTTCACGATTTTAGGCGAATTTCCGAAATTTCAAGGCCGAGGTTCGGGTTGAAGATGCAATCCGATCTCAAAACAAAAATTTGCATTGGAATCAGGAAGTACTAAGGCAACTTTTCCGCACTATTAGAAATACCGAATCGAAAAAATTCCGGAATCGACCCACCCTAGTATGTATGTCTGCTTTGTTGTTTTATATTTTTTGTGTTGCTTTTCTATATAAATAAAAATGAATCGCCAAAATGTATGTACGCTCATATGTAACTTTCATACGACTGAACCAAATTTTATAATTCTTTTTTTAAAATGTTCGTTGAGGTTCAGGGATGGATTCTGCGGAGAAAATTCGAACAATTGCCGGAAAACCCCTAAAAACAGCCCTTTTCTTTTTCTCATATCAACGAAGGAATGTTTGTTCGTTAGTAA
This sequence comes from Bactrocera dorsalis, assembly GCF_023373825.1. NCBI lineage: Eukaryota > Metazoa > Arthropoda > Insecta > Diptera > Tephritidae > Bactrocera > Bactrocera dorsalis. The sequence goes on from NC_064303.1 coordinate 65,101,912, forward strand.
CGCTAAAAGAACGGCTGAACCAATATTGATGAAATTTTAAGAGGTTGTTCGTTGTGGATCAAGGAAGGTTTAGAAGTAAAAATATCTTATACTTTTCATGAAAAGTCGGCAAATTGGATAATTCTAAAAAAGTAACTTTTTTCCATAAACATTTTTTTTCAATTTTTGTTTGTTTTGTTTTTCAATATTTTGATTTGTAAATTACTTGAATAGTTCAATTTGGGTCGCATGCTTTTTTATTCCGGCTATTCAAAAGAAAAATTATTGAAAATTATTCAGTGAAAACTTTACGTGTGTTTCACACAAAGAGGTCAATTGCAAATTGAAATTTGTTTCGAAACCACCAAGAGGTCGCCCTAATATCGGTCCATCAAAGTATGGCAGCCCAAGGCAAGGCAAGGCAAGAAGTACTCCCAGGATGCGGTGACATACGTGCGGAATTATGGATAGCGGTCAATCAACAAGCGATCGTCACAATGTCACAGCACGACTTTTCAAAAAACAGTTACGATGTTTCATGGACTTTATATTGGAGTAGTGTAGGTATATGTGGTGCTGTTAGATGCGAAATGTACTCTGTTGAGTGGCAAAAGAGAGGTTTTTCGCACGTCATATTCTTCTTTGGGTGGTGGATGGTTGTCACACCAGATCAAATTGATGAACTCATTTCTGCGGAAATTAATGATGCAGAGAAAGATCCAGTATTATATGAAGTGATGAAAACCAATATGGTTCATGGACCTTGCGAACACCACAATCCCACTTCGGTTTGTATGTCTGACAATAAATGCACGAAACATTATCCATGTGCTTTTCGGAAACACAAACTGGATATGATGGATATCCACTCTATCGACGTCGCTCACCAGACGACAATGGCAGACATTTAGCATTAAATTTAGAGGTGTAAATATCGAAGTTAACAACACATCAAAGTTGACAACACATGGATCCTATATACCATATTGGCCACTATTGTCTAATTCACATTCAAAAGTCATGTGAATGTTTCGTATTGTAGTTTGGTGTAACCGATAAAATACGTTTGTGAATACGTCACCATAGGAAGCAACATGGCGGTTATTGGTTTTGAACGACACGGTCGATACGTGAACTGAAATAAAGCCCTTTATAGGATATTTACTTTTGCAATTCATGAATGGTTGGAAATTAATTTGAAGAATGACCAAAGAGTTTATTTCAACCCAGAGAATACAGTACAGTCAACAGAAACACCACCAGCAACAAAATTAACATTGGCGAGTTTTTTCTCAACTTCCGTCAGTGATCCGTTTGCTCTATTCGAAATACGTTGATATTATACATGGGATACATCATCGAAGAAATAGTTACGCAGAAAGCAGGGTCATCCAGTAGATGGACATCCAGGTGTGTCAACTAATGCATTAGAACGAACTTACACAATCCACCCGAAAAACGACGATTGCTTCTACCTTCGGTTGCTATTGATTAATGTTCGAGGCTAAAATTCATTTGAGTTATTGCATACTGTAAATGGTACGGTGTATGCAACTTTTTGAGAAGCAAGGCAGCAATTACAATTGCTGGAATATGATGATCACTGGAACCAAACGAAAGACGATGCGATGGCTACTTCGAATGCCACTGAAGTTCGCACACATTTCGCGATGATCAGCCTTCAAATCCGCGTTATGGGATACGACCAAAAATTACATTGACGAAGACATTTTACATTGTATACGCTAAGAATTGGAAATGGGATATATTGGTTGATACTTCCCGTGGTCTGATATCAATCCCATATCCCGTTTATCAATTCACTAATGATGGACTCATTTCAAATTTTTATACGAACATTGGCCAATCTGTCGTAAGTACCATTCCTTGAGTGTACGGGCAACCTTAGCTGCCACAAATACCTATGTTGTTGACTTAAACTGGAAAATTCAAAATCAAATTCCAGGAGACTTGCGGTCATACAAATCGATCGATCGTCTTGACAATGAAGACGACACCGTGAATTACCAGTGGAATTTCTAAATTCTTTGGAGAGGCCTGGTATGCCACCGCATCATCGCACCTATCAAATATGAGGGGCAGAATGCTTGATTCTACGGATTTTTTTGCGTTTTAACGATTTGCCATTTCAGTTCAAAAGTATTCCGTTTCCAATGAAAATTTAATTTACACTGACGATAAACAGGATAGTCGCATAGTGGGTGGCATACATTTGGAAATGCTATGTTTTTCACACGGCCAGATATACGTGGCGTGCTCAAGAGTTGGAAAACCATCTTCTCTGTACATTTACGCACCGGAACAGAAACCAAAAAATTTTGTTTATCAAGCTGCGTTACATTGAAGAAAAATGTAGACAAGTAGCAAAATATGATTATCAATACAATATGAATTTTTGTCCTTCATTTCAAAACACATAATTTCACGCAGGACAACGGCTGCGGGGTCAGCTAGTTATGTTATAATTTTGATGTTTGCCTTTGCTTACTTAGTTATGTGCAATCCTACTTACTTACATGTTTATTGCCGGAAAATATTGCAAGTAAATACTTGAATTTTTTCTGCTTTATGTTAAATAGTTGTGTTTGAATACACAAAGGTAAGCTCAACATATAGGCTTAAATTTTTTTATAAATATTTCGACATATGGTATATTGTTGACAATCGCTGTGTTGTGCTGTTAAAACTGATTTTAAGTTGCAGATTTTATATTAGTATATAAAACCGTCTTTTTGTATACATCAGTTGTTGGCATGAGAGGATCTGTGTTGGTAAGCACGAAAAAAAAGTAGCCCGGTGAGAAATTGGAATTAAAATTAAGCAAATTTTATAAATAATTAATAGTATAATGAAAATTAACAAAATGTCTTTCAAGAATATATTCCCTATTATCTTTTAAAGACTTGGAACATAAAACGCATTGCATGGCACCAAAGGTATATAGAATCATAAAATATTTCTCGCAGGGCATATTTGGTTTTGCGCTATATTCTTGCGTGATGTTAATTCGTTGCTGACTCCAGGGATAATGGGATGTCCAACTTATTCCAGTGTGAGAGCGCCTCAAAATAAGCGTTTTTTATAACATTTTCCATTATGGCCAGATCGAACAAAATAAAAATTTTTGGGCATTTTAAATTAAAACACCCAACATTTAGTACGAATAAAAACTACTATATAGTGGTTATTTATTATATGGAGAAACTATTTAAATCTTTTTAAAGTATATTAGAACAATTGACTTTTGAACTTTCAATACCCAATAAAAGAATTTAAGCTTTTTAGCTCTTAATCAATAAATGTTTTTAATAAATTTCCATTGAAAATAATACTATGATGCATCACATTACAAAACGTTTCATTAAATACTTTTAAATTTCATAAACTTATTTAATTTTCATTGCTTAACATTTTTTATAAGTGGTCTTGAACGATGCAACAAATCCCTCCGTTTTCATATTTTTTAGTAAGATTTCAGTCTGGCCATCGCTCGTTTCCAATTGCTAAACGTCAAAACCTCCTCAATCCAGTCAACTGTCAAAGTTTAAGTGGTTTTGACGTTTGGCAAGTGTTCTCTCACTTCCAGTGAGAGAAGAGTTGGACATCTCATTATCTCTGGTTGACTCGACAACGACTGAACGATAGAGCGTAAGCGTACGTGTGAAGTTAGTTTGCAAAAGTTTGCTAAGAAATGCCGACCACTGCTTTATATTTTATATTTAGGTTTCAGTAAAACTGATAAATTTGCTGAATTTCTTAATGAAATAAATAGCACAACTGGAAATCAGTAAAACTGTAATATGATACCATTTCCTTTGCTATCGCAAAAATCAAATTAAAAGATACAAAACAAAATCATTTTACTAACAATATTTCCGAGAATCTATATAAACTATTAAGTTATGAGGTTATTACTTTAGTCAGCATTTAAGTAAACATGATGTATAAGCAAACACTTACGTTCTTGCAAAACATGTGTAATAAGTATAATAAGTATTTATGATTTGTAAGCAATAATTAATTGCAATAGTAACTTCAAAGATTATAATTAATAAAGTGAAAAATTAGTCTGATTCCAATATAAAAAACACCTGATTTAATTCTTTAGGGTAAACTCGGTACTAACTTTTTAAAAACGTTCGGACGCGACGGTGATATAAAATTCGCGCGTTTAATTTGGTGGTATGTATGTATGTTTTATTGCTGGGTTTCGCGCCCAGTGTTTTTTTGTATGTATGTATTGTTATACGTATTTTTAGTTTCGCGATTTCACGCCCGGTTTATGTGTTGTTTTTAGTTTATTTCAACTGTTTTTTATATAATTTTGGTTTCGTTAGCTCGCACTTTTAATATGTATTCATGTTTTTAGTTAAATTAGGAATTTTGTCCGTATATCCTGTACTTTTTAATAATTTTGATATATGTATGTAAATATGTGTTGACGCCGCCCCCGCCCAATTTCTTTTGCCACGGCTGTATCGACGGAGCAATCTTTTCTTTTCCTCTTTTTCGAAGTTTAATTCGCGCGCAACTAAACTCTAACTAAAAAGTTGCGCGCTCTCTCCTTTTGCGACATCCTAGCGATACAGACGTGGTAAGTGTTTGTCCAATTTGTTATTTTAAAAATACATTTATTATATGAAACCTTTTGTTTTATTTAATATTTCTGTGGAATAATTGCGCCGACCGTTTCCCCACGGCCAACCACATCTTTGGAACGAGCGAGCACAGTGCTCCACAACCCGAATTTTCATTGGTCTTTCGAGCCGGATAACAGGTAACAAGTTGATTGTTTATTTAAAGTGAAAGTGCATAATTTGCCCGCTTTAGCAACTCGCAAGTTACAGCCAAACATATTTTGAATTTGTGCTCTGCAAGCTATAAGGCAATAGATTGGTTAATTTGTGCATCATTTATGTACAAAACCCATTGTGCTGTGTGAAGTGGAGACCAAAACTTATTTTTGGCACTCTACCCACAAAATCAACGCACAAGATTGCAAGTAGTATTGTACTTCATTTAAGTACAACAATAAATACACCTGGCAAATGCACTGAATTTTTCACTTTGCATAGAAAAAAAAACATAAAAACACACTGTTATTCGAATAAAATTATAAATTTCTTGGACGCACAAAATCGTCTGGAGCGTCAACAATCTCTCTCGGTTTTTTTTTTTCCTTGTGGTTAATTTGAGTCTAGTCGCTCAACTCTACCTTTCCATATATTGCTCTAATAGCAATAAAGGCAAGCAGCAATAACGCAGCTGCAGTTACGCGAGTGAACAAAAAAAAAAAAAAAACAAAATACAAAAATTTAAACAAGTGAGTGAAGTGAGCGACGGCTAGAAAACCAAACAGCTAAGGCAAGCAGCAAAGTCAGAGCAGCAAAGGCGAAGCAGCACAGGCCAAGCAGCGCAGCAGCCATCCCAGAAGGACAGCAACAACCATAAGAGTGTAGTGGTGAACATGCACAACCTCACGGCGTTCAACCATAGCCCTACTTCGAATTGTACAGTGATTCAACCTGAACGGTTACAACAAACGGTAGAACCCGTGAGGTATTCCATCAATTTACCGCCATGTGATACCGAAATATTTTATGGCGATGTTTTACAATGGCCCTCATTTAGGGATTTATTTGCCGCCATTTATGGGAATAACCCAAGGCTATCTCCGGTAGAAAAGTTATTCCATTTGAATGAAAAAACGCGAGGTGAGGCAAAAGCTATCGTTTCCAAAGCGTCACTGACGAATAATGGATTCGCATTCGCTTGGAATAATTTGCTGTGTAGCTATGAAAACAAGCGAGTGCTTGTCAACACACAATTGAATTTATTATTCAAGCTTCCGCACATTTCTACAGAATCTGAGACCGAATTCAGAAATTAACAGAAGGAGATAAATAGCTGCATTTCAGCTTTACAAATAGATGGCATCAACATAGACAGCTGGGATGCCACATTTACATATTTATGTTCTATCCGACTGCCGGATTATACACTGTCGCTGGGTTGAGTTAGACAAGTTTCTAACCAAACGGGTTAAAACGCTTGAGAGAGTATCAAACCTCAAAGGCGAGTTGAGTACTCAACCTAATATTAAGTCGGCTGATGGTGAAGGTCGGAAGGTCCCATCAATTCCCATCACGCCAAGACAAACAATATTAAATGTAAACTGTGCTCATCTCAATCGCACATTTTGAAAACTTGTCAAAGACTCATTGAGATGCAGCCTAATGCACGATTAAATGCTGTCAGAAAACTCCACGTCTGCCTAAACTGTTTTTCAGACTCACATGAAGTAAAAAATTGTAAAAGTATGTTTAATTGTAATAAATGTAAACAGAGACATCACTCTTTGATTCACCGGGATCAGAGTGAGGATATAACTCAGATATCCGACAGCACAAACACTACTGATATTTATACTAAATCTCATGTGGCCTCTATTAAGACCAATGTTTCAAATGTGCTTACAAATCGAAGCATGCTGTTAGGTACAGCCATGGTGACCATATGTCACAACGAGAGCATCTTCACTGTATGCCCTGATAGATTCGGGATCTGAAGGAAACTTCGTAAGCAAAAGTCTACAAAAACGCTTAAATCTGACAAGAAAAAAGATCAGCACCCGAGTTTCAGGATTGAATAATACCGTGTCGGGACGAGTTCAATCGGTATGCTCGATCACAATTGGCTCGCCCCGTAACAAAAGTTTGAAACTAGAAGCGGAAGCTTTGGTACTGTCAAAATTGACTGGACTGCTTCCATCCAGATCAGTTAACCCTTCAATTGTCAAAAGGTTACCTAATAACCCTTTAGAGCATAATAATTTCTATACGAGTCAAAAGGTTGACTTGTTGATTGGAGCGGATCTTTACCCTAAAATCATACTAAACGGGGTAAAATCGAAAATCTTCGGATCCCTCGTTGCACAACGTACGGTGTTCGGTTGGGTTTTAACAGGTTCCGTTCCCTCCGAAGAAAAGAAGATAAATGGCAAAGGCGACCGACAAAATTCAGTAATAACTAAACAACAAACACAAAACAATTTTTGTAATAAAATAGATACTAATTATATATTTATACAACAGAAACAACATCAGCAGCATCAACAGCAGCACCAGCTACAACAGGATCAAACTAACAATGATGGCGAAACAAATGATGCGCCCGGCTCATCAAATCACACCGATACGCATTGTGGCGTCGGTGGGCTGACACTGCATGCAGCAGCGCTATCTCTGTCAGCAACATCTGTAGGCAGCACACCGCCGAGCAACGCTGAAGCGACAATTACCAACAATTTCGATTATTACACGGGCGCCGCTGAAACGGTGGCAGCAACGGCTGCCACAGCTGCAACGCAGCGACATGCTGTCGCAGCAACGCCACCACTACCACCCCCATCACAAACGTTGCCGCCATCATCAGCAGTGGCGGCCTCATCAGCAACAGCACACTATCGACCACCACACCAGCAACACTATGCCACGAGCAACGCAGTGGCGTCATTGTCGGATGCCTTTCACCACCAGCAGATGCAGGTGCAACAACAATACGAGCAGCGTTATCAACTGCAAACAGACTATTATCACCAGCAACAGCAGGCGCCGCCGTCGCAATCGCAGCAAGAAGACCAATCAGCAACGTATGTGACGTCACAATACCAACATGCGGCGGCCACAGCAACAACAGTAAATCAACATGCAGCGCGCAGCAACAGACAAGCAACGCAGTCGACAGCCACACACCACACAACGAACACGTCATAAGCAGCAACAACAACACAGCAGCAGCAACCTGCAGCAATGGCGCACGCGTTGACACACGCCACACAGCAACAACAACAACCGTGTCAACAGACGTCATCAGTCACGCAAAGCTCTGACCAACGAGGCCTCTCCCGCATACCTCATGTCCAAGATCGAGCCAGACTCGAGTCGTCTCGCCGACTTCGGCATGCTGGTAACTTCCTTTCGGATTGGCGGCATGGCAACGATCGACTGAGACTCGATTTGTCTCAGTGACATTGCCCGGACCGAACCAGACTCGATTCGTCTCGACGGCCACCCCATCCGAAGCGAAGGCGTGGACGAGACGCTCGACGACAAGCAGAGGCACGCCGTATCGTCAAGGAAAGGAACGCAACACTACCTTGGCAGCAAAGACCCGAGTTAGCCAGAGGAATGGCGCCGTTTGGCTCAACAAAAAAATAGGATGGAGTTGTGGGAAAGTATTGCTTCAGAGTTAAACAGTATCGGCCGTCCAATACGTAGTGGCAGGGAATGGAATAAGGTAAGAATAAACAATTTCGATTGCATATATGTACATATCTGTATTGATTTGTATATTTCTTAGGTTTGGTTGGACTACAAGTTAAAATTAAAAAGGAAAATTGCAGAAAATCGAAAAGAGATTGCAGCCACAGGTGGAGGACCATACACCCAACGCAGTTTAATGCCTTTGGAGCAGACCGTGGACTCGTTGCCCAGCTTGCAACAGGCAGTGAATCCAAGCGGAGCCGCATTTGGAAGCACTGCACCTGCATATTTAGAAGTAGAACATCTGGAAGATGTCGAGGTTCAGCCTGAATAGGCTGCAAATGTTAGCATTACGTCTAGGCAGGCACCTACAAGCAGAATGGAGGAGCGCGAAAATTTGCGTATGATGGCTTTGGAGAAGCAAGCTGAAACGCAAGAAAGCCTTGTCGGTATTATGCATAATATTAATTCGGTGTGTAATGAAATTTCTAGATACAACAGAAAAATTTACGAATTAAAAAAAAAGAAAAATTGGCGCTTTATAAAATAAAAGAAGAAAGAAAGAAGGAAGGAAATAATGAAAAAATAGGCGACATAAAGAAAAAATTTAAATAAAACTAAAAGAATTGGAATTAAAAAAACTGAAATACTCAAAATAAAAAAACGTATTTTCTGCATATTCAAAATTAATTTCAGTTATTTTATTGTAGTTATGTTACATATATGTACATATATTTTACATATATTTTAGGAATGCAACTAAACTATGACAATGCATTCGCAATTTGTCTTCGGCGATGATCTGCTGCTGTTCCACTGAAGTTTCCTTCAACGGGTTCCAGTGGTACTACCAAATCAACATAAGTTTCTTCTTCAGGATCATACGCATTATATTGTTTGCAAATATTGTGTAAAGCACAACAAACATTTACAATAACAGTTGCTTTACTAGGAGGATATCGTAGTTTACGTTCACCTAGTATACAACGAAAACGGCATTTCAGCATTTTCAGTTCCTTGCCTTTGCATGTTTCTTATTAAAATTTGGTTCCACTGTTCCTGATAAAGCGTTTCGGAAAGGCGTCCATAGATACTCGTGTAGTGGATAACCAGAATCACATATAATATATTTAATTTTATTATTTATGTATGTACATACACATATAAATTGTAGTTACCTAACAGCCCTATTCTGAAAAAACCTCTCAACTGAGTTGAGAGGAAATATTTGAGAGATTTCTTGTGAGGCATAATTTGTGAGGCTATTCTTGCTCAAACCTCATAAGAAAAAAGCTTAAAAAAGTCCCCACGTGAGGTAAAAAGCTTTGCTGTCAAAAAGCTTTTTTAATAAAAATAAGCAAACAAAAATGGACACACAAATGGATAATCAGCATATGTAAGTAATTTTGAAAATTTTAAATATGTATATATATATATATATACAATAATTTCACATATATAATAATTAAATAAGTAAGAATAAAAATGTAAAAAAATAAAAAAATTAAATAAAATAAAATGAATTATTTAAACATATGTAGATGTCTTTTTATTCATTCTTAGAGGAAGTAAAATGTACAGAGACAGAAAGCAACTTACATATATGTATATATGCATATATTTATTTTTACAGAGGATTGGCTCATATAGAGCATATAACTATTACCAACGCATTTTTGCTAAGAGCCATGCCCGTACTGATGTTTTCTATTATGATGGCTGCTTTCACACGTCACAGATATTTGTGAGAATAGTGAGCATTTGAGCTTTTGAATTTTCGCCAGAATAAGGTAACCCTCACTACAGTGAGAAACATCACTGTAGTGAGGTTGGTGACTTTTGTGAGGGCATGAGAATAGGGCTGTAAGTAAACCGAATTTTGATCTCCTCTTTGGTATGTTTGCTCCAGATATGTTTTTAATGCGCTATTGTTCCACACAAATGAGTCGTGGCTAGATCCTCCATATCTTGCATCAACACACCGTATAACCATATCCTGATCGCACGCCTGAGAAAAATTAATTTTTTAAGACGAAATAATAATAAGTAATAATTTATTTATTTACACCCCTATTCTGTGCATTTGACCAATTAATAAAATATTGACAATTAACTGAAATATTTATCAAGCGAGAAATATTTTGGTATTCTGTGACAGTCTTGATAAAAGTAAAAGCGTCAATTCGCAAAGCTTCTCCCCACACGTGTGGTGAACAAAATAATGTAAATAACAACAGCTGATTTCTATTCAAATTATATTGATAGCAATATGCGTGCAGTTAATTGCTCCTATGATGCTTTTTATTCCAAATTTTCTAAAAAATCTGGAATATATGTAGGAAGGAATAAAATATAGAACATGTGGCAGTATTGTCACTGAACGAATAATGTAGTTCAGATGGCAACACTGCAAATCAGCTGTTAATTGACGAAGCGTCCATCAGCAGCCATCATTGTAACGGTCCATATGGATCATCCATTTTTGTAATATAAACTAAGATTCATTGTTCAAACATTAGTAGTGAAGAAGACACTGTGTAATGCGGTCGCGCCACCGCCCTGAATTTTTGAAGTACGGAATAAATTAAATACAGTTTACAACTAAAACGCGGTATTCTTAATGAAGTAAATCCTACATTTGGGGGCTCGTCCGGGATGGTCCGGAATGTGTTGATGTGTTGTGCGGATATAAACACAATTTAAAGACATTTTTTTTTTGAAATAAACATTTTGGTGAATTTAACATTCTATAAGTGGCTGCAGAGGCAGCGTGAGTACGTTGGAATGTACCGTTTGACTTCCATACTCATCTTCGCGTAGTGAAATTTGGTGAACAATTTTGTACTTATTCTGTGAAATGTAGAATTGCGATCGGACAAGTGGCTGTACCAGTGCGTCAACAGTGGTCAGCATAGAAAAGTATCCCTTTTTTTAAATGAAACTTTCCGTACATACGTTAAAAACAAAGACAGTGAACTATTAATTTCGTTTAATCCACGTGAGAAGGCTCGGTCAAATCTATTGCTGATTTAAGTGTGTAAAGAAAATAAAAAGTGCTGCAGTAATCACAGGCTATAAGGCGGCAGAACTGCAAATATCGTGTTTGTCGTTCTAGTATCAGTAAGCAGAATACAGCTGAATAAGTGCCGGAATCTGTAAAAGTTTAACACCTTCGGTGGTACATAAAGACCACGAGGGTACTGTACCTGTACCTAAAGTCCAAGGAGCGTGAGGTGATTCCGTTACAACGCCAGTGACTAACGGCACGCTCACAGAAATAGCAGTACTGCTACTTGTTGAAAACGAAACACACGAAGCAAGCGGTAGCGGTATATAAGTATATACAGCGGGGCACATCAGCAGACAACGGCAGCGACGAGTATATAAGTACTCAGCAAACACTAAACGCAGCATAACAACGCAGCAGACAGCAAAGCATCACAGCTGCAGTAGCAAAGCATCGCAGCGGTTAGCAGCAGAACAACGCAGCAGCAAAGCATCGTAGCAGTAGGCGGCGCACGAAGTAAGCAGAACAACGACAGCAGAGAAACGGGAGCTAAGATAAGTTATAATGATTTTGTAGTTAGTTGAGTAGAAGAGTTGCGATGTAATGTAGTAGAATGGGTAGCTTTTAGCTCGTAAGCAAAATCGAAATGTACATTTGTTTCTAAGAATCAGAATTAAATTTGTAAAAGCGTATATCTAAATTGATATTTTATAAGAGTTAAGAGAAGAGAAAAATTTGTAAGATGGATGCTGAAACCATTAAGGCAATGACGGTAGAGACGTTAAAGGAAAAACTAAGGGAACTAGGTTTATGCGTTACGGGTAGGAAAAAGGAATTGCAACTGCGTTTGCTACAACATTTAGTTTTTGGCGATGAGCAAGATGAAGGGGGATGCGACGACGAATCGGAAAATTCGTTGTACATTGATGTAAATGCGGCTCCATCGAATTCGCAAAGGGTGTCATTTTCGTTGCGTGACATTAAAGAAGGTGTTTCAGATTTTTTTGGTGATGATACTTGCGATGTTCGTCACTGGGTTGAGGAATTTGATGATATGGCTAACACGGTCGGTTGGAATAATTTAGAACGATTTGTATACGCTACACAACTACTTAAGGGAGCAGCGAAGTTGTTTGTACGTGGATTAATAGGAATAAGAGATTGGGCTAGTTTAAAGCGTTCTCTTATCGATGAGTTTGCGGAAAAATTATGTGCGTCTGAAGTGCATCGAACATTAAGAAACCGGCGTAAATAGCCAAAAGAAAGTTTTCAAGAATATCTTTATGCTATTTTAGAAATAGGGAAGCAAATCTCTTTGAATGATGAAAGAAGCGTAGTAGAGTATTTCGTGGATGGCATACCAGACGTTAAGGCGAATAAGAGTATGTTATATCAAGCGAAAACGGTGGGCGAATTGAAAGAACAAATCCGCATATACGAGAAAGTTAGAAGTGTACAAACTACAGTAGGCAAAGGATACGTGGAGCGGTTCGCTACAGAGAGTAAAGAATCGATGAAAAAGAAGTGTTTTAAGTGTGACAAGGAAGGTCACATAGCAAGAGCCTGTCCGGAGGCTAGGTCTAGTAATGTCGTTTGCTTTAACAAAAGGGGCATTATTCTCATCAGTGCAAAGAGCAAAGGGATAAGACGATAAAAAGTGAATGGGTAAATACAATTGATCGCAACGTAGAAACGTCCACCAGAAAAGGCGGAATGATCTTCGTTGATGCAACTATCAACGGTTTTACCTTCAGTGCACTAGTGGATACAGGGTGTATCGTGTGTATCATGAGGTACGATACCTTAGTGATGTTAGGAGATATAGAGCTATTTGGAGAAAAACAAAAATTGTTCGGTGTAGGTAAAGGCGTGCTTACGACATTAGGCAGCTTTACGACCGATATTTCAATAGAAGGGTTGTCATTAAATGTAACATTTCACGTGGTTAGGGAAAGTGATATTCCGTATGCAGCCATAATTGGAAATGATGTACTTCGCGATGTTGAGTTAGTTTTTAGAGAAGGTAGTGTTGAGTTCAGGAAACTTGTGAGGACTGCTGAGGAGGCAGTGAAGCACGCAGGGATCGGGGAGATTCCTGGGGGTGCGTGTGGTGGAGCTGAAGTGTTTGTGTCAGCCCACCAAGGTGCATGCAGTGATGCTGAAGTGTTTGTGTCAGCTCACCGGGGTGCAAGTGGTGATGTTGAAGGGTTTGTGTCAACTCACCGTGAGTTAGGAGACTATGGGAATAGTCAAATTGAAGTTTCCGAGGAACAAAAGGACATTACCGGACCGGTATTAGAAACGAGGTCGGAAGTCATGGATGACAATGGGTTAAGCAAAGAGTTCAGGGTATTGTGTTCAATGGGAACGGCAATGTTTGAGGAGTCAGATAAAGTGGATCTATCGCATCTGCCGATAGACGAGGCCAAAGTAGTTAACAGTTGGATTAATAGTTATTATCCTAGGAAGTCGAGTAAAATGCCAGTACAGATGAAATTGTTTTTAAAGGATGAGAAACCGATATTTCAGCGGCCACGTAGAGTGTCGCAGGCGGATCAGAGACGTATTGATGAAGAGGTAGATCGTATGCTTAAAGAAGGTATTATTCAGGAGAGTGTGTCGGAATACGCCTCTCCAGTTGTGTTAGTTACAAAGAAAAACGGAGCAAAACGGTTTTGTTGCGACTATCGCAAGATTAACGAGAAAATAGTCAGGGACAATTTTCCAATGACAGTGGTGGACGAAGCATTAGACAGGTTACAGGGTGCAAGGGTCTTCACCACATTGGACTTGAAGAACGGATTCTATCATGTGCCAATAGAACCAGGGTCTCGCAAATACACGTCTTTCGTAACTCAGAACGGCCAATATGAGTTTTGTTTTGTGCCATTTGGTATTAATAATTCGCCGGCGGTATTTTGTCGATACATACGAGCAATTTTCCAGAACATGCTTGCGGATGGAACAGTCATAATATACATGGACGATATCGTCATTCCCGCCAAGGATGAGATCGAAGGTCGAGAGAAATTGGAAAAGGTATTAAGACATGCAAGTGAAAACGGTTTGCACATTAGATGGGAGAAATGCCAAATTTTAAAGAGAAAGATTAATTTTTTGGGGTTCGTTGTGGAGAACGGGGCAATTTTGCATTTCCAGTACCAACTAGAAAGAAAGAATTACAACGATTTTTAGGTTTAACTTCATACTTCAGGCGTTTCATCCAAAATTATGCAGTTAATGCGAAGCCGCTAACAGATATGCTTCGTCAGGACGAAAAGTTTGGGTTGAGGGAAGAACAACTCTTAGCAATTCAAGATCTGAAGCGTGCGTTAGTAAATGCGCCCGCATTGAAGCTTTTCAATCCGCATGCGGAAACAGAGGTGCATGCTGATGCGTCAAAAAGTGGTTACGGTGCAGTCTTACTACAAAGGGATTCAGAAGACAATCTGTTACATCCCATCGAATATATGAGTCGTAAAACCACAAGGGCGGAAGAAAAATATAGTGCTTTTGAACTTGAGGTTCTTACAGCTATAAAGGCATTACAGAAATGGCGTATATACTTAAGAGATATTCAGTTTAAAATAGTTAGCGATTGCAACGCTTTCGCTATGACAGTCAAGAAACAAGACGTACCAGACAGGATCATGATGTGGGCAATGTACCTACAAGAATATAATTATGTGGTTGAACATAGGTCAGGAACTCGCATGAGACACGTAGATGCTCTTAGTCGTGCATACTGCTTATTAGTAGAAGACTCGTTAAAGTTTAGGATAAAAGAGGCGCAAATGCAGGATTATTGGATAAGAGCAGTGCAGAAAATTGTGGACTAGAACCATACGAAAACTTTTATTTAAGAAATGACTTACTTTACAACGACTTTGTAAAGGAATTGTTGGTGGTACCTTCCAGTATGGAAGAAGAAATTATAAAGTTAGCTCATAATCAGGGTCATTTTGCAGCAAAAAGAACACAGGAGGTAGTAGAGAGAAATTATTATATACCAAACTTGAGCAAAAAAGTACAAAATATAGTAACTTCGTGTGTAGAGTGCATAGTAATAGATGCGAAAAGGGGTAAGAAAGAGGGCTTGTTGACACCAATCGACAAAACTTGTGAGCCATTAGGTACTTACCATATTGACCATGTGGGTCCATTAACCGAAACTCGGAAAAAGTATAATCATATTTTAGTCATAATAGACGCTGTTTCAAAATTCGTTTGATTATACCTAACGAAATCAACCGGGGTGGAGGAGGTAATCAATAAATTAGAGAAACAATCCTCAGTTTTCGGCAACCCGAAACGAATTATAACGGACAGAGGAGCGGCTTTTACGTCAAAAGCTTTTAACGAATACTGCACGAAGGAGGGTATACAACACCTGTTCCACGAGGCAACGGACAGGTAGAACGCGTTCACAGGACCATTGTTCCAATGCTGTCTAAGAAATGTCAAGGTAACCCAACCCAGTGGTACAACCACGTCGCAAAAGTGCAACAGATTTTAAATAACACTGCACCACGCTGTACGAAAATGTCACCTTTTAGAATCCTTACAGGCGAGTAGTAGATTACCCAGACTTACATGAAATTTTAAAAGATCTCGAAATAGAGGAATTGAATTTAGAACGTGATTCATTAAGAAAGAGTGCTCATGAAAGTATAGAAAAAATACAAAAAGAGAACTGTAAGACGTTTAATCAGAAAAGGAAAGAAAGCCGTGAATACAACATAGGAGATTTGATAGCCATTAAGAAAACTCAGTTCGGGGTGGCTACGAAAATACGACCGAAGTATTTAGGACCGTACAGGGTAGTCGCCAAACTAAACCATGACAGGTACGAGGTTGACAAAGTAGGAAATACGGAAAGGCCAAAAAACACCACTACAGTGGCAGAAAACATGAAAAGGTGGACTTAATTATTCGAGGTCGAATAAGAGGTCAGGATAGCCGATTGTAGGAAGAAATAAAATATAGAACATGTGGCAGTATTGTCACTGAACGAATAATGTAGTTCAGATGGCAACACTGCAAATCAGCTGTTAATTGACGAAGCGTCCATCAGCAGCCATCATTGTAACGGTCCATATGGATCATCCATTTTTGTAATATAAACTAAGATTCATTGTTCAAACATTAGTAGTGAAGAAGACACTGTGTAATGCGGTCGCGCCACCGCCCTGAATTTTTGAAGTATGGAATAAATTAAATACAGTTTACAACTAAAACGCGGTATTCTCAATGAAGTAAATCCTACATATGTTTCAAATAAATTTACTTAAATTAGTATGTTATTAATACTTTCCCCGATTTTATAAAATTTTCTTCCTCACTTTCACAATAAGTTTTGCTACAGCCCGCACACTTCTCGAAATGGACGACTGACTCATGGGCACGTCAACTTGCCTTGCTACCTACACATTACTGGTATGAGCCGTGTCCAAAGAAGTGCAAAGCTGCTAGAACTCTTACAGTTAAAGGTAGTGACGGCAAATTTCACGAGTTAATCGAAAATTTTGCGCAAAGGTATTCTCACTCAAAGAAAATGGATTGCGATCATCACGTAAACATTTTAAATGCCGCGCGCGATTCCCATTCTCACAATTTTCATCTTCGTTTAACAATAATAACATATCTTCCATTTTCACAACAAGATGCACAAACAGATATTTATATTCATAACGAGCACTGTCAGGAGCATATGACATCTTAACAACTTATAAAGAAAAGAGCTTTTTATTTCAGACACAGAATACGAATTTCTTGATAAATTTCAAATTTTGACAAATTATAAATATGTTGAATTTGTCAAGTGCACAGAATAGGGGTGTTAGTTGCTACAGTCGCATTTATGCTGTAAAATCCTTTTCTATTCATATATAAGTGCTTGTTCTCACATGGAGCAATAATTGCAACCTGGGTTCCATCAACGCAACCAACCACATTTGGAATTCCAGCTCTGGTGAAAAATTTCCTTCTTGTTGTTCGTTTCTGCTCTTCAGTTATGTCTGTTTTGATCCAAACACTGCACAGAGTGGATTCCAATATTGGAAGCATTTCTTTAAAAATCAACGAAACAGTAGGCTGCGCAATACCTAGTTGGAACTCATTTCCCACTGTTTGCTGATAGCTCCCATGAGCCAAAAATCTGAGAACGCAGCACAGTTTCAACATCGGCGATATTGACGACGATATGTTAGTCGGACAATATTCCTTTATGCTGTCTAGCACATACATAAATGCGTCCTTACTTAACCGAAAGTTTTCTTTAAATCTGTTAATAAAAACTTATGTGACGTGATATTTTTTTATGCACTTTTATAGCAATAGATACATACAACACTGAAGGAAGTTCCATGGGATTAGAGTGATCTCTGATGAACCGTCGCTGCCTAAGTAACTTCGTTGTTGTCCTTTTAACATAACTGCCTTCAAAATATAAATCTACGTTGTTAAACATTTTTATTCACTTTTTTAAAATCACGGTAAAATTTCAAAACAAACAATAACGAATAAGCTAATAATAAGATTTCAAAACAATAACAATAATACGTCAAATATGTCAATTTCGGATGAACTCGTGTGACATTTCTCAATTATTTTAGTATGGCAACAAAAAAGTTGAACGAATGTGTTCATTCGCCAGTCACAATATGAACATGGCGAATTTTCGCCTAAAACATTCGACTCGCCAATGCTTTCGCTTCGCCAGTGACAATACCAGCAGTAATATTATTCAAGAAATTAATAGACCACTTATCGTATTAGATCACGGAAATATAATTATTGATGGAGAACATTTGTAGAACGGACAACGTGTTCAGAGTCCTGTTACAATTTAATCACAGTGCTAATTTAGGTAATATGGTATATTTCAAAAAGTGAACAATTAGAAGTTCTAAAAATATTAACCTCCAATTCAGATTAAACATATTCAAAAAATGTATAAATAAATGATTCTTATTGAAAACAACTAGGAAAGTTCATATTGCATCTAATACTTATTGAAATACCTTTCACATTATTAATCTAAGCTGCTGTAAAATTATGTGTATGCTATCGATCACATCTTCTTCTTCTTCTTTACTGGAGTA
The DNA here is from genome assembly GCF_023373825.1 of Bactrocera dorsalis. NCBI lineage: Eukaryota > Metazoa > Arthropoda > Insecta > Diptera > Tephritidae > Bactrocera > Bactrocera dorsalis. Next base: position 65,120,286 of record NC_064303.1, read on the forward strand.
GACTCCGCTCACGCGATTATAGCCGAGTTAACAACAGCACGCCAGTCGTTTCTTCTTTTCGCTACGTGGCGCTAATTGGATATTCCAAGCAAACCCAGGTCTTTCTCCACCTTTCTCTCGAAAACTCACAACGTCGACTCATCAGTTGTTGTCATCGTCTAAGCCTCTGCATCATTTAGCAGGACGGGAATTATGAGCGACTTATAGAGTTTTCTTTTTGTTCATCGAGAGAGGACTTTACTTCTCAATTGCCTACTCATTCCGAAGTAGCACCTGTTGGCAAGAGTTATCCTGCGTTGGATTTCCAGGCTGACATTATTGGTGGTGTTTACACTGGTTGCTAAATATACGAAACTATCTACGACTTTAAAGTTATGACTGTCAACAGTGACGTGAGAGCCAAGTCGCGAGTGCGACAACAGTTTGTTTGATCACAGGAGATATTTCATCTTGGAGAGGTCCTTCCCGATCCTGACGGAGCTTTTGTGTTGTTCAACGTCAGTTTACACAACCGTACTAGTTTTACGGGGATACCAAATACCAAATTCAGACATAGCATAGAGACAGTTCCTTTACGTGCTGTCAAAAGCAGCTTTAAATTCAACGAAGAGGTGGTGTGTGTCGATTCTTCTTTCACGGGTCCTTTCCAAGATTTGGCGCATAGTGAATATCTTGTTCGGTTGTTGATTTGCTAGGTCTAAAGCTGCACTGATAAAGTCCAATCATTTTGTTGACGGTGGACTTTAATCTTTTACACAATACGCTAGATAGAACCTTATACGCGATGTTGAGGGAGCTTATCCCACGGAAGTTGGCGCAGATTGTGGGGTCTCCCTTTTTGTGAATTCGGCAGAGCACACTTAAATTCCAATCGTTGGGCATCCTTGAGCCCCGCCGTTGTGTTGCTCCCCAGGCGAGTAATTGCTATTCGAACTTCTTCATGTCGGGCAATGGAACGTATGCTCCATCGTCAAAGATGGAATCGGGTTCACCTCCTCCTGGCGTTGTACTTTCACTGCCATTCTGCAGGCTGGAGAAGTGTTCCCTCCATAATTTAAGTATGTTCTGGGCATCGGTGAGTAAATCACCTTTGGGGTTCTACAAGAGTATGCTCCGGTCTTAAAACTTTCTGTTAACCACCGAGTTTTTTGGTAGAATTGTCGAGCATTACCCTTGTCGACCAGCTTGTCAAGCTTTTCATACTCACGCATTTCGGCCTCTTTCTTTTTCTGTCTGCAAATGCGTCGCGGTTCCCTCTTCAACTCTCGGTATCTATCCCATCCCGGACGTGTTGTGGTCGAACGTAACATTAAGAGTTAGCCAGCCTGTTTTCTCTCCGTTGCAACACGGCACTTCTCGTCGTACTAGCTGTTCTTTTCCGAAAACCAATCGTTTCGGTTACAGCTGTACATAAGGAGCTTGAAATGCCATCCTACAGTTCCCTTATACCGAGTTGTTTAAGAGTTCTCTCAGAGAGCAGGAGTGCAAGTCGATACGAGACCTAACTTCGTCGATTTCAAGCCCAGATGACTTGAAATGAGGAAATTTCATCTTAACACAAGGTAGAGTTAAGGAACGTTTCATTAAACAGAAATAACCAAAACATCTCTTGTTTATGCGGAACCACTCATAAACAAATAGTGATAAGCAATTCCAATATATGCTGCACACATGGTGTGAAAAAGAAATTGTATCACACATAACAAGTGTTATCTCCTACACGCTAACAACAAACAATCGACCGTAGATAGCGTATAGCATGTGCATAGCAGACGCTGCGTCCTTTTTTTCTAAGCGCCTGGTCAACCCTAATTCGTTTTTATACGGAGGGCCTCTTCAAATCCTCAAGGATGCCAAAAAGACTTTTAAACAAAGTGAATTGAGTAAAAAAGTTTCAATAAAATGGAAAGAACACAATGGAAACTGGAAATCTTTCCATCCCCCCATATTTGGATGCTACCCACGTATTGAAGAATTTACTGACGTTCACTTTAGAAAAGAAAAGTAGCAACGTGGCTCCTTGCCGAATATTAAAATTTTTTATCTTTTCTTCTATGTATGGTATTAACTTATAAAATTTATATCATATTGTCATTTACATGAACTCCGTTATTACTCCTAAATGCAATTATATATTCTAGGTTCACTTCTAATAATGCTTTTATATGTGTACTAAATTTATGTATTATTTCATAGATTTTCGATTTAGCTCAATTTATATAGATTTGAAGCTATGAAAATGCAGCTCAATAGAAAAATCATAGTACTTTAAAAAAACATGAGCCATTTTTCCATAATAAAGCACTGCAAAATGAACAAAAGTGTCAACATAGCCAACGTTGTCATGGAAAGACGATTCGTAAAAACTTTGTCAACTTCGCGACGATACGCATAATTGAGTGTCAATATGTATGCGAGCACATATGCGCAGGGTTTGTCCGGAAAGTAGTAGGACTGAGTTAATTAAAAAAATTTATTGAACAAATCGTTACAATGCTTTTCAAAATAGGCTCTTTCTGCATCGATGGGGCACTGCCAGCGCCATTTCCAAGTATTCAAAACGTCACGGAAGACATTCTCTGTAATAGCCTTGAGAGCTGAGGTGCATCCTATTTGGAACCTCTCTGTCATCTCAAAATGCTTGTTTTTCATCGACCTTTTCAGGCAAAGAATCAAAAAAGTACAGGGGCCACATCTGGGTTGTACGTCGGCTGTGGAAGCGTTGGGATTCCGGCCTTGGTAAAGTAGCTGATCACAAAAAAGGCGATATGAGCCGGGGCGTCAGTGAGCACTTTTCGGACCATTTTCATGCACACCTTGCGATTGTTCAAGTGCTCCGTAACCATGTCATGAACCATAGATTTTGATAAATTTAACATCTGGGAAATTAAAGGAATACTTAGTCGACGGTCTGAGTTCATAACGTTGCGCACATGAGTCACATTGTCGGTGTTTGTCGAAGGTGCAGGTCCCCCAGCACGGTCTTCATCAGCAACCTCTTCCCGGCCTTCCAAAAAGGTATGGTGCCACCGAAATACACTATTTCTTACTAAAGCAACATTTGGGTAAGCCTGCTTGATGATATAAATCGTCTCTGATTTACCGAGTTTCACACAGAATTTAATCGCTTTCTCCTATCACAGAAACACGTCGAGCAAAAATTTTTGTCCTAACTCTCCAGGTGCACGAAGACAACTGACCTGCCGCTCGTTCGTTAGCTAGGAACGCCCTCTACTGAGTCGGTGCGGGTACGCTTCGAAGTACAGTCGCGGCGGAAGAAAATCAGTCCTATTACTATCATTTGGTTCTTTTTTATTGTTTTAACAGAACTCAGTTTTTTCCTCCATCCCTTCTCCGCGCAAGCTCGCCATTACTGCTGTGGACAGAGGCGGATCTAATAATATATACATAAAAATAGAAATATACATAAAATTACTATAAGTTTAAATATTTTTAAGTTAAATCGATCAATAAAAAATAGGTAACATAAATTCTTATTGGAGGTGAAGTTATTGCGTTTTAAATGTCAGATTGTCAGATGTCAACATGTGCGCCAATTAAAATCAGTGCTCATCGGAAATTCCATCGAAACTGTGCGTGAATTCATCAAAAATCAGCCGAAATCATCATTCAAGTTCATGGAAATGGAATTGACTAAAACATCGATTTATCGCATTTTGACCAAATATTTGGACTTTCGAAAGGTGTGTGCACGGTTTGTTCCGCACAAATTGACTTATGACCACAAATTTCTCAGAATCCTAGATTCGAATGACGGTTATTTGACCAAAAATCACATTTTAACCATTAACTAGTCCCCGTATTTAACTGATATGACACCGTTATGCAGATGTAGAGACCATTCAAAAGGCTTGCACCGGCATACTGGCGGCCATACCAGACAAGAAGCTAAAACACTCGTTCGACATGCTTTTGAACCGTGAAAAAAGCTGTATTAAAACTGAAGGAGACTATTGAATAAAATAAATTGATTTTGCAAAAAAAAAAACATTTGTTCTGTTTTTTTAAAAGTCTTGTTTACTTTGGAACGCACCTTGTAAACCTTTCTACTAAGTCGAGGACTACAAGTCAATGTCCTTGAATATATCCTCTATCTGAAATGAAATACAAATTCGACTTATGTTTTAAATGAATAATGTAATACGTAATGCTCAAATATATACATTTGGTAAACGTATGAGTTATATCCACAAAATTGTAATAAAGTAATTCGAAAAGCTAATGCGATCAGTCTTTTCCCAGCCCCATTATAGAGATTTTCAACTCTCCACCAGACTTTAAAACGTTTATGTTGGTCAAAATTTATATATTATATTATTGAAATAGAGTGGAACAGTTCTCTTAAAAAAAAAGTGATTTAGTGCTGAGTGTTAATAAAAAGGGATCTCATAACGATTGTCGATGTCATTTTCGTAATATTCACAATATTATTAATATTTATCCAATTTTTTATTATGCTATTGTGAACTTCGGCAAGTTGTCACATATGGTTTTGCTTTAATTAGTGGCATTGAAAAGAACTTTGTAAACTATTTTATTTTTAATATCTTTTTTGATGGAATAGGTATTAGCTGCATAAATTATTCAAATAACAATTTTCGGATGCATTGGTATATTTGGAGGAATTATGCATTTAAAAACATTGGATAGCAACTTGAAATTCGATGGTTACATTTTTCCATTCTGAAAGCGATTTAGATGGTGGTCCCTTGCTATTAGAAGAATTACGCAACTTTGTTCAAAATAACTTTCTCGTTGATTAATTTTTTAAAACCTTTTTCGTTATCAGGATTTTTGGCCTTTCTGGTGACTAATCACGTTAACTGCCTATATATATCAATAGGCTTTAGTTCACATACACAAATTTTTGATATGAAGTAAATATTTAATAAATTATGCTAATATTTTATTAATGTTGTAGTTGTCCTCAACTAATGATTTTGTAAACGAATTTCGTGGTTTCACGTGAAAAATATTAATAAACGATTAAGGAAAATTTTCGAATATTGGGGATTTTTCATGTGAAATTCACAATAAGGAAACACAAGTGTGTGAGTTTTTCCATGGGGAATGACGTTTAAACGATGCAGAGAACGTATATCATGGAGACGGTTCTCTACGCGGAGAACGTAAAAATATTTTTTGCTAACTCGGTCGAGATGAAGGAGTTTCACCACTACCAATTCGGCAAGAGAAATCTTAACAGTTGCGCTTGAACAGACATGAGCATGGAATAAAAATTATGTGCAGAATGGTATATTGCTATTACAGATGTATGTATGTTAGCTCTTCTACTTATATTTTTATACGTTTATATGCAAAAATGTGTATTCATATGAACACGTTTTATGTATATTTATGAATACAGGTGCAACTGAATACATCTTAATTAATTTACTTTTTCAACGCAATATTTGTAGTTAATGTGAAAATAAGGTCTACTTTTTCGTTATTTCATATGTTTGACATATACATACATATGTATGTATGTGTATGTCCTAAGAGTATACTTCATTACATACATATGTATGTACATATATGTATAATAAACTATCATAATATACTAAGAAAAATAAATATATTACATTAGTGATAAATCACATCTTTTATCAATCAAAACTTTTATAAATACGTGGCATGACTTCACTATCATCACTTCTCAGAAATAATATGTGCGCTCTACTAATGTCATACGCACTAATGTATCTACATGTACATACATATGTGCGTATGACATTGGCACACAAATAATGCATACACAAACTTACATACACATATAAATATGTCACCCACAAAAACTGCATTGTTCTACAAAAACAACAATTGTCTCAAATAGTATCAGCAGCGTCACAATTCAATGTGGCAGACAAATAGCAACCACCTCCACATGTCCACGAGCATGCGTTTGCCTACAAGCGGCTTTTCGCGACGATGGCAAACGCTAAAAATCATAAATTGAACAACTACCTGATGTTTATTCTAGAATGGAAAACTGACAACCCCACAAACTCGCAAAACACAGAAAAGAGTTACAAAAGTGGCAAAAGAGGCAACATACATATTCTTGTTGACTTAAAATATTTGTAATTTCTAAAATATTTTGCGTGGCTCACAAAATTCAGCGTCGATATGTATACAAGCTCATACATAAACATACATATTTACGCTGGTTTGTAGGCGAAGCTGTTAGAGAGGCAAGGAAAGCGGTGATAATCGTCGATCGTTTATTATTTTTGCACAGCTCGGTATTCAACCAACAACACAATTTGTGACGCTTTGTCATCGCGTCGGCCATCCGACACATTGACTCTTTGACAAAACGTGAGCTTCGCCATTCGCACTCCGTTTACAGTGCTGGTTTTCATAGATGAATCACACTTCGCCATACATACTCGTAAGTAAGGTTAATAACGGGTGATTTTTTTGAGGTTAGGATTTTCATGCATTAGTATTTGACAGATCACGTGGGATTTCAGACATGGTGTCAAAGAGAAAGATGCTCAGTATGCTTTGACATTTCATCATGAATAGACTTACTAACGAGCAACGCTTGCAAATCATTGAATTTTATTACCAAAATCAGTGTTCGGTTCGAAATTTCTTTTTTATCGACAAATTTTGTTCAGCGATGAGGCTCATTTCTGGTTGAATGGCTACGTAAATAAGCAAAATTGCCGCATTTGGGGTGAAGAGCAACCAGAAGCCGTTCAAGAACTGCCCATGCATCCCGAAAAATGCACTGTTTGGTGTGGTTTGTACGCTGGTGGAATCATTGGACCGTATTTTTTCAAAGATGCTGTTGGACGCAACGTTACGGTGAATGGCGATCGCTATCGTTCGATGCTAACAAACTTTTTGTTGCCAAAAATGGAAGAACTGAACTTGGTTGACATGTGGTTTCAACAAGATGGCGCTACATGCCACACAGCTCGCGATTCTATGGCCATTTTGAGGGAAAACTTCGGACAACAATTCATCTCAAGAAATGGACCCGTAAGTTGGCCACCAAGATCATGCGATTTAACGCCTTTAGACTATTTTTTGTGGGGCTACGTCAAGTCTAAAGTCTACAGAAATAAGCCAGCAACTATTCCAGCTTTGGAAGACAACATTTCCGAAGAAATTCGGGCTATTCCGGCCGAAATGCTCGAAAAAGTTGCCCAAAATTGGACTTTCCGAATGGACCACCTAAGACGCAGCCGCGGTCAACATTTAAATGAAATTATCTTCAAAAAGTAAATGTCATGAACCAATCTAACGTTTCAAATAAAGAACCGATGAGATTTTGCAAATTTTATGCGTTTTTTTTTAAAAAAAAGTTATCAAGCTCTTAAAAAATCACCCTATATTATACATAAGTATTTGCCCACTTAGCAGATTTGAACGCAAGATGGATTGAACCAGGGTAATGGGCGCAATTTTTTTATGTCACGATTTCGTCTTTTACCACTTACTATATAACTCCCAGTATCAACAACTTCTCTAAGTTCGTGAATTATATATATATTTTTATAAGGCCATAAGGTCCCTCTGATAATCCGCTGGCTTTTGGATTGCAAATTCCAATAGGTTTCTTACAATGCTTTCGTACACTTTACTAATCGTTTCGTGCTTTTAAAGAGGTTGATATGCTGAAGGTTCTTCTTCTTGTCGCTTTTTTAGTTTTGGGAGTAGAACCAGTTTTTTTTATGAACTTTTAAATTTTTTCCTTATCTTGATGTTTTTTCGCGAACCACTTGTCCGATTTTGATGAAAAAAATTTAGAAAAATTAAGAATCACAATTTCTATTTGTGTTTATTGAAAAAAGTGTCATTTATCGCCTTTTTTATAATTTTTTTAGGCAATATTTATTAAAATAAATAAAAATAAATAAATAAAATAAAAATAAAAAATTATAAAAATGTTTACTTTATTTTTTTAGTAGTTTATGGCCAGAAGTCTGGAGTTATTGGGGAAAATTTATAAAAAAAAGGCGATAAACGACACTTTTTCGAATAAAAACAAATAAAAACAAATAGAAATTGCAATTCCTAATTTTTCTAAATTTGTTTCATCAAAATCGGAGATGTGGTTCGCGAGAAAACATCAAGATAAGGAAAAAATTTAAAAGGTCATAAAAAAAACTGACACATACGAACGCCAAACTCTTTGAGGGTTTTACTATACTGACCTAATACCATCACCCTGACTTGGAATTTCTCACCCCCCAGCCAATAATCCCAAAAATGTTCCACAGTGAAATAAGAGGCCTTATTACTGTAGTACATTTTTGTAAACTATGTTCTTTGTTTTTCCCTCTCTGGCCAACATATGAAGATTCCACGTATAATTGGCCGTGAGAAAAGCAACTCCTTTCTAAATTAATGCCGGCTACTTTTCATGTTTGTCCCTGAGCTTTATTTATCGTCATAGCGAATGCGATTTTCAGCGGAAACTGTAATTTCTTAAACTAGAAGGCAAATCTGTCGGAATTATGGGTATACGGGGGATTAAAACATTCTCTCCTTTTGCCATTCCAGTCATAATGATTGCTTTTATAATATTGCGACCGAGGTGTTATTTGCAACCGTGTGCCATTACACAGACTTGGTGCATCTAAATTCCGCATCAAAAGGACAGGAATGCCTACTTTCAGCCTCAGTTTGTGTGAAGGTACTCCCGACAGTTCTAAAAAATTAAGAAATTCTACAGGGTATGATGTAACTTGGGCATTATTTATTACAGTGTCTACAGAGAAAAAACTCAACTCACCTCCCACGCGTGACATAATTTGCTCGTTTATCTGTCCCACCATTTCATTCGTCGGCGCTAAAATTGCTCTTTCACATAACCATTCTCTGTTCCTCATATTAATTAGCAGTTCGCGATAAACGAAGTTATTTAGATCATCTGGATTATACACAGCATTGCAGAATTCACGATCCAATGTAATCATACCATTACCATCCTTTGCTATATGATCTTCTCCAATTTTAAGAAAAGCAGCAGCATATTGTCCAGATTGTATATCATTGTGTAGTTGAATTCTCATATTTGTAGACAGACTAAACGTTTTTACGTGCACCCATAACGATGACGCTTTTAAACACGCATTTATTTCATCTGCAGGGGTGCCTTTAGTGATAACCGGCAAAGTCTGTCTAAAATCGCCCGCTAAAAGTACCACCATCCCCCCCATGATATTTCGATTATTCTTGATGTCTTTCAAAGTCCGATCTAGAGCTTCAATTGCTCTTTTATGGGACATGGCACACTCATCCCAAACTAATAATTTACATTGCTGCAACATACGTCCATGCTCGCTGTTTTTATTTATATTACAGACCGGCATTTCTTCATGGGCTAAGTTTAATGGCAGTTTAAGCACCGAATGTGCCGTTCGATCACCATTGAGCAGAGTGGTGGCTATTCTGGAAGAGGCAACTGCTACAGCAATTCCTTTATGTTTTCGGAGCATCCAAAAATAACAAACCACCTCCACCATCTACGATTTTTTTGTCAACATTGTCAAATACTAACCTCTGTTCTGGGTTCAAATTTCCTTTCCAGAAATTGTTTTAACCTGGTCTTCAATTTTTGTCAGACCCTCATTGTAAATTGAATCACTGTACGTGACATTGGGATTTAGCTCTTGTAATCTGTGCAATATATCGTCCGTCATATCATTTTTGTATTTATCTCACAATTGTTGAGGATTTGAAAGACCACATGTCGCTACGAATACAGCAAATAGCTCCCTCATCTTGAATGCTGATCTACATTGAGCAGCTTCTTCCAGTGTCACATACCAATGGTTATCATTCTCCAGTAATCCTTTTGCTTCACATGTCTCTCGAAATGTAGAATAATCTTGTGTGAATCCGAATAAGTCAGGGCGACCATGTGTACGCACATAAATAAACGCGTCCTGAGTATATTCGTGTAAGTACCGCTGGCTATTTACAAATGAAGACGGTAAAAAGACCATGTGACCTTAGTTATTTGGATTTAAATTAGCGTCATTTGCCACAGCGTCTTGAAGATGGATATAATTCTCTGTTCTTAGTTTCTTCTTCTTCTTAATTGGCGTAGACACCGCTTACGCGATTATAGCCGAGTTAACAACCGCGCGCCAATCTTAGTTTAGTTTGATTTAATAATACATGTCAACGTAAAACTGATTGGCCGGTTGCTTGCATCTTTGTAAAATGTTAAAGTTGTTTTCTCGTATCCTCATGTTGTAGGCGTGAAAATCCATGCATGAAACCTTTTTGTTATGCAAGACCTGTGACAGGATTAATTTGAGGAACTTGAAAGTGGTACCCCTCTGGTCCCTTACTAAATATGATCGGATTTGCGACGCATCATAAAATTTATGAGTATCAGGCACCCTAGTTAATGTATCATCTCGGACCTGTAAAACTACATCACGGGAAGCAAACTGTTCGCCTGTAACCATGGCTGCGAGTTCATTTATTAACGGTGCATTATACCGCCTTTTATGTTCCCCACTTGGTGTGCGATCGGGGTGCATCACCAACCTGTAATCCTCTCCCGGCATTCTTTCTAGTACTGTTCTGAAAGTATTGATAAGGTGATTATGTTCATGCAACATTCTCTGGATTTTTAAAACAGTATCTCTTTCGATTCCTTGTATATTTTGACACCTGCGAACAGCTTCGTATTCTTCATTGCCCATGAAATAAAGTTGCAAAAACTTTGGCTGTTCATTATTTACGGGATGTAAGGAACCAATCCTGTGATACAACTGTCCTTGGATGGTAAAAGTAGGTGAAAATCCAGGCATTACGACCTCCTTATCTACACCAAATGACGTCATCTGAAAGCAAGAATTATACTTTCTAATCCTGCTTATAAACCGGCGCGATTCGTTACTGTCTTTTAATCTTTCCACCAGAACATCACATGCCTGGAGTTTCTTCTTTCCATTTCAGTTTTTTTTTTTTTTTATAGTAGGGGGAAGCATCGAAAGCCGGAGTGCGGAACTTTAATCCGCTAAACCTAACCTACTCCCAACTCAGGACTCTTCCACGGAACCACCGATTAAGTATTACTTCGTGGGAGGGACAGGACATTTAAGTCTCCACTATTGTGCGGACTGACGGACGCCTAACTTGTTCAAAAAATTTCAGTTTTGTCATTATGAATGCTGACGCTTCGCTGACAGCTTTCCAATTATCAGTCGACTGACACATGAATGTCGTTAAATTATCGACCATAAAACTACCACCGAGTGTGGTTTTTAGTTTTTCCCTTGTATTTGAAAATCGAGGGCAATTAAAAAATACATGCTCAGAGTCTTCTATATGCTCTGTACATGTCGGACAGTTCCACCGCTTCTGCCACATTTTAATGCTTTTATTCCTCTCCTCTGTCTTTGCCGATACTGTTTTAGGCGCCGATAGATGATATAAACGCTCGAGTTCATCTCCCTGGATGTCAATGGGCCGCATGCTGGCTAATACTTCAGCAGCGTCGGTAGATGCATTCCTGAAAGCACTAATTACTCGAATTGCGGAAAGCCTATGCACTGCAATTATTTGTTTAGCATATGCTTTTATATCCATTGCCTGCATCCATACTGGTGCTGCATACAGTATTGAGCTCAATGCTTTCGCTATCAGGAATCGCCGGCTGGAACGCACACAGCCTGTATTGGTCATCATTCTCGATAGCGCAAAATTTTGTTTGCTTTACTGGATGAATATTCCAGGTGTTCTTTAAATTTTAATTTAGAATCTAATATTACTCCCTGATACTTCAGTTGCGGCTGCGAAGTAATCTCGCACTCCCCTATGGAGAGCTCTATTTGTTCTTCTACCTTCCTGGTGCTTATGAGCAAAACTGCAGCTTTTTGCTCCGCCAGCTCCAGACTCACAGATGAGAACCAATGGCGTAGGCCATTTAAGCACTCATTGCATTTGTTTCTTAGGTCGGCTAATTGTTTGGCCACTGCTACCACCATGAGATCGTCCGCATACGCTATTAGTTTCACGTCTGTTGGTTGCTGTCTTTTTAGCACCCCGTCGTACATGAGGTTCCATAATAGTGGGCCTAACACTGACCCTTGGGGTACTCCACTCGAGATAGAGTAGCTCTTGGTACCTTCGTCTGTATCAAAAAGTAGCCTTCTGTTTTTAAAATAGCTCAATATAATGTTTATGAGGTATTCAGGGGCGTGTATTTCATCCAGGGCTTCGATTATGTGTGCCCATTTTGCCGAGTTGAACGCGTTCTTGACATCCAGGGTAATCAGCGCGCAGTACTTTTTTGTGCCACCTTTCCATCTTTTGCCACTTACTGCACATTTCGCAGTATCAACGACTTCTCGTAGTGCGTCAATAGTGGATCTCTTTTTTATAAAGCCGTATTGTCTCTCTGATAATCCGCCGGCTTTCTGGATTGCTAACTCCAGGCGGTTTCTTATTATATTTTCGTACACTGTACCCATTGTGTCGAGCATACACAGTGGTCGGTACGATGAGGGTTCTTCCGGTGGAACCAGAACCAATCGCTGTATTTTCCATACGTCGGGGAACACCTCTTCCTTTATACACGTGTTGTACATTTTAGCGAACAGTTGGGGTTTTGAGCTTATAGCTTCCTTCAGGGCCCTGTTGGGTATCCCATCCAACCCAGGCGCTTTGGCGTTTTTGATTTTCCTTGCTATTGCCAATAGTTCGTCTTCCGTGACTAACGGAGGTGACTCTACAGCTTCCTTTCGTCGTTTGGCATATGAAATCCGGTCGTGTTTCGGGAATAGTGTTTCAACGACCTTTCCCATAAAAGAGGCATCTTTAGGTTGCTGCTGCTTGTTTTTAAATTTGGACATACATATTTTGTATGCAGTACCCCAAGGATCAACGTTTGCTTCCTCACACAGCTTCTCAAAACATGATTTTTTGCTTTGTGTAATTGCCGACTTCAGGAGCTTCTTGTGGCTTTTAAATTCCTCCCTAAGGCGATTTTCGTTCGTTTCGCCCCAGTTACGCTGTAGACGCCGTCTAGCTGAGTGACAAAGCTTTCTCAGCATGGAAATTTCTTCATTCCACCAATATACAGGCCGCCGCTTGTGGTGACGTTCTACGCATTGTTGCATCGCATGCTGCCACCAGTTTTTTTCGAACTGCTGATACCAAGTGGGCGGCGCTGTCACCAGATGCCTTTGATGCACTCCAGACTAGGTCAAACAGGTCTGGGTCGAACTCTTGTTGTTTCCAACTTCGCCTTCGGGAGGGGTTTCTGCTAGGAAGCTCCTGCTCTCGGGAGTACGAAATATGTGCTGTAATTGCCATGTGATCGCTGTTTGTGTATATGTCGGACAGTGCCCACTTAATGTGCCTCCTCAGCGAATCGTTTGCAAACATAATGTCAATTATGGATCCTTTGTTTCCTTTTTGGTACGTGTTTCGCGTTCCATTGTTTATTATTGTTAGGTTCGTTTGACTTAGGAATTCTTGGACTAGGCGCCCGCGATGGTTTGTATATCTGCTGCCCCATGCAGTCGACCATGCGTTAAAATCCCCCGCTATTACAATAGGAGTTTTGCCTCTGGTTTCTAAAGAGAGCCGTAAGAGGAAGTCTTCAAATTCTGTAATAGCTGCGCTGGGACGAGCATAGCAACTTACAAAATATATCCCTTGTATATACGCCCATGTGAAACAGTTATGAGCTTCTCTGGAGCTGGTCTTGAAAGGTTGACCTTTCTTAGAGGTGTCTAGGAACCTATTTTTCCGAGTACCAAACAAAAAATTTTTTTTTTTGAATCACCCTGCACATTATACTACTGACGACCTATACTCGTATAACCTGTTAAAACGTAAACCGTTCTGTAACTAATGGAATACTTACTTCTGAAGACATAATAGACCAAATCCAAAAATTGTATCCTATACACATTAAAACCTTTATAATTTGATTCACCCAATGAAATGTTGAGGGCTTAGAATCATACGAAAAGCAGGAGAAACAAATAATTGGCGAACATAGAAGAGCCCATTGATATGCAATAGAAAATAAAAAACAGATCATCTAAAAATTCTACTTCCCCCAAATGCAAAAACAAACTAACAAAATAGTCAGGCAATGTAGAATATGTTCAGTAACGAAGTACGAGAAACATCCGAACAAACCAGAGATGACCCAATTGCTGAATATCCAAAAGAAATTCTTCATATCGACAGGTTTATAGTAGAGAAAAAATTAAAACAGCCATAGGTAAATATTCCAAATATGCTCAGGCAAAACTAATTACATCCAGATCAACAGAAGATATACGGGAACCACTCAGACAAATACTCTTCCCATTTGGAATACTGTAATACTGTAATTATTGACAACGAAAAATCACTCAATTCTCTCTCCATAATTTTCTTGCTAGAAGACCAATTAAGGATTAATAGAACAACCAGTGAAAAACGCTACCGCCTTCCTTCCTTTTCCTTCCTCATCGGCAAAATGTGTGAACAGTGAAAAACGTGGTAAAAACACAGAAATCAGCCATCTTCGTTTATTTTCATTTGAACATTGTTGCCATTGCTCAATGCGCATATATACATAGTTTTGAGCACATCTTTGTTTTCAATTACAATTTTTTACAATATAAAATATAAAAACTGAAAACAAACTATTAAAAATAGTTTATATATTTATAAATAATAGCATTCGACTCTGATTTTGAGTTATTTTAAGAAAATTTCAAACATATTGAACAGATTGAATTATAAAAGTTGATAATTACTGCAGTATATCGATATTGACAACCCTGCGTTGTGAGAGAGCAATCAGCTGCCAGTTACATTGCGCGCCCATAAGATAGGTCGGGCCAGCTGACTCGGGCCACGATTTTACGTTTTTCACTGGTTGTGCTATAAAACACCACCACATACAAGCAAAGCGAATTGACAAATTGAAAAGTTTCACTCAACTCTTACAGAAATTTTAAGATGCTTAAAGATCGAAGACAGAAAGAAAATTTGAAGCATTACTAGATAGAGCAGTTCATGAATACAATTTTACAATCCACTCCACAACTGGACAAAAACCACTAGAAAACTTTTTCGAACGCAAAGTTTACATAAACCCCAGCCAGAAAGCCAGACAAAACAACATACAAAGACTAAAGGTCAAACAAAAACAAAACTTGGAATTTTATAATAAAAACAGATCGACTTTCAAAGACTACTCACCAGGACAGACAGTTTATTCAAAAAATGAACAAAAGATATGGCACAAAATTTACTTCTCGCTACAAAAGAGAAATAGTTAAGGAGAACAAATCATCGACAATTATAGCGAATCGGGCAGAGTGGTTCAAAATAGTAAAAAAAAAAATTATAATAATAATAATAATAAATAAAATAAAAATTAAACTAATAAAAATTTATCTCTTCTGTTGATATTTTTAGTTTGACCGTGACATTATCTATGATGACAACAATAACTGCCAATGTTAAGATCCTAGTCTACACGTCCTCCCAACTAACAACAATAGATTCAGGACGGAAAAAAATTAGTAACTGGAATGTTCAAAATTATACATCTAATACAGCTACAAGACTATGACAATATCATTCGACATATGGAAACGACAACTAACGAACGAATACCGAACCGTCCTCTCAAACCCATACTTTCATCCCTTCGAAGTCAGGCAAAAAATGTTTTAAAAAGATTCAGAATAAATAAAGGCATTAAAAAGATCACTACATTTCTTCGGATCAGCTTGGAAATGGATTGCAGGAAATTCTGACCATAGCGATTACAATATTTTGATAGAAAAGATGAATAATGTTATAGTAAATAACAACACGCAAGTTGTAATAAATAAACTAACAAACGAAAGAGTTAATGAAATAATACAAAACACTAATAAAATATCCAAAGTGGTAATGGAAGATATTTATTTTCTTCACCATTTCGTCAGGGAGCACTTACCAAGAATTTTGCCGGACGAAGTGGAAGTTTTCTTTTGCCGTTTCTTCCCGTTAGAGCAATGAATAGCGGAACGCTCTTTCGCGCTTTTCTTCCCGTTAGAACAATGAACAGACAACGCTCTTTCGCTTTTGTCCCGTTATAACAAGGAACCGAGGAACGCTTTAGTATATTTTTATTTTATTTTTTTTTTCCAATATAAGTTTCACAATATAAGTTCTACAATTTTATTCCCCTTTTTGTTGTTTGTTTTCACTTCTTTTCACAGCACCGTATGATTTATGTTTTTTACTTTTCCAATATAACTTTCACAATATAATTCCCTTTCCTTTCTTTATTTACACTTCTTTTCATAACTATGTCAATATCTTTTAATTTTAAACAAATTATTTTAATTTTAACCAAATTCTTTTAATTTTAAGCAAATTCTTTTTTTTATTACTGAGGTTTTCGCAGACGGGCCGGTGTGCGCGTAAATCGGTGTAAGTGTTTTAACGGACTGTACCCCAGGTAGGAAATCACCAATGACCCAGCCTTTAACCAAGCCGTTCCCAAGACTTGGCAAGCTTGGATCAGGCTTGGTATCCAAGCCTAGACCAATAGTGGATGAGCATTGGAATGTAACGTGGGGCCAGACTTGGTAACTAAGGCTGGCCCAGGCCGTGTTATTAACACTGGTCCAGGCCCTAAAATCAGCGCCGTTCCAGGCTTATTTTTTTTTTAATACCTTGGCTTAGCCAGGGTTCAGATGTAATTTGAATAGGTATTTTGTGGATTGGCACATTCAATGAAGAGCGATTTATCGGAAGTAATTATGTTTAATTGTCTTTATTATATTATTAATATTATATATATTGTTATTCATATACTTTAAATGGACTTCATCCACATGGAAAATGAAAAATAAGCATTATGTTGTCGTAACTAAACAAAACTCCCGATAATAATGAACAAAAAATATTAACGTAACTCCTTTTTTTTAAACACAAAAAATACAAAATTGTTGCCTGAATTGTCGTAACTGGACAAACCCCCTGATAATATTGAACAAAAAAATAACGTTAAAAATTAACTCCCTTTTTTTACACGAAAAACAGTAAATTCGCAAAATTAAGTTTTCACTGACTGATGAGTTCTGTTTCAATCCCTCTAAGCTCTTTTTTCAGTTAAACTGCACCAACTTTCTTTTTACGCTGTATGCATCCTCCATCTCTGTCGCCAGCACCTGCTAGCCAATCACTTGTAATCGTAATAATCTTCAATGGTTGATTAGAGTCTTTATATTTTGTCTCAATGAAATCTGGAAACCGAGTAAAAAAATCAATGAAAACCAAATAAGTCAGTCACCATGAATGGACTTCGTATACAAACTTCTCATACACGCAATTTTTTTTCCTTTTCCTTTGACAACACGGCCTACGCCACTATAATTAGGTTGAACTTCTTTGGCCATTAATTCCTTGAGGATCTTCTTAATGTCTACAGCGTAATTGGATTCTTTATGCGTTAACACACTCATAAATTCTTTCTGAAAAAAATACCACAAAAATATTTTCAGACAATTGGCAAAGTCAATAATAACGCCTCAAAATATAAATATATTCCAAATAAACTCACAAGTGTCACACGCTTGCAAAGCCTTTTCAGGGTCAGCCAAATTGTCCTCATGCATTGGGTCGAGATTCCTCTCAAAATCGAGGAACTCTTCCAAAGTCTTAATAGGAAAGTTTGTACATAATCCCTCCCCGCCATTGGTTCAGCTCCAGCAACATGATGCATGGTCATGTTAATCTTGAGCTCTTCGATTTTTCTATTTTAACCGTACTGGATGCATCGTTTTGAGTGAGAAATTGTCACGTAGTTTGTACATGAGGAAATCCAATTTAGGATCCCAGTAATCCATGACAAATTCTGAAAACTGAGAAAAAAAACAAAGAAAATACACAAATTTCCTCCACAATATGGTTGGTACTTACCTTTAAGAGGATCGCCTATGGCACTCCCCTTCAGAGGTGTAAGGCAAGCTATCAATGCCGATTTTTTCTCTGATTTTGTGTCACTGTACGCTGTTCTACCTAATGAAAATGAGAATTAGTAGGTTCAATTTTCCTGAAAACAAATGAACACAGCTATTTACTTTCAGACGCTCCAGCCCCGGCTGCTTCATTATCTCTTGGTTGATTTTTATTTCTGGAAACATCAACCTCAGGAATTCTCGATGTTCTTACCGTAGAGGACTCCCTTTCTTCGACAATTTGTTCTAAGAGAGAAAAAGTTTGCCTTGACATCATTGCCGCTTGATTTTTGGTTAATTTTCTAGCTCGATTGGTTTCAGTATCTGAATCTGTGGATTCTACGTTATCACTTTTTTATAAAGACATTTGATCCTCCTCTGGGCCTTGTCGTAATTCCCTGTAAAGAGTAGGTTATGTTTTCTCTAATAAAGAAGGGTTCATTTATTTCAATTCGATGATAAACGATTGGGTATGCGTGAAAAATATTAGTATAACGTTATTCATACGAGCACTTGTGAGAATTTCAACGTCAAATTTCTCCCACGATGATTCTGGAGGACTGAGATCTTTCACTATTGTGTCTATTATACAATATTTATCAGGGGGAGGAAAAGCACAAGTACTATTGTTGTTTCCATCGGTTCTGGTCGCCCACGACGCTGGAACGATTTCAAGGGTTTTTTCCTAGTCTAAGTAATTTTGTCCAGGAACTCCACAATTTGATACAATTTGCCATCTTCCTCTTGAGTACTCATTCTGAGGAAGTAGATGAATAAAAAAATGTGTACTTTAATGAGACAGTTTAAGTGAATGGTCCTTTTAATGTGCGAAGTATTTTGCAATAATTCTTCGAATAATTAATTGACGTAATATTCAGCGGAATTATTTTTAAAAAGTATTCTCTCAAATGTGTGAATTAACTGTCTAAAGTTTTTTTATCGCTCAATGTTTCAACATAGTAAATTATGGCGTCAACATCATCAGGAATGATTTTTAAAGGTTATATGAAAAGATTGTGGAAATGTGTAAAATTTTCGACAAATGCTGAGGCAACTAATAAAAGAGGAGAAGAGAATAATACTTCATTCTGAATCATAAACAATTGGCAAAAATACTTACATACGTGAAAAGCGAATTAATCCAAGCTGTTATGGCGCGTGCAGAAAAATGACGCAATATCACGTTACCGTTGTTGCGGGATATATAATACAGTAACACCAACATTTACAAATGAACCGCCGTTTGTCAAAAATTTGACACTGGATCCGTCTCCTCTCTCTGTACGAAAACCCCCGCAAAAACCATCATACCCGTCAAAATTGCACTATTGAAACAATCGACGTTATGAATGCAACAAGGACACAGCATAATATTTTTCTTTGATTTTCATCATTAAACACTTGGATTTCACAGCACCGATGGTTACCAGCTCATGCGAACCTGCTAATTTGTCAATTGCGAAAATGCCAATTTCTCTTGACGCACAGGGAGCGTCAAACACATCATTTAAGGAGTGCAGTTTAAATCCATCTGAGTAAATATCGTCCGTTGACTTTTCACTATGATGGGACTTCGATGTAACCCATAATTTTGAAATCACAAAGAGTTTTTCCGTGGTTAGTTCCCCGACATTGTTAGGTTCCACAGTATGTAGTATCATGTCATTATAAGTTACTGATTTGACTGATGAATATTCTTCACAACTTATTTTAATTGTCTCAGGCAATTTTTCAGGTTTCACATCACGTATTGTAACACGAGGTCTCACTTTTGCACTGTCTGATGAGTCTAAAGCACTGAGGCGATTGACGATTTGAGCCAAGGGTTTCGCTCGGCTACTTGCAAAATTATTCAACTGACCTATAAAATCCTACCCCCAAAAGAGTAGTGGCTCAGTGAGGTTTTAAAATGAGCTGCGTCATCACAGAGGTGACTGAGGTGATGAATTGTAATTATGACACTGTCTTCTCCATAATAAATCGGCATTAGTTGAACGAAATTATGCAATAGAATCTTTGCCATGGGAAGACCCCCGGTTATCAATTTATCACTGCACAAAACACGACATGCTACATGAAGTAGCAGAAAGGGTTGATATTTGTCATCATCGAGAACAAACTGCAGGACAATGCCACCGGCGTAAAGCAGTAGAAATGAACACTGAGTTGCTTTCCATTGCCCAATTTCCTCGACATCAAACTCCTTCCTCTGAAATTCTGCCGTTACATAATCTTTCATTGAATTCATTAAATCTGAAAATTCTTTCAATTGTTGTGTTGATAATTTATAATTATTTTTCTACCACACAACCATCGATGGTTATGCCTTCGAGGATTAATTTTTTAGCTTCCTCCACGAAATCACCCAAAAAATCACTCACATTTTTTGGCTTGGACCTACCATAAAACAAGGCTACCACAAAAGGACTGCAGGCATATTTTTTTGTCACCAACTTCATCGTAATAAGCCGGAGACTTCCCTTGGAATAATGGTATACCTTCAATCCATCTATATGAACTAACACACGTACATATGTTTTTTTCTTTGTAGACATTCACGTCTATTCGTTTCTCCAAACCATTTAGAATTCCAAGATAAAAAAAATCCCCAATCTGATCTTTATACGCCATCATCGGTTTGGTTTTCACTCCGTGATTGAAGCCAAGAAGTTTATGGGCAGTGGATGGCACTTCAGTATGTCCTTACTACGTAGAATTTCTAAAAATCCACTCACCACTTTCACCTTGATGCTGCCTATATTGTCAAGTGTCAGATGGCGTATTTTCTCAGTGAGGGTCTGAGGTGCTTCAATCTCAATTCCTGAGTTCATCAGCTCGGTCTGTTGAGGGCTGCATCTGCTCCTAGACTGACAGGTGCTATTGCGTTGTCATCCTCGTCGTCAACCGACATAAAACTTGAACACCCTGCGAAACTCTCTAGCAATGTATCTTGTTGTAGAACTCCACTTGGAGATTCTGAACAATTTTCTAAATCATGAGATGGCTTTGCTTGGTTAGGGCTCCTTTCATCTTTCTGTGCTTGGAGAAAGTTTGTATCAGAAGAATTCGTTGATTCATCACGACTATCCTCATCAGAACTGTCTACACTATTATTATCATTAGAGTCTCCAAATTAAAAAAAAAAAACGGTATTTTTTCACTCGTTCCCGCGAATTCGAATACCCTGTGGAACTCATGATTGAACACCACTCATTAATCGAATTTAATTTGTAGACGTTGACATTTGTGTTCTCGATGGATTACAAATATTGAGAAAGAAATTAATATGGGGCTAGCAATCAAGCATTATACTATTAGACACTGCAACGTTTTGATTTCGCAGCGAAGTAAAATCAGGATGCAGTCTGATTGAAAAGGAATCAGTTTCAGCCAGCCTGGGCCCAAGACTGGCTGAGAAACTATAAGCCAAGGCTGAATGAACCAGACTTCTTCCAGACTTGGTACAAACTTGGCAACCAGGCTTGATACCAGGGAGGGATCCAAGCCTGGACTTTACCCGGTGTGACTAAGATACCAAGCCTGGTTCAGTCCCGGACTACTAAAGCCTGGTTAACCACGACTAATCCACGGTTGATCCGGTCGTGAAGCTTGGAAATTCCTACCTGGGACTGAACAAGTGCCGGCACAGCTTCACCTTCCCTTTGTTAAAAAAGTGGAAAAAGAAACAAAAAAATGTGGTGTTCTCGGCAATAGTGACATTGTGTGTTGTGTAGATGTATAGGTAGCGATATGTGGTGCTTAGATGTGATAGTGTTCTTAAGTGTGGTGTAGAGGGGATCAGTGATGCTTTTTTTTTCTGATTAGCGTGTTGATGTGGGGAGTGTTGTATTCAGTGATGCCTTTTTCCTGATTAGCGTGTTGATGTGGTGAGTGTTGTATTGAAGTTTGGTATTGAGTAGGTTAGTTCGGGCGACTGGATTTCATTTCGACATCCCGGCCCCCCTAGGCGAGTACTAGCCTAGTAGACACTATAGTGCCTGTAGCGTAACTACAACGCAGCTCAGGCCGGTGGAGCGGTGAGGTTGTGGCCTTATCTGGTTGCGCGTCGATGTCGCATTGAGTGGGCGTGAGGACCATCCAGCTTCTGAATGTCGTGGTCGTGCCACACGGTTTGGCTGCGATCGTCGGGTGGGCGAACGGCGGCGAAGGACAGTTGGCGAGACAGGATGTCCGAAGTTCCGGTGCAGTAAAGTATCTCCTACGTGACGTGCGACTGCGCCAAGCAGTTTAAACAGTGCCCATGTGGCTGCGCCACCTTCTGACGTTGTACGGATATCATTCCCTTGAAAATGGAGCAATGCTGCAGCCTATGTGAACGGCAACAGAGCGGACATCTGGTGCGGTGTAGTTCCGGAGGCGCCGGCGTCAGTGCTGAAACTTATTATAATTCTCTTTGCGGTTTTTTCTTAATGATATCGGTTTATTATTAATTTAGTTTCTTTTTTTCGGCTTTTCGGATCTGTTTAGGAATGGTTATTATTTACGTTTTCGTAAGTAGGGGCAGTTGGCAAGAAATATAATTTAACAAGCGGCCGGGTTAGCGTTCCATTTTGCGTATGGGGATCAACCACCCGGTTATGACCGTCTGAACCGTAGCGAAGTTTCTCTATGCGGCCAAGCCGCCATTCTGTGGGAGGGTGACAATCGCCGTGAACTAGGATACAATCTCCAAGCTGGCGGCTGTTCTGGGATTTTCCATTTATGCCTTTTGTGAAGGTCCTTTAAATACTCTTCTTTCCATTGGCGGCTGAAATTATGATGGAGAATTTTAATTCCTTTCCATCTGCTTAGTAAGGCCGGCGACTCCACGCCTGTTTCGGGTGTGGCCAGAATGGGCGGTCCTTTAAGAAAATGCCCTGGAGTGAGGGCAGCAAAGTCTGAGGGGTCTTGCGAGAGTGCAGCGAGAGGCCGTGAGTTGAGAACGGCTTCGACTCTGGTTAACAATGTCGTAAATTCTTCATAATTGAATTTGAGATAGCCAGCGATCTTCCTGAAATGAGATTTAAAGCTTTTTATAGCTGATTCTCATAAACCACCCATATGAGGAGCGCTTGGGGGGATGAACTGCCAGTTTATTCCTTGAGGGGCGTATTTTTGAACAATGTTAGGTGAGACTTGTTTTATGAACTCTACAAAATGTTTTTCTGTATTTCTTTTTCTATGTTCAAAGCATACTTCAACAAACTTTCAGCTTTTATAAAATGACGAAGGTCTGGATGTCACGGGCTCTTACTCTATAAGTTTATCTAATCTTATCCTAGAGGTTTTAGCGCTAACAAAATTCGTATCTATTTCTTTTTTTTGTCGGTTTTGATTTATGTTATTTATTCTTCGTTCTTTAATTAATTGAGGATTTGTTTTTGGGTATTTTCGATTAAAAAATATGTTATACGGACTTTCACCTGTAGTGGAATGAGAAATAACATGATTGTTGTTGTTTTTTCAAATAATGCTTGTTCAATTTGAAGGTATTTCAACACTTTATCCCCAGAGCTTCAAATAATTATCAATTTTTCATTCATCGTTTTATGAAACTGATCAATGTCACCAGTAGCAGATTTCCCACTTGTGACTTCGACTGCTACTTATATTCAATTGTTGATACCGCTGCTTTATGATAACATTATTGATACCTTGGTCCTGGTCTATTTTTAATGTTTTCGGAGGTCCCATAAAATTAAAAATCTTTAGGAGGGCTTTCTTAGTTTCTAATCAATTTAAGGCTGATACTTTTTCAGCTGCAGCAAATTTAGAAAACAAATCAATACATGTTAAATAATTTTCATCACCCCATTTCCAACTTTTCTCGAGTCTCATACACAGGAGGCGAAACTTTAAATGGTAATTTGTTCGAAATGTGGTCGCTTTTGCAATGGTCCTTAACGTAATTAGGGTGGTAATATTTTTGCTTGAAGCAATTTGCAACTTTTTCGATTCCCTGATACAGTCCTTCGAGGTGAATTTCTATTACTTTAGATTTGAAGGCCGAATAGTCCTCAATATTTTTCAATTCCTTCATGGTTCGGTAAATTTTAAATCTGTTTGAAGTGATCAGTCTATTATAAATGTCTTGAAATTGTATAAAGGGGGTATTCTACTCTAGAATTAAAAAAAAAATCGATTTTTTTCCATATATTTAAAGGTTACACCCTTAAGAACATATCTTCCAAAGGATTTTTAAAAATTAAAATTATTTTAAGAGCTACGGTTACTTTAGTGACGCAGTACCTATCCCGGTAGGTAGGTAGACTCACTTTTTTAAATGCGTTTTTTCGAAATTACTTTTTTCCACACGGTACCGGCATTATCTCAAGTTCTATACAACCGATTTACTTAAAATTTTTTATATAATCCTTAATCCTTTGTTTTTAATATTTAAAAAAATTCAGGAATTTCAAAAAAAGCGTAAAAAATGATTTTTATTTTCAAGCAGTCGCCATTTAGAAAAAAAATTTTCGTGTTCCCTGAGGTAGGGACTATAACAGCATCCTTACTGATTAAGAATTTCTTTTGATTTTTTTTCAGACCACTAGGAGAGTCAGGATCAATGTTCAGATTAACGGCTACAATTGAAAATGAGATTAATCTGTATAGAAACGGATCTCATATGTGAAATATTTATATGCATTATCGCTAACACATAAAAATACAGTCATAAATATAAATATGTACAAATACCCATTTCGGGTATTGTTTACGTTACATGGTATGGGGTTGTTTTCAAGTGCACATGCACATTTGTATTCAATTGCCTAAATACATATGTATCTTAAGTCAATATGTTATCTTAAGTTAATATCTTTGTTTGTTAATTGTTGAGTGCATACGTATTACATATAAATTCATACGTGCCTCATATAAATGTATTATATGTATCTCTATGCGTTGTTTATGTATTTGCTTTGTACTGCCTCAACACTGGCGAAGATAAGCCGGTTCAATATATTTGAACAGGCATATTGATTAGAGACTGTAATATTTAATGCATGCAATGTAAAGGAACGGAAATGATCCTAAACAATTAAAAGATAAGAAATAGTGTGTATGCCGTGAGAAACACTTATGTTTAAGATATGTGTACATACTTCGGTATGTACACTAGATTAGTATTATGATTGGTGTATGTACTCCGCATGTGGTGCATACACGAATTAGGATAAGAATTTCTATAAATAAAGGAGCTCTGGGCAACCAGAGCTGAGTACATTTAAATCCGAACCATACGCGTCTTATTTAAAACATTGGTGACCCCGACGTTTTTTAAAACACGCGAGTGTGTATTTCAAAAAAAAAAAAGAAAGTTCTAAAAGTGTGTTTTTATAAAAAAAAAAGTTCTGTGAAAAGCAGTGTTTGAAAAAGTGCATTTAAAAAAAAGATAATAATATATATATATATATATACATACATACATATATTATACTAATAATAAAAAAAATACTAAATAATAAATATTTAATAAAATAAAAACGAAAAATTTTTCAAATTTACAGCTTTCTCAACGTATCAACACGAAAATGATGAGTTAACGAGTAAAATTCTATGACGTAAGAAATAGATTCTACACGCTCAAATTAAAATCCATTAGCAAAAAAATGCTACTAATTTTACGCATGCCTCAAGTAGACATTCCAAATTTTTTCAGGAGATTCTACGCTCAGTGGCAAACCTTTAAAGAATTGTTCTTTGAGCAACTCGTAGTCTTTCAAAATGTGTCAGACAATTATAAAATGTGTATTTTAAAAACTAAATTTAAAGAGGATCGGCTGCAAGCTGTATTGCAAAATCTGCCTTCAAACCTCGACCAAATTTTTCAGTTGCCTGGAAACCTTCTTGATGAAAAATTTACGAATAAAAGGTTACTTAGCAAACACTTAGTTCAGCCAAACTTTAGATGCACCAGTAGTGACTGAGACTGCTTTTAGTGTACGACAAATTTCAAGAAAAAATTTCTGAAAGTACACAAGCATGTGGAAAGTCTCAGTTTTGCCTGCAGATAATTGTTGCAAGCGTTATTAAATTATACGCTTGTGCAAAAATTAGACAACAATTTAAGACTTAGGTATGAAAATTCCCTTAAAAACCCTAAGGAAATACCTACCTTAAATTCACTACACTCGTTTCTGAATGATGAAGGGAATACACTAAAAGCAGCACAAACCTCAAAAACATCACCGAAATTTCAAAAAGCAGAATTTAAATGCATAATGGGATGTAATAATTCACACAATATATTTTACTGTCATAAATTTAAAGCTCTATCTACACAGGACAAAAGGGATGCAGTAATGAAACACAAATTAAGCACCAAATGTCTTAAAACAGGGCACAATACAAAATAATGTAAAGGCGAACGCTGCATTACTTGTCAAGGAAACCATCATTTATGGCTCCACAAAGATAAAT
This sequence comes from Bactrocera dorsalis, assembly GCF_023373825.1. Lineage (NCBI taxonomy): Eukaryota > Metazoa > Arthropoda > Insecta > Diptera > Tephritidae > Bactrocera > Bactrocera dorsalis. The sequence continues at coordinate 65,146,679 of NC_064303.1, forward strand.
CCTTTAAACCTAAAAGCACAATGATTAAAAATACTAAAAATGATAAATTAAAAAATGATTCTAAACATGTCCTGCTAACCACAGCAATTGTTGGTATAAAACGCAGCGATGGAAAAATTATAAAGGCACGTGCTTTATTAGATAATGGGTCTCAAGTTCACCTCATAACTAAAGAACTAAAAAACAAATTAAACTTCCTTCCAGGACGAGAATCTATGATGCATTGTAGGAGTTGGTCGAAATAAGATCAATACAAAAAAGAAAGAGTTAATCTTTCATTTAAAAATCCTTAACAGAATATTTTGAAGCAAAATTTAGACACCGTTTCGCAGTGCAAAAGATGTGTCCAATGTGCCCACACGGAAACACATAAAAGTTTAAAACAATTACAGAAAATATAAAGCTGGCCAGACCCTTCATTTAATGTACCGGGTAAGGATTGACTTACTATTATGCGTGCGGACATATTTTTTGATTTGATAAAAGAAGAAAAAATAAACTATTGAAAATATGAATTACAAACTCCAGAACAGTGTGTTATGGGTGGTTGGATATATGATCAACTAACATAAGCTCAAAATTAGCTCAGGTGGGGTTTTAACACATATTAAGATAAAAAGCTAGATAAATCAACGAAAAAAGTATAGGAAAATAGAATCCCTTGAAAAGATGTGGTAATAAAAACCAAAAAGGCAAACGCAGAAAATGCTTTCGTTAATAATTTCAAATTTTTATGCAGATAGTAAATTGGCTGCAGCTTTTCCATTCGAAAAGAAAAAATATAAACTTAGGAGATTCTGTCTCACCACAAAACAAAAGGAAGTTAATCTCTCGAGATATAAAAATTTAAAAATTAATAAACCACGAAAAAGAAATAAATGCCAGGTTTTCATTTTGGAAAAATATTAAAAGTGGGGTACATTTGTGTTTTTTAAAGAACAAATTATTCCGCCAATGCAGTGGAAAAGGGAGGGACGAATTGAAGAAACGTCATTTTAACCCAAAATTGCAAAATGTAGAACGTAAGGATAAGCAAGTGTGAACACATCATATAAAGAGCAGATGCACATTCGTTTACCCTTTTCCTACTGAAGAAAAAAATATGCAAATAATCAATAAAAAGAGATGCGGTCGACTCGAGTTAAAAGAAGAAGAAAAAATTTTAAAAAATTTTAAACCCTTATTTGTATTTTATTTGTTACAACTTACTTATAGTTGATACTATGTCTGTAAATGTTTAGAGATAATAAAGATATTTAAAAAAAAAATATTTTGGAGCAGTGCCTGTTGGGAGTACTTGGACAGCGTGAGGAGTAGAATTATCCACATCGATTCTAGTTCAATATTCGGTTGAAAGGCAGCAAATTTCAAGTTCACAGAAATATTTAAAATACTCAACAATCTTAGTGAATCAAATGATTTAGCAGCTGCCACGACACCATCGCGTTCACGGGGAGGCAAGGAGAAGGAAGATTGGGTCATTGTCACCCTTCTAAGGATCATTTTACTACTCCTTGTTTGACTTGATGAATGAAGAAATACTTATTGGTGCATTGAATAGACCTTACTGTCCTCAGCATGGTCAGCTCTTGAACTTAATTGTGGTAAATTGACCAACTTAGTGCACGAAAAGTTCCCACGAAACCGAAGGGCTTCAAGAGTTTGAGCGTTTCGAGGCGGAAACTACAACCGGCGTACACAATTTATACGAAATAGTGAAGCAGAGGACGTCTCGGTGTGCCAACCATTCAACAGTCAACGGCCTCGGTGGCCAAGAGTAAAATTCTATAATCTGTATGGTTGTCGCGGCGAAGTCCGGATAATTGATGGTATTAAATGGATCACGGGATGTGATTATTGAATGGCAAAGTGTGTGTGTGTTGTTGGTAATGTAATATTGGCAAAAGTTGTGCCCTGAGCTCTGCGTTAGTTTCGGCGGAATGTTATTGTCATCGAACCGATTACGTCATTGCTTTCCAAGCGGCTATGAAGTAACCACAATGGAACAAAACATACAAAGAAAGCTATCATCTTTCGTAACAACAACTGTTTGCAAGGACATTATTACTCCCGCGCACATTTTGAACACATGCCTCAATGATTGCGATCGTTTGTAATATTGGTAATTTCGATTGTGAAATCGACCGTCGCATTTTGGAATGCAACGTCAAGAGACAATTATTATCAAAAACCAAGTCGATCGTATACACTAACGTCTGGTAAAATTTGGGCCTTCGCGCAACGTGTAATCCCAGCTGAGATGTTCAAACCATTAGAGATCTAGTCTGACAAATACAACGTAGATTTCATTATCTATTGGCTGAAAATAGGTGGTTTACCAGTTTACACTTGGAGAAAATGAGCCATACGACCTGAAAAGTACCGTGATTAAATTCGAAACACTTGGACTTAAAATGGCAGTCACATGATGCATTAAGGCAATAAATACTGACACACCTAATTCCTATTAATTGCGTGACTGAAGTCATCGTAAACTAGTCCTACAACGCATCTGTAATTCAGCAAGGCAATAAGTGCATCATTTCCGCTACGACGGTATATCTTACAAAATGAATTATTAATATTGAGCAAATGAAAACTTATATTAAAATTGTAAAATGTATACAATAAAAATAGTTTATATTAGAAAAATTACAACGAGTTCGATCCGCCAAACTTGTAATTAAAAATGTAAT